>NC_084767.1:31712894-32054394 GCF_028858725.1 Colius striatus
TGCATCAGAGTAAAACAAAAGGCACTAAACACTCAGCTAGTGTTACATTCAGCATAAAGTGCAAAGCAGAGCACAACAGGAGTGAATTAATATTAGTGTGAAGTCTTGCTTGCAGACAGGAATGCTGACCCTATCATAAGTTAGAAAAGTCATTTGAAAACATTTCTGAAATATCCACTCAGACCTCTCTAAACTTTGCTCTAAGGTGATAATGATACTCTCTGTGGAGGTCTTCTTGTGATTCATTTTATCTTATGATATAGGAAAAATGGTAACTGCTCCTCCACAGAGAAAAATTTGATTCACTGACCAAGCACAACGTATGCAATGCTTACATAAGCATTGTCCAAAGAATTATCCAAAATGTATCCAAAGTGGAGAGAAACAGACCTTCTAGGTCCTCACATGTGTTACTCTAACTATGAATCGAGCCATGTGAATCACTCTGGAGAGATGTCATTAGCTATAAAAATAGCCCAGGATGACTAACTGCACTGAGGCCCCTGAGTGTTAGAAGATATGTTTCCCAGAAGGATCTCTGACTACCTCCCCTGCTGCCTTGAACAGCAGTCCAGGGCAGGAGAAATAATTCTCATATGGTTAAGTTCTATCTCCCCTTTCAGTTACTTCAATTTGAATATTTTATCTTTAAATCCTAAAATCATGGAATGATTTGGATTGGAAAGGACTTAAAGATCATCCATTTCCAACCCCCCCAGCCATGGGCAGGTACACCTTGTGCTAGGCCAGGTTACTCAAAGCCCTATCCTACTTGTCTCCAAACGCTTCCAGTAATGCGGCATCCACAATCAAATAGCTGTTTTATCTTTGAAGGGGGAATTGTTTATATGAAATCAGTGCTCTGAAGTCATGTCAATAACTTAATGAAATAAATATACTCAAATAAATCTCCCTGAATTGCCAATAACACTGGAACATGGTAAGACATGTCTTCTCTGAGTGTTTGGCTTTGGATCTAAATAACACTAATTGCTTTCACCTCCTCCCAAGCATAGACAGAGTACTGTGTTCACCAAAAAATGCTACTCCTAGCGTGTTGTTGGTGTGACATTTCATAAAATCTACTTTAAAAATGTTTTTCTGACCAGAAATAGAACACAAAAATACTTAAGTATCTCTCCCTGCCCTCTCTGACTCATTCTTGCACTTGTGAGATTGAAGGCACTTTCATATGAATAAGATAGACAGAAAAGACCTACCAGATCCCAGTAATTTCACACGTGGATGTTTATACATAAATGTATTCTTAGTCTGACTATGTGATGTGCTCAGATTCCTTAGCTTCAAAGTGGGCCTCAGCTGTAACCATATTTACAAAAATATTAATTAAAAATACACATATGCTATGAGGTATTTTTTGTGAAAGAATCCTTTCCACTTCTCCAGTTTTGTTTTAACAGTTATTCTTTGCAAAATGATTAAAAGTCTTGGACTAAATGTATTAAAGAAATCTCTTTGATGGCAAGCTTAAGTATGCA
The DNA here is from genome assembly GCF_028858725.1 of Colius striatus. NCBI lineage: Eukaryota > Metazoa > Chordata > Aves > Coliiformes > Coliidae > Colius > Colius striatus. The sequence continues at coordinate 31,714,394 of NC_084767.1, forward strand.
CAGTGAATGTACTGCAGCTTAGCCTCCAGTAGTTGCAGATCAAGTTTTTGAAAAGCTCTATTTCACTTGATCAGGTAATCACAGAAATTAGACCATGTTTGTAGTTCATCATTAAACTAATTATGAAAATATATGAACCACAATGTATTCTTTTCTCTCTTTCTAAACCTTAATATAAGACCTTGACACTGACTTTATTTGTAGAAGAAAAAAGCTATTAGATTATATTATTAGCTATTGCTGTTTATTGCTTGTATTTTACAGTGACACCAGGCAGCCTCACATTAGATGATATTTCCATTATATAACACATTATAAACTTTAGGTGGATTACAGTCCAAAATGGAAAGATAGATAAGGGAAGTAGAGTTCCTCATTTCCAGTGGAAAGCAAAACAAAATCCTGATTGATAGTATGCACTTCTGAACTAATGTAATATCACTAACTGTAGGCATAGAAAGAGTCCCAGAAAATATAAAGGCACTAGTTTAGTATTAAATATCTTATTCCTTTTGAATAAACAAGGACACATTTTCATGATTAAGTGTTTTCTCCGGGGCTTTCTTAATTGGCAACCAGAAGGACTGGTACAAAGTCACACACAGAGCTCACAACATACAGAATACAGGATTTCTTAAATCACAGCAAAGTATTTCAGCTCTAAGATTTGTCTGTCTTCCATGAAAACAATTGACAGATAGTATTTTTAGATATTAGAAACTCACGTTCTTTTCCGTAATAAATAAGTACATAGTTACATGTAAAATAGTGTCTAACAGAATCTCTCCCATTTTATTTGCTACCACTAGGTAGCAATTATATTTTCCAAACTCCGATAATCAAAAAATATATAGCTGAGCATTTCTGAGAGGTTGCCTAGAGCTGAGAATCTTTTAGGTTGACTGGGTCATGAAAGATGTCCGCTAAGGCAGATGCCAATGGATGAAAAGATAGTGTTTGCTGTTAGTTTGATAACAACAGGATGAATGCTCAAAAGTTCACTCACAATTCTCCAATATCTTGCAATAACTAAAAAGTCTTTTCACAGTAACACAATAACACATTTTATATAAAAGTTACAATTTGGTAACCTTTCACAATTTCTCTGCCTCCATTTCATTGCATAGGACCATGATGGGGTCTCTTTGAAATTCTGAGAGATAAGACACCAAAAAGACGGAAAGCGTGGGAGGGAGGAAAAAGTACAAGATTTATACTCAGAGATCTAAATTAATACATTACTGATCAAAACTTGAATCAGAAAAGTTCAATGATTTGGTCACATCTGGTCTTTATTCTCTCTGTCAACTCATATAGAGTCAATATCTTATTATATTACTACTTTGAAAAGATGTCTAGGGGAATAATGTGCTTGAACAATGCATTACAGTTAACATATATGGCTCTAATTAAAATATTCCTTTTCTTTCAGTTATCAAAGAAATAAATAGGGCCTACAAAACACACAAATGGCATAGGTATTACTGGAACAGTTTGGGTAGTGATATGTAGCTGACATTAGTGAACTCCTTACCAATCTTTAACTTGAAGCATTAAAGAAGGATTATTTTTTAACATATATATTACTGAATTCAGTGCTTCTGCTTGCTATTGATTCCCGAGGAAATGAAATCTTCTGAGTACCTTAAGCCAGCATTAACATGTTGTGTAACTTCATTCACAGTATCATGTTGAAATTAGCATTAGGCAACTATAGCTCAGTGTAATTAACTGCCCACATTAGATGCACAGAGATGCACCCTGTAGCTGATTATACTAATTTTCAGCCAGCAGTGGCTGATAATGCTTACATTCACACAGTTCTTATATTCACACAGTGCTCAGCACACTGATCTCGGCTGATTCTCTGTGTCTCTGGTAATCCCTCCACTGGGGCAGGCAGTGCTGGGGAGGCACAATGATTCAATGGGAGCCTTCCACATTCATCACTGGTGCTCCAACCTCATGAACAATCTCTAGGATCACTGCTAGTGAAAGTAATCGCAGTGGAAGTGACTGCTGGTGTTTCTGGGATTCAGACTAGTTTGCCCAATAAGGTACAAAGCAATAGAGAAAAAAGAAAGAGTTAGTAATGACAAAATGAAAAAAATCTGTCAGAAAAAGGGACTCCTCAGTTATAAACCAGTTACTGATAAAAGATAAGAATATGTAATATGTATAACATTAAAATAATCTGTTTATTAGATAGATGGCAGTTAATAGCATTACAGTGGCTTAGATGTTTGTTCCTGTTTGATTAAAAGGAAAAGATACTTGATCTTTGGGTCCCTTGGAAAAAGCTTATTTGAAGACCACTGGGCTGGAAACAAAGTGCAAGTCAAACTATTTCATTTTGCTTTTTCTATTCTATGTGCAATTAAATAAAAAAGATAGCTGTGCTCTTGACTAGCTATGAAGTTGTGTTAATATAACACCCTCTGCTAATTTTTCAGCAAATCTGGCTGTATAAAGAAATGGAAGTGTTCAGAGAAACATGCTTTCCCCTTCCCTTCCCCTGTTTCAATTTTCCTTTTTACTTTTCCTTTCTTTTCTTTTTTCCCTTTTTCCTCTTTTTTTAATTGTTTTCTATTTTTTCCTCTTTTTTCCCCTTTAAAAAAAAAGAAAATAAGTAGAAAAGCAGTAGAAGCTACAAGTTAATGAGGCCAATACCAACCTCTAAGTCATTATTCCCATCTCTGGTAAACCCTTGCTAGCTACCCAGACTTGATGTCAGAAGTCTTGTTAATGTGACATGACAGGTATGAGGCAAGTAATCCAGCTCCTTCCCCACCCTCTGCAACTCTCATAAAAGGAAAGGAAAGGTGTGCCTGCCTAAAAGTGCTACTGGGGCGGGGATGAAGGAGATGGGTTATTATTGAAGGACAGCAGCATTCTGACCTTGATTTCACCAAAGGGGAAATCCTATTCTGACAGACCGTAAGCTTGACTTGTAAATGCTGAGATGGTTGGGTCTATTACACCAATTGTCACTTAAATTACTTCTTGCCATCCACTACTCAGATGACAACTTTCTGCTGCTAGTGCCAGATTGTTAAAGGCTGACTTCTTGCTTTCCTGCTGCCCCTCTTCTTTATGCTGTTAGTGGTGAATATGAGCACTTATGAATATGAAACTGGAATTTCTACATATTGTAGCAATAAGCTCATTAGAAATTCATTTTACAGCCTGGCCTTTGTTCTCAGAGGAGGTTCTAAAGAACTTACTACCAGTTTGATTTTGCTGCTTGGTAGTGCTTGTGAGCATATATGTACAAAAAATTACACTAAAATGACATGTTAATACAGTAAGATATTAATCTTCCATCCTTAGAAAGTTCTGCTAGAGGACCACTGGGGTATAAGGGAAAATGAATTAAAAAAAAATAGTACTAAACCGAAAGAAAGCAATACTAAAAATGGAGCATTTTAATTGACTCCTCCAGCCTTCTGCAGCACTTCAGTTTAGTTCAACAGAAAGGCAATAAAAAATGTCTGTTTCCTAAAATGAGTGACATGTTATCCATTGCTTTATAGTTACTATTCTTGTATGCATTTCTCTACCTGCTTCCAGCGATGAATCTATGTGAATCCCTTGTTTAGCTACTTTTTTTTAAATTAAAGACAATTACACAGATTACAACATGTTAATTTGTCCAAATATTAAAGCAGCAGCTGTGTAATACAAGACTAAACAAAGGTTAAGCCATTTACTGCCACACAACATATTTTACAGCAGTTGTGAGAGATGCCATGCACAGTAGTTATGAAAGCCTCCTTTTAGACCTCATTCTAATTTGACCCATCTTTTCTCAAAGAGTTGAAATGTCTTTTATGTCATTTAATTGTTTGTTTAGTTATAGTGGACCATCCAAAGACATTAGCTGTGGGCATAATCTCAGTGAAAAAGAGAGCATTAGATTGTATGGGGATTTTATTTCCTGCTGTTCATTGCTTGTTGCTCATGAGTCAAGTGCTTTCAGAAAAATAGACTGCAAAAACATCATTTCTGGTGGCTGCATCATTCCACACATGCACAAAGATACCATTGGTTTCCCTGACACCCTTAAAGACCAAGATAGAAACTTAGTTTTGCATTCAGCTTGAAGTTTGAAAGAAAGTATTTCTTTCAGATCATATGTCTACTGAAAATTTCTTGGGCCAAGGCAGAGTTTTATCAGACTGCTTGCTTCAGACGCCAAAGGAAATAATCTGAAAAACTTAGAGGATGGGTTCATTATAAGATAAGAAAATAAGGCATAGATTCCTATCTTCATTAGCCAAACCACATGGAAATGTACAAACTCCTTAAACACTATATAAAAGGAACTACCATTAACTCATCTGGCAGCAGCAGATTTATGAACTGAAATTATTTGAAAATAATGAAGATTCTTTAAATAAAGGCTATGAAGCTTCAGAAGTTCAGAAGAACATAACAAGTTTTCAGTGCTTCCTGTTACTGATATATACTAGATCATCACATACTTGGGCATATTGTGACTTGAAAGGGACTGGAAGTAGGATGACAAGAAAGAAGCAGCAGAGCTGTGTTTCTAAGATTATTGTGGCAAGAACAATGGTAGCTGTTGTCTTTTATGTGTATAGAGTCCAAAGCCTTATTAGATCCCACAATCGTGCATGTATGGTGTGATATGGATAGGCTTTTGCTCTCATTGCCTCACAGGATGCCCCATCCCAGCTCTTACGATCAGCAACAGTTGTATTGTAGATGGTGCAGCAGCAGTTGGGCTACTACTGGCAGCAGTGTCCCCACACACTGATCTGTATCAGGCTACGTGCATATGGAAAGGCAGTGACCACTCTTCCCCTACTTTGGTAACTGGAATATGTGCCCTTCTCAGGCACATACCTCCAAAAGTCCTCACTGTCTGCAGACCTTACTGCTCTCCTGCATGTGCCTAGCTGCACTCTCTCCTCCACCAGCTTCTGTATATCTCATTGACCCTTTTCTCCGGCTTGTCCTACATTGCCTCCTCTCCAATCCAGAGCAGGAAATCAATATTCTGGCTTTTGTGGGCTCTGAATAGATCACTTGGCAGCATTGATCTAGAAACTTTTTTTTTTTTCTGGGGAGAAAAGGTTTGTGTTTCTATGATAAAACCTCTCTTAAGAATGTTTGCCAAGTATCTGGGCAGAAAACACTTCAGTGCCTTTTAAAAAGCCTACAGGACCAGCCTAAAAATGTCAGGGGGAAAAGTAAAAGCAATATGCAACATCAAAAGTATCCTGTGAGTTTGATACCCAGTTTCTATGGGAACTGAGTTATTTTCTTCTTTTTTGAGATGGACTGATTTACATGTAAGGTTTTTCTTTTAAAATGGTTATATATTTGCAGCAATTCCTTTCCAGTGATTTAATTCCAAAGCAGTGTTTCTGTTGGTGTCTGATGTTGTTGATAATGTATATATTTATTAGTATCTTTAATGGTGGCAAATCATTACTCAGAACTAAAATGAGAACGCTTACTATCTTTGCAGCTTATAAAGGTGAAATATGAAAATATTGATATGCAGAGGTGTCCTTCAAACACATTTTGATAATTTTATTAAAATACATCTAAGAGTTATTGCATAAAGCAATAACTACAAGTTTAAATATACCACATTAAAATCTACTACAAATATTTCCACTCTTGATATGAACATCTTTCCTTTCTAGCATAAAATTTAGAGCTCTCTGAAATCACTTGGATCTTGATCTCTGCAAACCATTCAGAAATCCAAGGACAAATACAGTGGAAATATTCTATTTCTCATCGACAGCTGAAAAAAATATTTCTCTGTCCTTATTAAAGATAATCAGTATTATTTCATCTGTTAATGTCAGTGACAGAATCACAATACTATGTTCTATTGCCTTTCAAGATGTTTGGAATAGTAAATGGGTTACTTTTTCCCAGTGGATTTGAAAACAAATGTCCTCTGGAAATCTGGCAAGAGCTCCAGACAATACCAAATTAAAGCTCAACATACAAAGGTTTTACCTCGCTGATTTAAAACAAATCCTATACTTCAAAGAATTTCAGTTTTCCAAGGTCAAATTGAGGCTCTAGTTGCATTTTCCTGCATGCTTCCATGAATGAACAAGCAGTTCAAACCTCTTGGTGCCTTTGAAAATCTCAGTGAAGGACTTTTTCCAGGTAGATTTCCAAAGCAGTCCAACAATAGAACAAAACAAGTTTCAATGACTTCAGAATTCATCACATGATGTGTCTTCATTTCAGGGCAACATTCACCAGTGAAGAGAAAGAGCTGTGCATGTGTCTTTCTAGCAAGGCCATTAACCCAATTTCTTCTTTCTTGCCTTTTCTCTACTTAAAAGAAGTGTTCAGAGGCTAACTTGCTAAAAGGAAGTATTTCTGGTTACCTAGCTACTGGAAACATATACTCATCTGTAACAATAAGAAATGCATTTGGACAGAGCCATTCTTTTTACATACAGCTTCACTACAACTGTACCATCTGCCGGTGGCTGAAAGCTTGTTTTAAAAGATGTATAGTTAAAACATGTATTCTGTAATGCATTTGTAGGCCTTGCTGCCTTTGAGCTGCCTTTAAAAAAAAACAATGGGCTACATTTGACTTTATATTAAGACTCTACAATGTGTTTCAGCTTTCACTCTGTTTACTGTAAGAGAGAGCTATAGTACACTGGTATTATCAATTCTTATAGGATGTATTCTTTTTCTCTTACTTACCTCTTCTTTCCTAGAATGTGCTTCTTTAAGCCACTAGTAAGGACATAATGTCACTGTGTTTTTCCGGCTTATTTTGAGTTTGGTAAATATCGAAAGTGGTCTTTGGCACTTGAAATCTTAAAAGTGTTGTGAGACAGAGTGTCTAAAAATCACAGAATAGTAGGGCTTGGAAGGGACCTTTATGGATCATCTAGTCCAACCTGTCTGCTCAAACAGGTGCACATAGATCAGGTCACAAACAAATGTGTCCAGGAAGATTTTGAAAATCTCCAGAGAAGGAGACTCCACACCCTCCCTGGGCAGCCTGTGCCAGGGCTCCCTCACCCTCACAGTGAAGTAGTTTTTCCTTATGTCTAACTGTTAAACTTTGTGTGTCACAACTTCTTTTCATTACCCCTTGTCCTGTCACTAGACATAATAGAAAAAAGGGATGTCCCAACCTCCTGATATCCACCATATCTGTAAATATTAATGCAGTCCCCTCTCAGTCTCCTCTTCTCCAGACTAAACAGCCCCAGATCTCATAGCTTTTCCTCATAAGGAAGATGCTCCAGTCCCTTGATCTTCTTGGTGGCCCCACACTTGATTCTCTCTTAAAGTTCCCTGTCCCTCTTGAGCTGGGGAGCCCAGAACTGGGCACACTACTCCAGATGAGGCCTCATCAGGGCAGAATAGAAGAGTAACAGAACCTCCCTCAACCTGCTGGCCAGACTCTTCTTGATGCATCCCAGGATGACATTAGCCTTCTTGGTCATGAGGGCACGTTGCTACCTCATATTTAGTTTATTATCAGCCAGGACTCCCAGGTCTCTTTCTGTAGAGCTGCTCTCCAGCAGGTCAGTCCCCAGCCTGTACTGGTTCATGGGGTTATATGCCTTCCCAGATGCAGGACTCTGCACTTGTCCTCGTTGAACCTCATGAGGTTCCTCTCTGCCCAACTCTCAAGCTGTTTGAGATCTTGCTGAGATCTGACTTACTGTTCTGCAGCCACTGACTGATTTTTTTTCCAAGTATCTGTAATCACTATCAGAACTGGATTTTTATCCTCTCTTCCATGGTTGAATAATTTCAGGATATTTTTTGACTAGGAAACAGTACTTTAAGGGGACAATCCTCACATTGCGTAGGAGTGAATGTCTCAGCAATTGAGAGTCCACACAAAGAAGCAGCATAAAGACAAAGTACTTACTTGCCTTTCTGGGAGACTCTGATCTGGACTCCATCCCTCAGTTGATCTATACACTTATTTTTATTACTGTCATTTTCTTTCCTTTACAGTGCTATTAATTTTCCATGGATAGCAGTGTTCATTTTATACCTATGTATATATTATGTCTGCCTTAAAAAATGGCAAAAATAAAAATTTTAAATATTTTATGAGTGCCTGAAGGCCTTCTATTAATATCCACAGTGTGTTTTAGAGCAAGGCTGACAAATAAACTTACGCCATTAACAGCTATTTAGTTGTCTTGGCAACAGAGGAAGGAATCACACCTCACAGCAAGATCATACTGAATGCCCTGTTTGTGACTGATTACAGCTAGTTATCTGCTACAATGTATGAAATGTATGACGATTTGGGGATGGGATTGTCATGCTGGCTAGATAGGATTTGCAGTTTTCAATCTTTGTGAAATGCTATGCATAAACTCATTTGCTTTGCTAGACTCTAGCTGTGCTCAGCTCTTTTTTTTCAAGCTTCACCACCACTGACCTGTCAGAGTTTTACTAGAGGAAAACCTCTCAGAAGTCTTTAAGAGCCATTTTTATATTTTCCCCTTTCTATATTTCTTTTTTTTTTTTTCCTTTTTACGGCATGCAAACACATACTGCAAACAAAACATTCAGTACAGCTAAATTTGAAGGCATCAAATACATTGGGGTTTTTCCTTGCTTGTATTTCCCTGTTAGGAATAATCCTAAGAAGCTACTCTGAGTTAGAGCCTTTAATGTAGTATTTTTTAAAATTGTTGGAAGAAGTAGCACATGAAAACTTATAGAAGAGAGAGATATCTATCTGTATATAGTTTCTTGCAGCAACATCTTGTTCAAACCATAACATTTCACTATCTAAGTGAACTTCTTGCAGTTCTTGCTTCATAATTAATTTTTCTTTTCTTTTCTATGGTCCCAGGTGCCGAGTGCTTTGTTGATTAAAGAATCTGAAAAGTAAACCTCAGTAAATTACAGATCTTCTTAGAACAATAGACCTCTCTTCCTCCTTTCCCACTAAAAAAAAATCTAATTTTTTCCCGCTTTTTATCCACTTCTGACAGTGATAAGACACAGAGAGAAGTGCTGATAGCATTTGACAGGACCAGCAAGGAAAAAAAAATCTTTCAAAAACATGGGCAATTATCATAACACCTGTCCCTCTCCTGGCATTTTCTAAAAGATTGTAGTGCAGAAATCAAAATTTAGCTCACTCTGAATATGTTAACATGAAGAAACAACATACTAAGAGCTCTCTAGTACTGAAAAATCACTACTCTGAGTTATAGATCACAGAGATTGTCAAACATGATATGCCTTTCTTGAAAAGAGAGGATGTGTAGTGATAAATTTCACAAGTTCTCAAAATTTCATCCTAAAGAGTTACCAGAGTAAAGCTTCACTACAGAAACACGAGTCCATGCTGAATACTGATATTTCCTGACCATTATGAGATTTCTGGATTCTTGGAAATATATTTACAAACAACTGACCCAACATAAATCCTATTGGAAATTTGTATTTCTAACTGATTCTGTAACTCTCAGAATCATTGTTAATTTTAAGTTCTAAAGAAGACTAACTTTTCTTTCTGAACACCCTGAAGACATCATGTCAGTGACCATACTAAATAAATGAGATATCTGTAAAAAAAGAATAACTCTTGTGCATATTCCTGATTTCTACATAAATGACATGCTGTGGAAGGAAAAGATGTTTGAAGAACTGATTCATTAACTTCTTTGATGTCCATGACAACTTCAAATAAAAAAGCTCCAAAGGAGAACTTGATATGCAGTGCTTTACAACTTATTTATTTGCTTAAAGAAGTCTCAGTACAAACACTTTCCAACATTCAATCAAAGCTCAAGACAGTCTCTTAAAATATGTTGCTGTTTGAAGAAAGGGCATTGCCACTCAGATAGAATCTTGAAATCAAAGAGATGAAACTATACAGTATCTCACCCATTGTAGTACATGTAAGATAAACTGTTGATATTGCTTACCCTCTGCAACTTGCTGCCTTTAGGAAACATAGTATGTACAAAATCTTTTCTTATCTGCAATGAAGACTAAGTTTTGGGGTTTTTTTTTGTCATAGTTAAAGTAAAAATCACCAGTTAGTATAGCTTACCCAATGCAGATCTTTCCCCCAGTCTCTGTTCCTTTCCTTGACTCTGAGGTCAGAAGTCACTTTTTAATTTGTGCTTGGGTTTTTTCTCTCTATTTATCTAGAACTCCTTTTTTCTTTATTCACTCTGAGACAATAAATCACCTTTTCTCTTAAACTCTCTCCATAAAAACCTTGCTTTTCTCTTAACTTATAATTGGCTCTCTCACTTGTATGTATGGTGTTCTGTGATACCTATCTAAAAGCGGGTTATATAATGAACATGGAAAAGATATCCTTACTTCTTAAAAACTTTTCTAAGCCTTTAGTCAGCTTGGCAGTATGTCAGAAAAATGACTCTTGTGTTTATGTTTCCAAAGCAGTGTCAGGAAAAAAAAAATCACTCATCTCCTGTCTGAATTGTTTAAAAAGGATGTGATGTTCTTGACTCCTATGCCTATCTACCCAGGTCATGAAGGATCGTCATTAGAACAGTTCCTGTGGAAAAAGTCTGTGTGTCTTGTGCTCTTTGTTGAGGTTTCACACAACAGACTGATAAATCACTATTCAGACAATGGTGTTCACAGGAAGCAAGTTCCCTTTGTTACAGAAATGTTCTTTCCTAAGAGCTACTTTACCTCTTCTTTAAACACTTTAAATTGCTCTTTTGTAGTGTTCCAGGTATGGTTACCTGCCTCCAGGTCAATCTCCTCTAAGATCCCCAGTCTTTTGCTAGGAAACAGAGCTATTCAGCTTCTGGGCTGGAACCAAAGCCCAGATCTGCTACAAGATTCTTGTTGGCATCAGGGGACTTTAGAACTCATCTCACATATGTGCCAGGCCCTAGTTTCCACATCAAAATGGGGAATCTGTATTGAACTTCACTCTTTTTGTATATCCTGAGCCACAGCATAATTTCAGAAGACTTTAAAAGAGTGTGTGGTAGTGGCAGATGTTTGACTTGTGTCTCACTTTGGTGACAAAAGCCCTTGGTCATTGATTTACATCCACCAGTTGTGCCCTTGTGAAGCAAATCATTAGATATTTGCGGTGAAAGAATAATTTTGAAAATAAGGATTTCTGTGTAGCTGGATCAGTTCCCATGGCTATACAAATGCTTTTACTAACCCAGTGACAGAAAGCCTAAATGAGGATGAGAGGACTTAATGCAGTTAAGAGCTCCTTAAGCCAGTTCAGGCAGCTCTAATGTAGTATGTCCTGCAACCTAGCATGGTCAGGATCCCTTAAATTCTTACAGAGGAGAGAACCAGAAATCATGATATCTTTTCTCTTAATTCACACCTAGATCATATTTACTGCATTTTTTCCCCACAGTTTTCTAGTTTAGTGCATCTACAGACATACTGAAATTGTCAGTGCATTAATTCATTGGTTTTCATAAATGTCTAGCATCCATAAGTATCCTTCACATGTACCTAAATTATACGTATTTACTTATAGCTACCTTTCAGTGATACAAAATGAGACTACTAGAGGACATGATCCACAGAGAGTGTCCAAAAGTATCTTTCCAGTCACATTGCTGTTTGGCACTCAGTGGGCAAGTGAAGTACAATGCTAGGTCTGTGAAAAGCTACTCATGTTAATGGGAAGGATCCAGGAGTTTACCAGGGCTGAAGTCAGCTGATAATTTTTATTGATACCCACTGTAAGCTGTAAAAGCTGATCTCTCTTATATGAGGGTGAATGAATTTATTCAGGCAGCAGGGAGCATTCCCTCAGCTACACTGCAGCACACCTTAATTACGCTTGTTCTGGTTTGTCTGTTGCCTACTAACAATAAATAGCAATAGCAAATTTGCAGTATGTTCACACAATCTAAGGTTTGGGAATGTCAAAACACACAAAGCTATTATCAAACCCTGAAGCAATCCTGTAGATACTGTACATTTTTCCAGAAATACTGAAGAAATCCTGAAGATTCTTTCCTTCTTGTTTAAAAAATAACAAAAAAACACCGAAACAAAAATCATAAGCAAAATTGTAAATAAAGTCTCATCAAATTTTCCATGGAAAATATTTGCATATTTTAATTTTGAACCAAGGTTATGAGCTTGTACTTTGACTAAGAAGACGATATACTTCTAGGCTTCCTGCTGTTCTGTTTTTACACTTGCATCAAACTCAAAACAGATTAATTCATAGTGGAAAAGAGAGTTTCATTCACATGTAATATATACTTAGGAGAATCCTTAAATTTGGAATTCTTATAATGTGTGCATATATTCCATCTAATTCGGTTTTCTATTATCTTCTGCCTTACGATTAATCTATTTTATAGCATCAAAGGGCAAAAAGGGATGTAGTTTAATGCCTGTTCATAGTCTAGTAAGAAATATCTACATCAATGAGCTACACTTCACTGGCTTTCACTGTACAAGGCCAACGTTCCCTTGTAATGGACACATTTGGTCTCCAAGGACAGAACATTCTCAGAGTGTAAATGGTTTATTTTTCACCTCATTTGCACCCATTTTTAAGTGGGCATTGTCACTCAAGAACTAGACATCTGAACAAAAAAGTGTCAAAACAAGTGAAGATCACATGGTTATTGGTATCCAGGCAAGACCGTGTTTTACACACTATGGTCATTAGTAACAAATTCTATGAGGAAAAAAAGTAAACTTAAAATACACTTTAAAACTAGCAAAGCTTGCTAAAACATTAACTTTCAGTTTATATTTAGGCATATATTTTAATGCCTAAACTCTACTTGAGCCAAAGTGTTGTAAGATAAAAGTGTCACAGAAATACAGTTTTAGACAGTTCTGATGCTACTATTCTACAACTGCTTAGTACCTTTTTCATCCTGAAAAAGTAACATGTTGTAGATCAAGTTGCAGTTTCTACATGCATTTCAGAGTGAATGAGACTGCCCTGCATTTTAAAGTATAATATGCTATGCAAACACACGATATTTTCCTGACCTGTTAATACATTCTGTGAACTGAACCATCTGGCAGACCACAAGTTTTTCTCTATCTCTAGGAGCTAAAGACACGTTAGCAATCAGTCAAGGTAACAACTTCCAGTTCTCCTAGTTCCCAATGGTCATTCAGTTTGAAGCTAAATAAAACCAGAAGTGAACTCATTTACTTGTTCAAACCAGAAATCTATTCCAGTGTCTTTCTGTGGCAAACAGTCCTTGGGGCAATGGGATGTCTGAGCAAATCAACACATAAATCATCTTTGGGATTCCAAACCAGATGTTTTGCTCAACTCTGACCTTGAGTGCCTAGACAAGTATAGTAGGGATGCAGGAGGTAATTACTCACCTGGAGGACATGCTTGGGGGGATTGGGGGTGGGGGGAAGGACAGCAAGAACAATTGTCAGAAGAGCTCAAACAGTGACACTGTCAAGCTCTTTCCCTAAAGAAATTTCAGGGGATGCCCATCCTAAATACCTGGGCCTGGAGGATGTGCCAGCTGGACCTCAAGGTTGAGGTCATGTCTGACATGCCCTGTTCCTTATTGCTTCCGTGGTGTAAAGTAGCATGATGTGTTTCTTACTTGCATTATTCACTTGATGAAAGTGACTGTAGAAGGAGCAGTGAAAAGAAGAAAAAGGGGATTAGTTGGTAGTGTGGAGTCCATGTCTGCATCTGTACATATGCATACTGTATGGCTGAAACAAAAGGTGTCCAATCCACGTGTTGTTAGCAGTCTCAGTAACGATAGTCTTACCAAGGGTAAGTATCAAGGAGAGAGACTTCCACTAACTGGAGAGAGATAAGAAGTTATCTTCCCTGAGATGCAGAAGAGCTAGCCCAGCAATAGGCTCTGTAATTCTTCATCTAGAGCAGTTTTGTATGAGGTAAAGAAACTAGAAAAGGGCAGGAGAACCACCTGAAAACAGCAGCTGGAACCAGTCTACCCCTACACAGCTGAACAAGTTGTTTTCTCTCCTTTTTCTCTGAAACAGTCTTGAGAGTTTCTAAAAAGCCTCCTCATGTTCAGGTTCTACACTAGGGACTAATGAAGTCAATGATCAACATTATTTTAGTCATTTGTGCTTTCCAAAAGGTCTTTTGTCACATTTTCTGTCTATTTGTCTTTCCTAAGACCTTTCACAGCACAGTGTGGAGACTTTTTGTGCAATAACTCCAGAATGGGAAGACAGAAGAAAAGCTCATTTTCACAGAGGTCTTAAATTATTATTGATAATCAGGTTCAAGTCTTTGTCTTCTCTAGACTTCAAGATGATCTCTAATATTATATAATATATTCCTCATATATGTGGAAACAGCAATTTTTAACTCTTCAGAGTGTTTGAGAAAGCAAATATAGAAAACTCTATTCCTAAAGAGCTCAGCAAGCACCTCGAGTACTCTGTGAAACAAATATACAGTCATACTTTAAAAAAAAAAGCTAAGAAAGAGTGCTGTAAAGAAAAATATATTATTATTTTCATTGTGTGTATTTTGTTTAATGCTTGTACATAAATACTACATAAAATCCCTCAAGTTTTCTTTTTTGTTTACCATGACTTTAATCATATTGCATTTGTACAATTCTTAAGCAAAGTGTTTAATATAGTCAGTTTGAGAAATGTAATTTCAACATCAGTAGAATATGTTTCTATTATAAGATTTTCAACAAAACACAACATAACATTTGTGAACTGGAAAAAAAAGCGCTAATGTTTATTCACTACATGGTATTTGACAGATGTTCTGAAAATTCAGCAACCGAGGGTTTCTCTAGGAGTGTGATGAGCATAACAACAAAATCATGACATTGCAGCATTCAGTTTATTCATCACAATAACTCTTTCATTGTTAATTTCATTTCTTCTTACCCCAATGCTTAGTAAAATAAACAGAAAGATACCAAAAATGTGCAAAAGATACTTCTATGTGCACAGAAGATTAGTGTAAACACAGAAATATATGATTGTGTGTGTATATATGCATACACATACATACATTTGTATATACATATGAATAAATGCAGCAGAATTGATATTTAGTTGTTTATTCAAAGAAGTACTTTTATTTATGAAGCTTTGTAGTTATTCTCAATAGAGTCCCCATTTTACTTCTGTTCTATATGATACTACGTGCATTTTTAATGTTAATTCTCTTTAAAGAGTTTAGCTGCAGTAATATGCCATTAAATAACACTAGTTTATAGGGAAGCAGCGTGTGTGTGTGTGTGCTGATGCGTGTGCAAGTGTGCACCATGTGTGTTCCACTGTTTTGCAACTACATATACTGCTTCCTTCTACCTTGTATTTGAATTATTGAGTAGAGTATTTCAGTCATTTGGTTGCAAAACAATAGAACAAGCTTATAAGGATTTTTTTTGTGTGTTTGCAATGGAGTTAATAGTTCAAAGAAGACATAAACATGAATGTCAATTCCATTCATGTGAAATTGACATTCCATATCAGAACATTTTCTCTACGTTTACCCATTTCTTAGGGAAAATAAGCCAACATTACACTCAAAATCAAGATGAATTTGAAATGAGAAAAACTAGAAATACCAAAAATACCTAAACCATCAGATCTTTGGTTATTGTTTGCTCTACTAATTCCATTTTAATATATTTTCTGGAAATGATTCAATAGCTAGTATCTATTACCTAGTAATTTTACCCAGTGACTTGAATATTTTTGACTTTCAGAGATGTTTACCATATAATCAATAAGCCAAGAAGGTGCCCCAGTTCAGACCAATTGAGACCTGCGAGGGTTAGCGTGAGGTTATTATTGAACCTCCTATGACAATCTCATGTTGCTGGTATTTAGTAGCATAATCCATAGTTCTTCCTGTAGACATCTTTTCTACAGCTATTCACTACTTATTTCTGCTTTAACTTGCAGACATTAATGGATGTCTTAGTAGTTCAATGGGATTTACAGGGCCAAGATATTATTCATAATTTAAAGTATCGTTTGTGTTTTCTTATTTAGGATTCACATTTTACAAGAAATGAAAAATAATTGGATATAGATCAGCATATTGACAAATATCTAGCTAAAAGTTGGGACTAGTGTATCAAGTGATTGTTAGTGATCTATTTCATAACCAGATATAAAATCAGATCTCTCTCACATCCTAGATTTGTAACATTCTTTACAGCTTCTTATAAAAAGATAATGAAATTACCATGAAACTCTTGTGCCATTTCGAATATAAACCAAATATGAATGAAAAATGAAAAAATGGTAAGAGTTTGACATAATAACAATCTACACTGATGTTTCCAATCACATAAAGGACAAAAGTTATCAATCAATCAGCACTCCATAAAGCAAGACCAATTTAAATCAAGCATTAACAACAACAAAGTAAGTGATTAACAAGTGCTGAATTCTTATCTTCCAATCAAATATCCAGCAGCTAAGTAATTCTTACCTTTTGTGTGATATACTTCAACTCTTTCCAAAATTAGGATATATTATTTTTCTTATTTAATAAGGTGACTGGTCATTTTTTTTTTTTTAGTAATAATAGCCAATTCCAATTTTGACTTAGTCATGCAAAAGTTCTTAAATGAGCAGTTGGCAAAAATATTGACGCTGCCAAAGACAGTAGGAAAAATACAATTGGTGTCAGAAAGTTCTCATATGCTACTTTGAAAAGCATTATATGGTGTATAATGTGCCATGGCTTTAGAAAGAGAATTTTATAAATTTGCCTTTTTTATGAGACTACGTTTCACAATTTCTGTGTGAGACATTCTAAATATATATTTTATTCTCTGGCTTCCAGAATTACTATTCTTATTCTTATTCTTCTTCTTCTTATTATTATTATTATTAAATTTCTAGTACAACCAACAAACAGTAGTTAATATCAGTGTTTCTTCCTAACCTGTACAGCTCAGATTATCAAAGATATATAACTTGGATTAAAATTACAATATCTAATATTCAGAATTCTTCAGGAGAAGAGAAATAAAAAGGTTATATTGTGTGTATTTATTTACTGTTCAGAAATAAGAGAAAAAAAGGGGGAGTTAGGTATTCTGCTGCTCTTTAGGCATTCTGAGTATTCTTAATATTAAAATAAAAATAAATTATGCATAGTGAATAAAAAAAAAAAGTCCACTAATTTTCATGGTATCACAATAAATGCAATAAAAGGAAATAATTTTGGAACAAATGAAAGAACAAACCATACTGTGCAACATGCAGGAACTAGTTATCATATAGTTAGAACCTAAAAATATCTCCAAAAAGGCAAATTAGACAAATTCATAGAGGATAGTTCCACTGATATGTGTTTCTGCTGATGATCCAGACAGAAGTTTAAACTGCTGATTTGTGGACTGCTGAGAGGATGTATAAAAGAAAAACACTGCATAAATGCCATGGGCTTCATCAGCCTGATTGAATCCACTTTATGTTCTTAGGATAAATCTAACATAAAATAATAATTTTCCATATATTAGAATTGAGAAAACTTATCTAGGGAAAATAAGTCAATTTCTGGAAATTCAGAAAAAGTAAAACTTGAGTTCTTTGGATACTTCCAAAGCGGTGCTAAGTAGCATAATTCACGATTTTGTAGTTCAGGAATAAGCATCTTCCTGTAATGTCTACCCAGTGTCGTGTACTTAGCATGAGAAGATGAAGTGGTGTGTTCAGATCTGATGGGAGAGGGAAGTACATCATGGAGAAAGCTCTGGAAAAAAGAAGTTCTTGATAACTTGTATAATTAAAAGGTCATCAAAGTGTTCTGTTAGATATCTAAGAAGAAAGAAATAACTATTGTCAGCTCTAGTCTCTTTTAACTCATGGAGATTTCAACAGAAAATTTTACAATAGACATATGTATGTGTTTATGTGTTTAAGAGAGCAGTATTCTACAAAGCAAGACAAGAGTACGTTACACATTATAAGGATAATACATAAACCATAAATAAAAAATTTGCTTATTACCTTTCGAGGGACCTCAGAACTGTTTCCTACATATTCTAGCACTCAGCCCAAGTTTCTGCGTGTCCATCTCTGTGAAACCGGTGTTAGGAAGCAAAATCCCCACTGAGGACCTCTGTGCAGGCAGACAGGTATATCAGATTTCTTTCAAGCAGTTAAGCATCAGCAAAAAAATGTTATGGCAACTTTACATGTGGCCTCTATTGCATTTTATTTCCAATGCACTTCACTAACACAACAGAAAAACTAGAAAGATTGTTCTGATGGGAGGCAACCAATGTCCAAGGGAAGAGCAGTACTCTCTGCTCACAAAAAAGTGCTGTGTCAGGATTAAGTTTCTAATAGCACTGAGAGACAAACAGACAGAAAATGGACTGAATTCAGCCTCTTACTTTGAGACAGAGTGAAATTACGTTTCCCAAATATCATCAGTATAAAGCACACCTTCAGTCCACAGTGAAAATAGAACATATGAGCTGAATTCTTCAGCATCAAAACCAACTTCAAGCCTAAAATATTTTAAGGATGCCTTTTATATTGTGGCTTTGCAGCAGAGGGTAATATTACTATGGACTGGATAACACAATAAAAAATATGTTAAAGTCTTTGCTGAAGACTTTTCATTCCTTTTTCATTCACTAACAATATGCCAATACAAAAAAAGTACAGCACACCAAAATGTAAATGGGAGTAATTTTGAGATTAAAATATACCACAAGATAAAACAAGAATTGATCTGAGCCACAAAATACAGAGGACAGTGTGAATCATTTTGAGTTTGAAAATACATCTGTCTTCAATGTCTGTCTCTGTGTTTTCACTTCATCAGAGACTAAAAGTGAAAATAAAAGACACTTGTATGGCATAAAAATCTCTTCTCAATATATTTCCAAACTCCCCTCAAAAATCTTTTAAAATGCTTTGACACTATTTGACACTGATTTGACACTGTTTTGATCAGTGGTCTAATTCCACCTGCATGATGCAAGTGGACAAAAAAGAGGAAACCCTCTTAAGAAAAACATGAGTCTGAATGAGCTCAGTTACACAAGCTTATGTCTTTCCAAGTCATAGACCATAACTGAATGAAAAAACACCTAAACCACTGAACCTTTGTAACATTTTTACAGGATGTCTTAAGAAATTAGAGTCTGGGGCTAGCTGAACTCTGAGTAGGGGTTTGTTGCAGATATTCATAGCTTTCTGGTGTCCTTTTTTTTTTTTTTTCTGTTTTACCCTCTCTGTTGTTATTTTTGCTGCAATGCAAGTGAAACAAGTTTGCTTTCTAAAAAAAAAATACCCAGTTCTGTCAATGTTTCACAGATGTTTCCATTTACCAGCAGAAGCCCTTGATGGTGCTGAAAGTTACTCAGCATTGTTGTAATTTGCATAACATTAGCCATGATGGTTTTTTTTGAAAAGTTGAAATGTTTGCAGATTATCATAACCCAGTCCTAATGATCTTCAGCACATCTGTTTAAAAAGTTGTGTCTAGGCAATGTTCTATACCACAAACATTTTTAAAGACTTCTACTGGCTTTCAAGTTTTTCAGTTCAGATATACTTAAGACTGGTGTATGTATACACAAACTGGGAAATAACCACTGGGTAACAAAGTTGGGTTGTACACTGTATACTGCATCTGTATTCATGCACCTGTCACAAGAGCTTCATGCTGCATTATTTAGACACCACAGTTTTTATTTGGGTAGGCTCATAAAATTTATGTCAGTTTTTGTAGATGGCATAGTGAGTGAAACAGGTGTAACAGGAAATTGAAGTAGGAAGGAGTAGAAACAGTGATGGTAAGTAAAAAACATTAGTAAAAGAATAATTTCTTCAACTTTTAATTATTTCTGTTTTGGTCCCTTAATATCCCTGCAAATAGGTGACTACTTATGATCCAATGATAAACCAAATTGCAGTTAAAAACAACAGCAAGAAAAAAATTACTCATATTTTAGAAATGTGATTTTGTTAGGAAGGATTGACTATAACATTCATCTCACTTTGTTGCTTCTCTGCTTTCTAATTTGGGACCTCTCAAATGAAACTTAAATCTTCTGTATATCAACCTCCTTTTTTAATAAGCAGAAAAGCAAGGAACTGATTTCCGTGAACAAGCAGAAAGTTCAACACTTCATATCATACAGGAGTTTTTTCTGACAAACATCTTTTTACAATTGCCTTCTAAACCCTGATCAAATCCACCCCCGTCTTCATTTCTGCTCTAATTTTTTCCAATTTTTTATTTTTCCCAGTTCACTTTTTAAAATTGCTTTCTCCATCTCCTTGCCCTCCATTTGACATGGCAACTTCTTTAGTGCTTCCTCCTACACTTAAAATACCCTTTCATTTCTCATCTACCGAAGTACACAACTCATCTCCAAGTTCCTGCTTGAACATACAAGCAGCAGTTGCATTTCAGTATGAGCTCCTAAAGCAGAAAATTACTCTGTGCTTGCAATATATACACCAAAAGTGTCCACAAGTAAAATTCAAAATGCAAAATAAAAAAATCTGCCTCCTTGAAAAACACACATCTATGTGTATTTAAAAGAGGCTAGTCAGAACTGCATCAGTTTAAAATCCTCCTCCTATTAACCCAGCAGAATTCCTTTCACAAATGCTCCCAAATGAAAAGTGAATACAAAAATGTACTTGTTCAACTTTTTGTTATATCAGTCCTATAGAATCATAGAGTGGTAGGGGTTGGAAGGGACCTTTAGAAATCATCTAGTCGAACCGCCCTGCAGAAGCAGGTTCACCTAGATCAGGTCGCATAGGAACATGTCGAGGTGAGTCTTGGAGACCTCCAAGGAAGGAGACTCCATAACCCCCTTGGGGCAGCCTGTGCCACTGCTCTGTCACTCTCACAGGGAAATAGTTTTTTCTTATATTTAAGCGGAACTTTTTGTGTTCCAGCTTCATCCCCTTACCCCTTGTCCTGTTACTATCTACTATAGAAAAAGGGATGTCCCAACCTCCTGACACCCACCATTTAGATATTTATAAATGTTAATAAGATCTCCCTTCAATCTCCTCTTCTCCTGGCTAAACAGCCCCAGTTCCCGCAGCCTTTCCTCATATGAAAGATGTTCCATTCCCCTGATCATCTTGGTGGCCCTGCTCTGGACTCTCTCCAGAAGTTCTCTGTCCCTCTTGAGCTGAGGAGCTCAGAACTGGACACAGGACTCCAGATGAGGCCTCAGTAGGGCAGAGTAGAGAGGGAGCTGAACCTCCCTTGACCTGCTGGCCACACTCTTCTTGATGCATCCCAGGATGACATTGGCCTTTTGGCCATGAGGGCACATTGCTTGCTCATATTTAGTTTATTATCAATCAGGACTCCCAGGTCTCTCTCTGCAGAGCTGCTCTCCAGAAGTTCAACCCCCAGCCTGTACTGCTGCGTGGATTTGTTCCTTCCCAGATGCAGGACTCTGCACTTGTTCTTGTTGAACCTCATGAGGTTCTTCTCTGCCCAACTCTCAAGCCGGTCGAGATCCTGCTGAATGGCAGCACAGCCTTCTGGGGAATCAGCCAGTCCTCACAGTTTGGTGTCATCAGGGAACTTGTTAAGGTAACACTCTGTCCCCTCATCCAGGTCGTTGATGAAGATGTTGAACAAGAGTGGCCCCAGAATCGATCCCTGTGGAACTCCACTGGCCACAAGCCTCCAACTCGATTCTGTGCCATTGCTCACCACCTTCTGGGCTCTGCCATTCAGCCAGCTCTCGATCCACCTCACTGTCCACTCATCCAAGCCACACTGTCGGAGCTTTCTGATGAGGATGTTATGGGAAACAGTGTCAAAAGCCTTGCTGAAGTCATGGTAGATGACATCCGCTGGTCTCCCCTCATCTAGCCAGCTGGTTATGCACTCATAGAAGGCTATCAGGTTGGTCAAACAGGATTTCCCCTTGGTGAAGCCATGTTGACTCCCCCTGATACCCCATCTTATCTTTCATATTTTCAGTGATAACATTCAGGATAAGTTGTTCCATCACCTTTCCAGGAATGGAGGTGAGACTGACCAGCCTATAGTTTCCTGGGTCATTCTTCTTGCTGTTTTTGAAGACTGGAGTGACATTGACCTCTCTCCAGTCCTCAGGCACCTTGCCTGGCCTCCATGATTGTTCAAAAACAATAGAGAGAGGCTTAGCAATCACATCAGCCAGCTCCCTCCACACTCTAGGATGCATCCCATCAGGACTGATTGACTTATGTGTGTTAAGCTTGGCCAACAAGTCTTCAACCTCTTCCTCTTCCACCCAATCCTCTGCTGTCCTGGCCATCCTGTTATCCTTGCCGGACTGGCCTTCCCGAGGAACAGTCTTGGCCATAAAGGCTGAAGCAAAGAAGGCATTCAGTACTTTGGCCTTCTCTGCATCCTCAGACACCAGGGCACCCTCAGCGTTTAGCAGTGGGCCCACATTTCCCCTCACCATCCTTCTGCTGCTGATGTACTTGAAAAATGCCTTATTACTGTCCTTAACATCCCTGGCTAAATTTAATTCTAGAAGGGCTCTAGCCTTTCTAGTTGCACCCCTGCATGTCCTGACAATATTCCTATACTCTTCCCAAGAAGCCAGCCTCTGTGTTGTCTTTCTCTCTCCCCTGTCCAGTTTAAGAGAAGGGGGAGTAATTGAAGGACTTGGTGGGCACTTAGCACCCAGCTCTCACTGGCACTTCTGTCTTCTAGAATCATATCCTAGGAGATCCGTCCAAGTAGATCTTTGAAGAGGCCAAAGTCAGCTTGCCTGAAATCCAGGGTCACGGTCCTGCTTTGTGTCCTGCCCCTTCCACACAGGATCTTGAACTCTACCATCTCGTGGTCACTGCAGCCGAGGTTGCCTCCAATCTTCACATCCTCAACCAGACCCTCTCTATTCATCAGTAACAGCTCCAGCAGCACACTCCTCCTTGTTGGTTCCTCGATCATCTGCGACAGTAAGTTGTCATCAACAATCTGCAGGAACCCCCTGGACTGTGTGAGCTTGGCTGTGTGGCTATCCCAGCAAATATCAGGGTGGTTGAAGTACCCCATGAGGACCAGGGATTGTGATCGTGAGGCAGCTCTCAGCTGTTCATAGAAGGCCTCATCCACATCCTCCTCCTGATCAGGTGGCCTGTAGTGGACTCCTACCAACAATATCTCCTGCCTTGCCCTGCCCATTAATTTTTACCCATAAGCACTCTATCCACTCTTCATCCCCACCCAGGCACAGTTCAGTACACATTAATTGTTCTCTCACGTAGAGAGCAACTCCACACCTTGTCAGTCTGTCTTTCCTGAACAATACATAGCCCTCCATGGCTGTGCTCCAGTCATAGCAGCTGTCCCACCACGTCTCTGTGACCGCAATGAGGTCGTAGGCCCACATCCACACCCACATCTCCAGTTCCTCCTGCTTATTCCCCAGGCTACGTGCATTGGTGTAGAGGCAGCACAGGGGCTTACTCAAACACACAGGTTTCCCTGGACAGATGCAGGAGGTTCCTCCCCGGTTTGGCTCTTTCTCAGGGTGGTCAACCTTCTGCATCTCAGTCCAGTGTGCAGATGAAGGGCACTTATCATTGCATTCCCTGTCCTGCCTTGTTTCCCAGCTAGAGGGGACAGCTTGTTCTATTTTGCTGCTCCCCCCACCCCCCAAGTCCCTTAGTTTAAAGACCTCTTTATTAAATTTGCTAGTCTACTCCCAAATAATCCAGTGCCTTTACAGGATAGATGAATTCCATCCCATCCTATCAAGCTGTAGTCCCCATGGAAGGATCCATTGTTAAAGTACCCAAAGCCTTCCCACCGGCACCAGATGATTTTTCCATTACAAATTCCTCCTTTATGTCTAGTGAACAGGATAGAGAAGAAAATAACCTGAGCCCCTCTACCTTTTATCTGCTCCCCCAAGGATTTAAATTCCATCTGGATCTTGGAGATGTCATGCCTCATGACATCATTCATGCCTACATGGAACACAAGTAGGGGGTAGCAGCCTGCATCCCTGATGAGCCATGGCACTCTCTTGGCCACATCCCTGATCTTGTCGCCAGGCAGGCAGCACACCTCTCTGGACTCCCTGCCTGCTCCACAGGCGGGTCTCTCAGTGCCCCTTAGCAGCGAGTCACCCACAACAAGCACCCGTCACCTCTTCCTGCGATGACCATTACCTACTGCAGGTGGAGCAGCTGATGGGTTGTTTACTGGGTTTTCCCCTTTTGGAGCTTGCTCGTCGAAGTCCCTTGTCACCAGTGCCTCATACTTATTTGTAGTGGGCACTCTGGAAGGAGGGCTTTGAAGACAAGCCTTTGTCTTTCTTTTTTTTGTTACCGGGATCCATTGGGTTCACTGGAGGATTGCACCTATTTATGGAAGCCTCCATCTTTCTCTACTTCTTCCCCTCTAATATTACACAGCCTACTCATACTCCCAGTTTCTTGCAGCTCTTTCACCAGGCGCTGCAGTTCCTCAATTTGAGGGCACCTATGATACAGTTTTGACTCAGAGGCATAGGTCCCTAAGCAGTCTAAACACTTCCTGCACTCCACCTGGACCGAAGCTTCTCTGCTAACCAGCTTTCCCCGGGTGGATGCACTGACCTTCACCTGGGTTTTGTTCACCTGAGCCTTGGCTTTAGTCCTTAGGTGAGTGCTCACCATTTTGCTAGGTTGAAGCTGAAGCTGGGGCACTTCTCTGCCTTCTGCTTCTCTAAACGGGCCGTAGAGTTGTTTCCTGCCCATCCTCCCTGCTTGCCCTGCCTGCGCAAACTGCTGCGCCACTCCTGGGTCATCACTCCCTCTTTGGGGCCCTGTCACTCCTGGGTGCCGCGTCACTCCCTGTTTACCGGCCCTATTCGCTGCATTCCTGGTCACTTGTGCTATCTGGAGGACAATTAAATCCCCATGGTTGCTGCGGCTCTGCCTCCTGGCAAGACCGTCCCCCTCATGAGAGCTGCCTGGTCCTGGCGGCTCTCCTTGCTTTTCCTCCACTCCCTGTGTTCCAGGAACCCCTGGATTACCTCAATCAGCTGCACAGACAGGAATAAACGAGACTTGCCTCCGCTTTGTTTACCGCCGATAAAATGGTGGCAACGGTTGCACCTCGTTTAAACTCCCCCATATATTTTAATATTCTCTAGCTTTTCAGTCTTACTAGTTTTCTAGACAGTTTCTAGTCCTTTCAATGCTTGCTCTGAACTTTCAATAGTGAGATACTTTCATTGCTACCCTATGAGAGGCAGACTGCCAAGGAAGGACATATAGAACTTTTCAGATGTTAATGCACTGTTCAGCAGGACCATGTCACTCATGCAAATATTCAGTTTGGATCCAGTCAAAACACTGCCTGGCGGCAATGATTTAACAGATTTTAGGATTAAACATTGTCCCAAGTCCAATATGTGAAAGGAGATTAAATTGTTCCTTTTTTACAGATGTAACCACTTTGTTACAGATACTGTACTGTCCAGTGGTTGGATATTGTAGATTCTGAAGGATAAAATAAATCTCTTTTCTGCCTACCAATGTATTTTTATATCCTACTTGGTAGATGTGAGTTATTGTGTGAAATATAAGATGCAAAAAAAAAACAATGTGCCTAGCAATATTGGCTGTGATCAGAAAAATGAGTGGCTTCATTTTCTATGATTTTTTTTCTGAAGACACGGTCTTTTATAATCTCTCTCTGACTTGAATTAATTCACCATTCCTCAATAACAGTACTAATAGGTTCTGGGTACTCTATTGTCATTAATACTCGAAAGTGCTCTCTCTTAGCCAAATTTTACTGAAATTATCCAAGTAGTTCAAAAGTTATTAGAGCAGAACAGAAAATATACAAATGTTAAAAAAAAAAGTCCACAGTCACTATAAGTATGGATTCTGGAAAAACTCTAGTGATCAGTATCAATGAAATAGAAAGTTCTAACTGTTCTGCATATATAATAATCAATTCGGGAGACTGAAAACTAGCAGCAGAGAAATATGAAATCAAATAACGGTGCCATAATATTGACAATTGAAAAAAAAAAAAAAAGGAGATTTCTAAGTCAAGTGAGACTAGGAGCAACACAATGGCTACAGAGTCATTGAACAAACACCCAAATAAGAAATTAACTAAAATTTAAACTCTACAAAAAATTAAACGTGACATTTTTAGAAACCTTGTTATTTACAAATGAATGTGAAATCTGTGATCCATATAAGGTACTCAGTTAACCAATCTGACCACACAGCCGTGTATCAGAAAGATACCCAGTTGTCTGTGGATCACATTTTAGAGATGTTTTTTCACACAGTCTCATTCATTATCACCTAGGTACTGACAGAGGTCCTTTTATTTGGAAAGATGGGGAGAAAGGAACGGTGAGTTAGTAAACATTAGAAAAATATATCAGAAAACTTTGAAAATCTCCTGGGTGTCTGGGCTTCAGGTTTTCTTAAGTTGGTTTTCAAGTCACAGATTTCACTCTGAGAAAACAAATTTTAGTGTGTGAAGATTAATTTCTTTCCCTCCTACTGTGTCTGCCGGCATCAGCACTAGAGAAAAGCAGAAGAAAGATAAAGAAGCAAAGGATGGGAGTGAAAGGATAGAAGGATCATTTTTTGTTTGAGGGTTTTGTTCTTGTGTTTTTCTTTGCTATGATCAGGGAAGAGGTTTATTCTGCTGAGCAGTATGACCCATAACCCCAGGGCCAAGGCACTGTGCCTCTGCCATTCCTTTGTCTCTGCTGTAACAGGATCTCATGCATCCGCTCTCCCATGGAAATGTCTTTCAATAAATCAGTAAACAGGGATATTTCCTCCTATGTGGAAGCACTACCAGTCCAGGGAGTAATATACTCACATAATGGAGCTTTAATCACTCAGATATGTGCACATTTTGTTGTTTTGTTTTTTTTTTTAAAGGAAAGGAGGATAAAAAAGACCCACGAGGAAGTGGGCTAAAAACATTCTTAGGTTTTACAAATCTTATCCTTCTTACTAATCAAAGTACAGAGCTCTTGCATAAATCTAAAAGAAACCCCAGAAAGGGAAAAAAGGCCACATTCTTCAATGATGCAGATTTTTTTTTTCTTTCCACATTTCTTCCTCCATTCAGTCACTATTCCCTCTTCCTTACATTTGGTTTTTATATTTTCATAATTAGTCCTTTTTGTTTATTGAACACTTTGTCCACCACAGTTTTTTCACTGTGCATTGAACTGCAATACAACAATACTTAAGGTAAAGATTAAAGATCAAGAAAAGTTCAATAAGGATGCTGAGGTGACTAATTTTACTTGCATAGGCAACATGACTCAGGATGGAAGAAGACTCAATATGCTGACTGTAACCAAGGAAGTAAAATAACATCAACCTTTTGTGCTTGGCCTACATTAGTCATAAATGAAGTTCTTGATTTATCAAAATAAGAATCCAAAGTTTTCTCCAAAAATGGGGCTTGTAAAAAATGGTAAAAAGTTACCTGTTGGTCTTTAAAATGTGTTGGTAGTGATACAAATTGCAGGAGCTGAATAGTCTTGGAATCTGTTCAGCAGGATGCCTGAGATCTTATGAAATAATTTGGCTTCCCACCTGTCAGGTTGGCACTAGCTTTTATTTTAAACAGAAATCTCCCTAACAGGAGAAGATATCAAGGAAAATATCAGATAATTAAAGATAAAAAAATATAAATCTGTTAATCTACTCACTAAATCACTTTTATTAGAGGATAACTTGTCAAAGTCTGCACAGCAGGTTGAACTGAGGAGGAAACCTCCAGTAAGTCAGCATAAAATCAGAAACTTTATTGCATAAGTGACTGCAGTGTCAGCAATACACCAGGAAGAGATAACAGTTACTATCCTTTTCTCTCCAGGCCCTCCCAGGGGAAGTTTTTGCTCCAGCTTTCCCTTTCGAAGCAATGGAAACCCCTCTCATTCAAGCCCACATACCACATCCCACAGAAAGCTATGTTTGAGACGGATTGTTCACAGACACCATGGGAACTCAAGTTCCCCATTGATGTCCATTCTTAACCACTAAACATAGATTTAAAACCTCTCTGAATTTGAATTGTTCCTGTTGCTTGCTCTCCTTCAAGGGAGGCAAGTTTATCTTCTCTGCTTCACAGTAAGGCATCAAGCTTCTGAATGCAGCTGAACCTCCATAGTCACGTAATATAATTCCTCAGGACAAAACCTGTCTGCAAAGCCAGTCTTCCCAGACAGATCACAGTCAGATAGAATAAAAGATATACGTGTGCTTTGAAAACCCCACCTGTCCAAATTTATGTACAAAGTCTTTCACTGCTCTGCTGGTGGCCATCACAGCTGAGGAGCTGCTGTTTGAATGAGTCCACATGAGAGAAAAGATGACTAAGGAGAGATTTATGCAGCTCAGTAAAAAACTTAGCAAGATGATTTAAAGAGAAGAGAACAGCTTGGAAAAAAATTAAAATGAGAAGCAAAAAAGGTATACAAAGATAGATGCTAAATCCGTGTAAAAACCTCATAAGGAAGTAAGGTAGAACATGTGTAAATACAGGAAAGGAAATACAAATGGCAAGAAAAAGGAGCATGTTAGCAGCATAAGAAGCAACGACTCAGGTCTATATCAGTGAGGAGAGGGGTCCTAAGAGACTGCCAAAAACCACATTAATGACAGAGAGAAGTTTGATATCACTGGCAGCCTGGGTTTGTTCATTTATTTCATAATTCATGGGTAAAAGCTGAGGAAGTCATGACTCAGGGACAGATTACTAGAAGGGCTGGTGTCAGGTACAGAGAGTAAAACAAAGAAGCAGTGCTAAAGGCTTTGAAATGACTCCTGAGTAGATAAACTGTCAAAAAAAGAATTAAAATTCACCTAGTGCCAATGGATTTATCACAGAATAGCTAAGTGGAAAGGAGGAAAGGCTATATAATCTGAGGGGATTTAGGAAGCTACATAATCAAAATGTTCTTTGCTTTTTGCTAATGCTAGCTTCATATAGTCATTTGATCTGGCCCATTCATAGCATAAACTGGTACGAGGTCACTAAACAAGTCTGAGGACATTATTGTTATCAAGAAATTATATTTATTTGTGGAAGTGCAAAATATTAGACTAAAAGTTTCTTTTCAAATATTTCAATATTGCAGCAAAAAATAATAGGTGTTTGTGCATTTTTTTAAAAGGTCTAGTTATCAGAAATCTATAGTAGCAATGTAAAGCCAGTGTGAACTGTCTGAAAACCTTACTGTTTGTACATACTAATGAAGAATAAATTTAGATCACAAACCCAAATTCAGAAAAATATGTGACAGAAGTCACAGTTAATTCACATATTTAAGGTCAAAAGGGAAAAATTGGCTCAAAAATGTGAGCCCTTAAGTAGAAATTGGTTCAACTTTAACTTTCTAGAAAGAAACAAAACCCAATAATGAAACCTAAATATGTTTTATTTTTTAATCACTGAAAAACCTAAAAATGTCCACAGTTGATTTCATATAGACTGCCTGTGAAACATTAAAGCATATCAAGATGGATGTAGAGATAAGTGAAGTAATGTACTGTGGTCCAGAGGTATCTTGGATTGTTTTTTAAGCCTTTAGGGCTAATATTCACATACAGAGAATCCATATTTAGACTCCGACAAGTGAAGTTTTTTGTGATAAAATTTTTGAATTGCTAGAAAAAAAACACGATAAGGAAAATGCACTTATCGTTAGACCTGCAGGTACATTTAAATATTCCTATCACATATTAATGTTTCTATCATCCCTTGCAGGTTCTCATATAGCTTAACAAATGGAACACATTTATAAAGCTACACTTGAAAGTAATAATAATTTACTCTTTAGAAAAATAACATAAACTGAATGGGTAGGAATATTTTGTGTGACAACTACAATGAAAAATTTCTTCCAAGTCTTAAATGTGATACTTTTTCAGGAAAAGAAATCTGTTATTAGGTACAGAGTGAAGTTCAAAGACTTTCTATCTATTCTCAGCTGTACTTTGACTCTGGGTATGACCTCTGACAAATTATCTCAAAGAAGTCTGTAAAGCAGAAGGAAAGAGATCATTCAAACTGTGATGAAGGCAAGATCGGTGCTCCACCAATAGGAATGGCCATCCTGGCCCACCTGGCCCAGGCATTTTTCTTTTAAGTGGCCCTAAAGAGGAATTAGTGGGTGCCTCAGGAAGGGCAAAAGACTATGTTAGGTATATAGTGCACTTCTTGAGTCCTCTATAGAGTCCTGAAATCTGCAGGTTAGGGATTTCCTATACCTACTATATTGGGTTGCATCCCATGGGAAAACAATAGTTCTTTGCAAATAACAGTGATACCAACATCAACCCACTAAATGTGTTTGGATATCTGTGGGAATTAATTTCCCCCGCTGAGAAGTTGCTCTAAGCTAACTTGTTTAAGATTAGTTCAGGTTAGTGTCAACAAATTACGCTGCAGTCTGTATATGTTGCAGGAAACCAGGCAAAAGATGCACCAAGGCATTGGGAACTGCTTTTCCTTGCCTGAGGTAGATACTGAAGAGGAATTCAAGGTGGAGCCTTTATTGAATTCATAAGAACATACGTGGGAGTGGGTTAGATCTGCAAGACTTAATGAGACTTTCTGACTAGAGCAGAACTTAGGTTGCTGCATACTCCACAATGTCCTATGCACTGGTCTTGTTCCTATCACTCCTCCCTTTTGCACCTTCTCACGCCACAACTCCATTGGTGCCAGGTGGCATGTACAGGTTCAGAAAACCACCTGTTGCTGTTCTCCTCCACTGCTGTTTCAAGGGCATCCTCTCCATCAGGGACTGCCATTTTTATAATAGTTGTACATTATGCTGGCCTTCTATCTGAAAAAAAAAAGTGGTCAGACAAACACAGATGCCTTGTTCAGTCCAATTAGAAAAGCAATGGATCTTGGGCTCTGTGTTGTGACAAGACAAAGTCACTAGCACAGTGGTATCCAGACAGGCATACTCGTCTGCTACCCTGCAGGTACTAGAGTCAGTAATAGAAATAAATCACCAGCTATAGCCTGATGTTATGAATTGCAGAAATTTGTGAGCCACTGGTTAAAGCAAAGGGATGTGAGTGCACAGAGCTGGGAAGATTTGAATAACATATAAAAATGTGTAAATTGCCTGTTATGATGCTCTGGCTCTTGAGAGAAAAAAGAAAAAAAAAAAAAAAGATAGCATGCTCCTCATCTGTGTTGGTGTCAGTGAGAAAAACCTGTCTCAAAACAAATTCCTTCCACTCCTGCATCACAGGAAAACAACATTACAGAAACCCACAGCATCTTTTCAATTTGAACAATGTATCGGTCCTCACAGAAATGCACTTATGCTGTCAGTGAAAGATGCGACTATACCACAATGGAACTTAGACCTATTCCTTTTAGGTAATTAGCAGTGAAAATCATGGGCTTGGAGAACCATTCAGAGAAGAATAAGATAAAGTCCATTTCTCACTCATCCCTGGTTATTGATGATAATTTTAGCAAAATGTATCTGATCTCTGCTGTCTCACGCCAGACAGATTTTAACTCAATTACAACCTTCTCACCTTATCTGAATGCATTTATTTTCCTGTATGAAATTAGATCAGCCATTATCTCTGAACACACACTCTCTGAATTGTGGATGGAAATATCCACAAGAAAAGGAGATGCTCTTGTGATTGACAGAAAAAACTGAAATGCTATCTGCTCCACAGAAACAAAGCCAGAGTTGTCATAGGAATGATTTACTAGGCTATATTAGACTGGCAGAGAGAGATTTTTCTATTACTAAAGCTTTAGTCTTATTGCAGAATAAGTAAATATACTTGTCTGAAATTCAATCTAATCTAATTTACTGCAGATAATTAGAAATATTAGTATAGCAACTGAAAAATCAAGTGATTTAAACACAGTGTAAGATGGAATAAAAAAATATCGCTGCCATTTTTTGGATATTTTGGATAAAATCAGCAAGAGAAATAAAACTAAATAACACCTAGACAATGGAGATCACTGGAGAGATGATATTTTACTCTATGTAGAGATTATTCTAAATCCCGTGTTCATATATATTTCCTCCGTACCATTTAATCGCAGATCTTAATGTCAGTGGTGTAAAGTACATGTAGTAAAAATAGAAAAGGCTGCCATTTTCCAGCATTACAGTTTCAGCTTTCTTAAAAAGACAAAGAAAAGATCCCAAAGGCTGTAGGAAACTATGGATATTTTTGCATAAATCAATATGATTTTGTTTCTACCTGTAGGGACTACTAATGAAAATTTTGTCTTTTAATATTGGTCTATATCTTTGATAGTAATGCCTTAACCAGAGGGGCTGGTCATTGTGTGATGAATTCCCAGTTGCTTGCAGCCTGGTGGACCTGAAAGGTCAAATTTCTTATCAGTTCATTAGCAGTTCTCATTAGCAAAGTGAGTTCTGACCTGTATGTTACAGTGAATTAAAATTTTACTTTTGGGACTTGCTGCTTCCCAGGAGAAACTTACAAGGTCAAGAATGGTACTAAAAAGGCAAGAGATTGAGAGCTTAGAATAGGTGGTGCAGCAGAGGATGAAAAATCAACAGCAGCAGAAGAAAGACCTAAGCAGGCAAGACAAGAGAAAGGGAAGAGATGACTAAGATTTTAATTTGGATTTATTCTCTCTCTCTCATCTCTCCAAAACAGCTGAAAGCAACCTGTCTTCACAAAATCTTGCTTCAGCAAAAGAGCTTATTTTCAGAACAGGTGATTTAATCACTGGTTTTGCACCATCCTTTGTGCTAAGCATAAGCAGTCCCAATTATAGCAAGTGCTACCACTTCCTGCAATGGCAGATGCTTGAAAACACAGCGTTCACTATTTCTCTATTCTGAAATGGGATGTTTTGTGGCCCCTCCAGCCTCAATAGCAGTAAACAAATGAGTAAATGACATTTATTCTTTTTGCTTGGATGGCACAAAGGCATCACAATCATGTCTATGCCAGTGAGTATGCAAGATATATCACTGAGTTGTTCCTTCCACATATATAAGCTGCTATGAAGGGGATAAGAACTTTATAGAATTATATATTTGAAATAGCCATATGCATCCACATGAAAACAAAGGAAAAACTGAGGAAAGGTGATGGGTGAATTGTAGTAAGCTCGAAGATGGGGAAAATAGGAACAGAAATCTACGTATAATAATTGGTTAAGAAAGCACCAAGGACTGGGAAGATCCATCAGGAAACTGCTGTGTCATTTTTATGCCAATTCAAAGCTTTCGGAATTATTCTCTCACAGGCAGTCACAATCTCTCTTCCAAAGCAGAAAGTTTCAACCCAATGCACTGGGTCTGCACAACTTTCTTTCCAATTATTTAGAATTTTTTTCTGTATGTCTGCCAAATAAAATCCTAACATACCTTTTTTCAACTATTTGCTTATCCACCTTTGATCCACCATGTGAAAGCAGGCAGGACATCTCCAACACTGATTTTTATGAAGGAAAAAAAATAATACAATCTGTGCACAGCTATACATTTATACACTAGTGTAATCCACTTGGCAGATGAGTGGAGACCAATATACTGAAGGTATTTAAATGATGTAATGTTCTGAAGTTTTACGTAGAAATTAATTTTATTTTAAAGGTCTAGTGAAAGTGAAAAGCATATGCAGAAAGTGACTTTTTAATGTTCTCGAATCTGTTGCAATTATTAAAATTAACAGTGTTAAAAAAATAAACTCATTGCATAACCTTACAGGCACTATTTACTCAAGTTGAATTACTGAGTTATATTTAGTTCATTTAATGAAATAAATGGAGCTGTGATTATCACAGAATCATAGAATGGTAGGGGTTGGAAGGGACTTTAGAGATCTTCTAGTTCAACCTCCGTTCAGAAGCAGGTTCACCTAGATCAGGTCACATAGGAACATGTCCAGGCAGGTCTTGAAGATCACCAAGGAAGGAGACTCCACAACCCCTCTGGGCAGCCTGTGTCAGGGCTCTGTCACCCTCACAGTGAAATAGTTTTTTCTTATATTTAAATCGAACTTTTTGTGTTCCAGCTTCATCCCATTCCCCCTTGTCCTGTTGCTAGAGACCATCTAAAAAGGGATGTCCCAACCTTCTGATCTCCACCATTTAGATATTTGTAAATATTAATGACATTCCCCCTCTGTCTCCTCTTCTCTAGACTAAACAGCCCCAGTTCCTGCATATATTTTGTTTTAGCAAGTAGAATTCATTAATTTAATTCTGGAAAAACTGCAAAGAAACTCCAGGAAATGATACTGTGGGGACAAAACGTATTTTAAGTGATGAGTTATGAAGACTGATAGTAAAATGACTGATAATGCAGTTGTTGAACAGTTGTAACTGTTTAGGTCTAGCACTGTCATGGATTGACATTAAGTCTTTTCTGGTAATGGGGAAGGAGCTGTAAAGATGGCTCCTGTAAGAAGTTGCTCAAAACTCTAGCCAGCTCTGAGCCAGACCCACTGGTAGAGTTGAGCCAATTAGACACCTCCACGATCACTTTTTAAGAAGAAACCAGAAGTGGAGGGTTCCTTCTGTCCCATCCGTCTCCTGTCCCTTCTTCTTTTTCCAGCTGGTGGTAGTGCAAGGAGTTGGGAGAGAGAGACAAGCAACCATGCAAACTCCAAGGTCAGTGAGGGAAGAGAGGAGGAAGTGTGCTGGAGCAGAGACTCCCCTGCATCCTGCGGAGAAGACTGGTGAAGCTGAGATTTGTTCACAGTTCATTGAAGACCCCATGCCAGGGGCAGTGACTCACTTCAATAAAGAACTCACACCAAAGCAGCTCATTAAAATTATACCCGGAAGAGGCCCTGTCTCCTCTCTGAAGTTTACGTTGACTTCACTCTGTTTTGCCATATCTGCAGATCTTGTGTCCACAATATATTAGTCCTTAAACAAAAACAACTGATGGAAAAGAGAAAGATGACTGAAATTATTATAAAGGAGAAGATAGTTATTTCTCAAATTGTCTGAAGTAATTTAGTCATGAAAGCTTTCTCACTTGCCTGATAAATGCAGCAAGTGAAACGCACTGCTAGGAGAGCTAGGCGGATGAATAGTTAGGCAAGGAGGAGTCATCCCTGTTTGCCACAAGGATCTTACTGCTGCTCCTGACAGCTGTCACCATTCACATGCATGTCTTCCAAGGGTCCTTGCCATCATCAAGCATATCTGAATGGACAAACATCATCTGGGATGAGGGGCAGAAAAGGAAGGAAATGCAATTTCAAGTAATCAATATTCAGAATAACAAAAGTAAAATGTAAGGTTCTAGACTGCCAGTGTCTTGGAATGAAGGAAAGAGAAACATCCACAAGTGCCCTTGCCTGTTTGTACATACTGTTCCACTGAAACACAAGGCCTCCTTCAAAAGCAAGCATGGCTCACTGCTCCTCTTTCCCCAGTGCTTCTTGTGCGTGATTGTGGCCCTTTCTTTTGTTCAATTTTATTAGCTGCTTTGCTTCATCTGTGTTTAATTGGCACTGACTTTGTGACAGAAAACGTCACAAGATCTTGAACACTTAAGACTGTCAGAATATTCTGATGCATTGTATGGATTGGATTGGGTTGTAAGCGATTCTTATACACAGACATTGTCTTTCAAGCCTGACTTGCTCCAAATTCTCTGAAGTTTAAAAAGGGTCTTTCTGAAGCTTTCTTTTGAGCAACTGAAAAGGGAGCCTCTTAGAAGGACCTGAGTTATCCATCAATCTTACCTGTAATATGAAGCTCTGATATATTATAGCCCATGAATTTGGGACTTTTTATTCTCTTTGTTTCTCGCATCACAAACTTATTTGGAAATAATTTTGCATGTCATAAAAGCTTTGTAGACAAGTGTAGAGCTTGTAAATTTGACAAACTTAAGCTTCATGATTGAAGGATAATTTATTTTTCAAAGAGAAATTCTACATTGCAAATCAAAGAGCACTTGCATGAGATATTAAAGACAACAAATCAGCACAGAAAAATGGATATGTGATGTGACTACACCCATGATTTGACAATGCTTGTCTTTTAGTAAGTAATATAAACTCTCTTACCAGTCTACTGGAAAATTAAAAAAAAAAAAAAACAAAAAAAACCAAACCAAAACCCAAAACCAAAGCACAAAAGATAAAAAAGATCCATCTTTGCAGCTAAGAAAGCTTTCAAAAAAGCTTTTTAACAATGTACTTTCCTGAATGGCTTACATTTGCATGAGAAATGCATAGATTGAGTTGGACTGAATCATAAAGCACCTTTTGTCGTTCTTTTTTGTTCAGTCCTGGTTAAATGCAGCAGTTCCTGTTACCCTGACACACTGTGACTTTCAGAAGAAAACAATATGGATTCTCTCAGTGCACATGCCCATTTATGAATATTACCATCCTTAGAGAAAGACGCGTTTTATAGTTTGTGAACCGATACCAGTAATTTGTTCCCACATACTTCTCCACAGTGATCAATTAGCAGAAGCAGTATATTCGAAGATTTACACAATGTTAAATATTTTTGTCAGTCTATAGTGTTTTTGATACGTATGTTACTTCAGCTGAGCAATGAAGACTCAAAAATAAGAGCATAGGAGATGTAGGAAGAGCAGAAAGAGTAAGTTCAGATTAACAGAAAGCACATTTGTAACTCATGAATTAATCTCTTAAATTCCTGATTTCTAATGTAATGAGGCATGGGGATAATAAGTAGTCAAGCACCCAGTCTTCCATGAATAATTCGTTACTGTTTCTTTCCTCTGAACATGTGACATTAAACATTTCCTACAGGGTATAAGAAGATAGTGCCCCTTCAAACCACCTTTGTGCAAGTAGGTGTTGACAATACTCTGTGTTTTAAAGGAATCAGTATTGTCCACAGTTCTAAAAATATAACACAGTCATTCCTGATATTTCACATATAGAAAATTAGGATCTAAAAGTGTTTTTATGTCCTGGCTTTGTGCCATAAGAAGTAAAAGCTGTAATATTTGGCAATAAATGGGCATCAATCCAAAATACAGTGACGGACACAATGAAAATCCTACTGAAAGAAGAGGCAAAAACAGTGAAGGGATTAAAAATGCCTTCTGTATAGGGAAAATAGACCTGCCTCATAGTTCGATACTTTGTGAAGAGCTTGAACCACCTCAAACAGCATTGCTGACGAGATAAAGGTGGCATTTTTTTCTAAGTGCAATGGGGGCAATAAAACCTAAAACTTCCTGTGCAGACAGAAAGCTTCTGTTAAATCAGCACTCAAAACATTTACTGATAACATGGGGAAAAATCTCCAAAATCATCTATCCCTCAAGTCACTGGCAATTTGAAGAGCATTTCTGTTTTTATAAGTAGAATAAAAAGAACATGAACATTTCAGAGTATTTTGCTGAATTAGAAAAATTAACAGAGCATTGCCAGCTTGGAGAGATTTTAAATGATGCATGAAGAGCCTCAATAGTGTGTAGTATATAGAAGGAAGCAGTCAAAAATGCCTGTTTACATGGAGTCTGTGATGCCCTAAAGTGGTCCCTTAAATTTGATACTGAAGTAAAGATGGCTTCTTATCATGCTATAGAGCTGCGACAACATTGTATGATCTGCTCAGCAAATTAACCAGACAGAGGTCAAGCCAAAAGCACAATATGGTTGCTATTTAAAGACTCTATGCTTTATTCATGCAGAAATGTGGTGAAATAAAGCTTTCTTATGACATTTTCCATGGAATCACTTTTTCTTGCAGTACTTTAGTACTTGCTTTTCTCTCTCGGAACAAAATGCAGCCACTCAAAATTAACAAGCAATTTCATTAACTGCTTAATTTTAACCTACTCTGTTTTTTTTTTTTTTCCCCTTCATGTTGATACTTGCTAGGAGCCAGATCATTCTGTCCTGGGTAAGCAGTTGATTTAAATGACAGCTGTCTCTGTAAGGCCTCAGACAGCAAGCTCTTTATCTGAACAAGTTTCACTGTAACTCTTATAGGCAGCAGAGTCAGAAACAGGTCAAAACACAGATGTACCTTAGTATTGGGACAGCAGTTAACAAAAGTGAACTTTTCAGATCTTTTCATCTGGGCATGATGTTCTTGGGAATGTTTCATTAGTTCATTGCCAGCTTGTTTTGCTTATCAGAGCATCTTCTATTCATTAATTGCACCAGAGGGTGTGGGCTGGGAGGATGATGGTGAGGAGAAAAGCAAAAACTTAAAATGAATCTTATTAAGAATCATACACTTCTCCATTGCATTTTTCAGTTAAAGGCCCAAATTATCAGTTCAGCATTTCATCAATATCTCAGTGAGAAATCTGAAAAGTCTCCACATGTATCTGCATATTTGGTCTTTTTGTAGAGGCGACTGTCAAAGCAACAACGAGCTGTTGAGACAGGCGTTGCTCGTGGTGGCTCCAGCAAGAGCCATTTCTCTCCCTGGCTGTTGGCAGTCACTTGGTTTCCTTTATCCAGCACACTGAGACCCAGAGGTCTCCCACATCTGTGGTCACTTCAAAACAGGTGTTACCTATTTGTATACATATTCTAAGAGCTTTCTAGACGTGTTTACTTATCCTACCCACCCTTATCATCCTTACTACTTGCAAACTTTCTGCTAATCCATTCTATCATCAAACAGTAAAGTGCAGTAACTTCTTAGGGTCTACGTGCTCTGCTTCTGATATCATGTGTTTTAGATGTCTGCCAGAGCCATAGCTGGACATAGCATTGCACATATAAGAGAAGTATATATAAATACACCGAAAACATAACTACAGAGGAAAAAATAATTCACTTCCTCACACTTTCCAGTGAATTAATTTACAGTAACATACTGTATCAGGAAATCGCTACTGTCTCTCTTCAGGAGAAGATTGTTTATCTTGTACCATGATCCCATTTATATTCCTTTTTTAGTCACCTTTACTATTACAAGCACAGAGATGTAAGGCAGAGTATGGAGTGAATTGAACTCCATACTGTATAGACGATACACATTATTTGTATCATTATATCTGCATTTGTGTATATAAAAATATACACATACATTTGCAATTAT
The DNA here is from genome assembly GCF_028858725.1 of Colius striatus. Lineage (NCBI taxonomy): Eukaryota > Metazoa > Chordata > Aves > Coliiformes > Coliidae > Colius > Colius striatus. The sequence continues at coordinate 31,753,371 of NC_084767.1, forward strand.
ATGTAGGGAGGGTACATGCATACATACATTTTATGTACTAAATACAGTACGTCTGCCTAGCTCATTGCAGTAGGACAATGTGAATAAGGATTGCCTATTGACCTCTGACAGTGATTCAGAACATGGTTTTTTTTGCACAAATTTGTTACTTAATCTTCTCCCTGTCTTTTACATTCAGTTTTCTATTTTCTATTTATCTCTGCCTCTGATTAGTTTTTGTATAGATGCAGAGATTACAAGCTTTTTTTTTTTTTTAAACTCAGAATTTATTTGCCAGATAGCCTTTCTTCCACAAGCCTAAGAACTCCAATGGTCAGAGCTTGGTTTGGACTGATTCTTTTCTAGCTATATCTGTGCATTCAAGGATGTGATTAATTCTCCTAAAAAAAAATCTGTGTAGTTGATAGCTTTTAAAAATATATAACACGCATAAATGCCACACAGCTGGCTATAAAAAGAGAAAGGCATTAATCACAATATTTAGATTAGATTATAGATGCAGTTGAACTTTGTTCTCCTTTGCTGCAACCATTCTCTCTGAAACAGTCACTGCTTTGCTATTCTAATGGGAAGAAAAACACATTTAATTTATGCAACTGAAAAGGTTTGTACTTATTTTCAAGATCATCTCATGCATTAGATAAACATGGTTCATTAAAGAATATAGAGTCAAAGAAAAGAATTATCATTAGTTTAAGATTCAACAACCTCTGGAAAAATAAAAATCTGAGAGGCAAATGACAGTAAAAGTTTGATGGAGGCCACTGTACTATCTTACTTAAAATCGTAGACTCTCTTTATGAAGCATGGAACGTGTGATCCTTAAAACATCACTGAAGTTTCTGCTTCAAAACTTTTGAATGGTTGGGCCCGAGGAGTGGTGGGGAATGGAGTGAAATCCAATTGACAGACAGTCACCAGTGGTGTTCCTCAGGATTCAGCATTGAGGCCTGTTGCATTCAATATCTTTGTCAACGATCTGGATGAGTGGATTGAGTGTATACTCAGTTTGCAAACGACACCAAGTTGGGCAGGAGTGTAGATCTATTTGTGGGCAGGAAGGCCCTTCAGAGGGACCTGGACAGGCTGGAGCAATGGGCTGAGGCCAATTGTATGAGGTTTAACAAGGCCAAGTTCCGGGTCCTGCACTTGGGCCACAACAACCCCATGCAGCACTACAGGCTTGGGGCTGAGTGGCTGGAAAAATACCTGCGGTTGTTAATAGACAGTGAGCTGAATACAAGCCATCACTGTGCCCAGGTGACCAAGAAAGTCAATGGCATCCTATCTTGTAATAGAAATAGTGTGACCAGCAGGGACGAGGAAGTGAATACAGTGCCCCTGTATTCGGCACTGGTGAGGCCACACCTTGAATATTGTGTTCAGATCTGGGCCCCTTGCTACAAGGATGTTGAGGTGCTGGAGTGTGTCCAGAGATGGGCAACAAAGCTAGTGAAGAGTCTGGAGCACAAGTCTGATGAGGATAGGCTGAGAGAACTGGGAGTGTTTACCCTGGAGAAAAGGAGGCTGAGGAGATACCTTATTGCTTTCTACAACCACCCAAAAGGAGGTTGTGGAGAGGTGGAGGGCAGTTTCTTCTCCTAAGGCATAAGTGATAGGACAAGTGGAAATGGCCTCAAGTTGCACGAGGGGAGCTTTAGTTTGGGTATTAGGAAAAATTTCTTCACTGGGAGTATTGGAACAGGCTGCCCAGAGAAGGTGGTGGAGTCAGTATCCCTGGAGGTATTTCAAAGACCTATAGATGTAGCACTTATGGACATGGTCTAGTGGTGGGCATGGAAGTGTTCAGTTAATGGTTGGACTCGATGATCTTGAAGGTCTCTTCCAACCTAAATGATTGCATGATTTTAAGAAAGGCAACAGGGCTTTCTTTTCCGATTGGCTCCCTTGTCATGAGTTATTTCTAAAAAAAAGCACATATTTATATTGGATTTGAGAACTGGCTTACATTCCTACTCAATAGCAGAGAATTATGTCTTCAGCAGAGGTTTTAGGGTGTTTTTTTCAGGTGATCTTTTATCTGAAAAATAGTTTTGCTAAAACGACCTTCAGCTTAAATGATGTTTCAGATAGAATGAGAAAAGAAAGAGTGTAAAAATCTCACATCTAGAACACTCACTTTCCATAGCAATGACACAACAATGCAGAAGCTACTATAGTGAGTTACACATTGAGCTACACATCACCAGGCCATATAGTAACCAAGCTCCCAACCAGTACATATGTGCAAAGTGGAAATGGTTATTCAGACTGAATGAGAAACACAACAGATACAGAGCAGACCATGTGCCTAAATTGCAGAGACTTGCATCTCTCCTTTTTGGTTTCTGTAATGAAGCACTGAAAACATTAATTTCCTAGGAAGCATAAAAACAACCATTGATTATACTCATGAGAATTTTCTAAAACAATTTAACTCCTAAGTCTCTTCTGTGCTATCACAGGTACTGGTAAAAAGCCTTTTTGCCCAATAAACATTTTGTTGTGGAAATATGCAGCTGAGGTTTAGCAAGACTGTCAGTAAAAGGTTCTTCAGGAGATTTCAGTATCCCTCAGAAAAGGCAGGACATTTATATCACTGCTATCAGCTTGTTTAGCTGTTGAGTTTATTTTGTGTTGTTCAAAGAAAGAATGATAAGAAACACTTGGGGCACAATCACATGCTATTAGGCTAACTGCAAGTGTTAAAGCTGCAGGTTTCTTCTGAAAGCCATCTTCAAAATGATACCAGGTGTGTTCTGTTTGTAAACTTCTATTTTACTAATATGTGCTGAGTGATACCAGAAACATGCAATTCCTTTCGGCCAACTGTTAAATTGATTTCATCACATTTTTACGTTAAACAGTCTCAGGAAGACAGCAGGTTGACATAGGGAATAGGTCACTCTAAAGCTCCTAACACTCATTCTAGTCACAGCATCATAGTTTTCCACTCTGCAGGAGGCTTTAAGTTTGATAAAAGTTAGTTTTAGAGTGCCATGTTTAATGCTTTACTTTGGAAATGATACACATTAGAGCAGATCATTAAGACAAAAAGAAAATGAATAGACTTACACATGACTTTTTAACAACATATACCTTGGTGCTGAACCATTAGTTCAACTTAAATGTAGAAAATTACTTTTTCCCTATTCTAAGCACTGATTTTTCATTAAGATTTTTGTCACATGATCCCTACCTTACTACTGAGGGCATGTTATTTGCTCTCCACTATTTTTCTAATGGCCACTCAATGGGGTCATATATGACCCTATTTACAATATCTGCATCTGGTCAAACTGTTCCTAAAAGATTACTGGAAGAATGTAACTTTTTTTTTTTTTTTTTTACAGTTCTACAAAATATCTGTAAGAACAATATGAATTTTATTACTTCATTCTTTATACAAAATTGTTTGTCAGATCACTTTCGTGAATAAATTATTGTCTGTGGATTCTTTTCAAAACTTCCAATCATTCCACACCATCTGGACGATAAGGCTGGCTTCATTATTCACACAGTCTTATTTATATCCTTTATATGCAATAACCATGCTCCTGGATACTGAACTGGGGATGACCAAATTAAAAGCACAACTCATTTTAGCCTGAGTCGGCTCTCAGTAGACCCACCATGGGCTAAAATGCTTTCAGAAGTACACAGACTATCAAATACCTACTGAGGGAAAACTTGAAAAAAATTGAGTTTAAAGAAAATGCCTAGTATTTACTTGGAAATCTTATCCTTTTTTTGGTTTTGTTTTTTTTTTTTTTTAATTTGTGCACAAGAAAATATATTTTTTTTCTACATATATACAGTACCTGCACTCACTCAGTTCCTGAATGAACCAGCAAGATAGTTGCCTCATTGTCTAGAGTTCTTCTGATTTCTTTTTCACATTATATATACATATATAGATGTGTTTATATGCTGGCAGGTATAGACATGGCATAATTGTATACTTGATCATGAATTCTTTGTAATTCTCATCAGATTTATGCAGTAGCTGAGGCAGTAAGTGTCTAGCTAGGAACATACATAAAAATAAACACATATAATTGTCACATTTCACACAGCGGTTTTATGTCATCCTTCTCACAATGGTCTCCACTTAAACTCACTGGTCTCTGTTTTGTAACACCATTATTTATGGATCACTTGTGATAACCACTGATATGAAGGGATGAAGCAGCATCTCCTTCAGGTCTCCTGCCCATGGAGACCTGTCCCACTGGGGATGCAGGGCTGCTCACAAGCTGTGTTGTCACTCTTTGCCTTTCCTTAGCCAACTCCATCCCTCTTACAGTTCTACTGCTTTATTGACTGTCCTGCCAATCACTCACATGGATTACATACATATACTTCTATCTCAATTTGCCAAAGGTAACGTCAATTTTCCTTTTTCTCTGGTTTAGATTTTATAGACTTTCTACCACCTAATGTTCTCAATATTATTAATAGATGAAAATTTCTTGGTAAATATATTTTTCTATTAAATACTTTAATTTGAAATTCACACCTGGAGGTTTTAATTTACTTTTCTAACAGCTCATTAAGAACTGAATACCATGGTTTAGGAAATTATTTGGGAACATAATTTGGCATCTGAGCTAGGACTACTTACTAGTTTTCATATTAATTATAGAATCATACAATCATAGAATGATAGAGGTTGAAAGGAGCCTTAAGAGATCATCTAGTCCAATCCTCCTGCAGAAGCAAGTTCACCTAGATCAGGTCGCGCAGGAACATGACCAGGCGGCTCTTGAAGATCTCCAAGGGAAGAGACTCCACAACCCCTCTGGGCAGCCTGTGCCATGGCTCCCTCATACTCACAGTAAAATAGTTTTTTCTTATATTTAAGTGGAAATTTGTGTTCCAGCTTCATCCCATTACCCCTTGTCCTGTTGCTACTTACAATCAAAAACAGGGATGTCCCAACCTCCTGAAACCCACCCTTTAGATATTTACAAATGTTAATAAGATCTCCCCTCAGTCTCCTCTTCTCCTGACTAAACAGCCCCAGTTCTAGCAGCCTTTCCTCGTATGAAAGATATTCCAGTCCCCTGATTATCTTGATGGCCCTGCACTGGACTCTCTCCAGAAGTTCTCTGTCTCTGAGGAACCCAGAACTGGACACAGTACTCCAGATGAGGTCTCAGCAGGGCAGAGTAGAGGGGGAGCAGAACCTCCCTTGACCTGCTGGCCACACTCTTCTTGATGCATCCCAGGATGCCATTGGCCTTCTTGGCCACAAGGGTATATTGCTGGCTCATATTTAGTTTATTATCAATCAGGACTCCCAGGTCTCTCTCTGCAGAGCTGCTCTTCAGAAGTTCAACCCCAGCCTGTGTTGGTGCGTGGGCTTGTTCCACCCCAGCTGCAGGACTCTGCACTTGTCCTTGTTGAACCTCATGAGGTTCCTCTCTGCCCAACTCTCAAGCCAGTTGGGATCCCACTAAATGGCAGCACAGCCTTCTGGGGAATCAGCCAGTCCTTCCAGTTTGGTGTCATAAGTGAACTTGCTGAGGGTACACTCTGTCCCCTCATCCAGGTCGTTGATGAAGATGTTGAACAAGACTGGCCCCAGAACCAATCCCTGTGGAACTCCACTGGCCACAGGCCTCCAACTCGATTCTGTGCCATTGATCACCACCCTCTGGGCTCTGTCATTCAGCCAGCTCTCTATCCACCTCACTGTCCACTCATCCAAGCCACACTGCTTGAGCTTTCTGATGAGGATGTTATGGGAGTCAGTGTCAAAAGCCTTGCTGAAGTCATGGTAGATGACATCCACTGCTCTCCCGTCATCTAGGTAGCTGGTTATGTGCTCATAGAAGGCTATCAGGTTGGTCAAACAGGATTTCCCCTTGGTGAATCCATGTTGACTCCCCCTGATAACCATCTTTTCTTTCATATATTCAGTGATAATATTCAGGATGAGTTGTTCCATCACCTTTCCAGGAATGGAGGTGAGATTGACCGGCCTGTAGTTTCCTGGATCGTCCTTCCTGCCCTTTTTGAAGACTGGAGTTACACTGGCCTTTCTCCAATCCTCAGGTACCTCACCCATCCTCCATGATTGTTCAAAAATGATGGAGAGAGACTTAACAATCACATCAGCCAGCTGCGTGAGCACTCCAGGATGTATCCCATCAGGAACCATTGACTTATGAGCCTTAAGCTTGGCCAACGAGTCTTTAGCCTCTTCCTCTTCCACCCAGGGCAAGTCCTATGCTGTCCTGGCCATCCTGTTATCCTTGCTGGACTGGGTTTCCTGAGGGCCAGCCTTGGCCGTAAAGACTGAAGCAAAGAAAGTATTCAGTACTTCGGCCTTCTCTGCATCCTCGGTCACCGAGAGTGCTTGAAAGGTATGACTGCTTTCTGTGCAGCTGAAATCAGTGGAGACATGCCATAGGAGATTTCCTTCCCTGTGTGTATCTTAAGTTTTTGAGGTGCAAGCTGGGACTCTGAAGGTCCCACATAGTTGTTAAAAGGAAATGGTTTCCAGAAATGGGACTGAGGCTATGAAGTCAGTAACTAGCTCTTGGTGAATCCTTCTGGAAAAAAGACAAATAACAGCAGCGTTACGTAAATGGTGGTAATATCTAGGTAATGGTACATAGTATTTAGCAAATACTAACTAGTATTTAGTAAAAAGTGGTACTTAAAATTGAAAACACTGAAAATCTAAATGTCACGAATGAAAATGAACAGAATCTAGCTAAGAAAGCCTGTGCTTCTGTACTTTCTTGGGCTGTTACACTCTTCATAGACTCTTAAATTTCAAAATAAAGGAATAAGCACTCAGATTTTTGGAAGTAAACGACTGGGATGTGATGCAGCTTAAATTCAAGTGAAAATTTGGAGCACAGCTCTCAGTGGTATGCCAGGGGCAAGTGAACTTGGCAAGCAGAGTCTGTAAGCCTCCTCACAGGGATAAGCCATGGTTCCTACTTCAAAACACCTGTGAGCTCCCACCAGCACTTGGACAGTTCATTATCTTCTATTCTATACATAGGACATTTTTTCATATTTGTTACCCTATAAAAAAGAATCTTTTACCATTTTTATTTAGGATTCATGCATGAAAAGTTAAAGAATATCAATTTCAAACCTAGATGATTCTCTGTAAAAATAGGTCTCCACCCTTCTGGTTATGCACCCTCTGAAAAGCATGAATGAATTTCCTGTATCCAGCTAATCATTTCATTCATGGGTTTGTATGGGGAAGAACCAACAGTGTGCACTTGATACACGTATACCAGCACTTTGTTATTTTGAAAGAAGAATATTGTTTGAAATATTGCTTCAAATTAATGTGTTTTGTTACTCGGGAACAAATAAAAAGATACTGGGGGGAAGTTTATTTGGGAAGTAAGATATGTCAATGGGATGAGTGAGGCCTAAGGGAGGAATAAGAAAGAGAGGTGCAAGGCTATATAACGTGCCTGCTGTAGCAATGTGATAGATGAATTCTTGACCACGGGCTCAGCAACCAATGGTCCAAATCCAATAAATCTTATCCACAGGGTTAGCAGAAAAATCTTCGTGGTGAGAAGTAATTGACTCTGCCTCAGGGCAAAAGGAAAAAAACCCCAGAACTTCATCACACAGAGCTGCAACATAAGACTCTAGCAATTCTTCTGTCACAATTTAACTCGAGACTTTGATGTAGCTTCCAATGGTGTAACCTCTATCCTAATGAATTAATAATCAAAAAACTTATGAGGATACTGAGTCAGTTATCAGGTCACTAGAAGGACCAGAAGGATAGCCTGACTATTATCATCGTGGGAACAGTTACAAACATTCAATATGTGTTCATCCCCTGTATGGTCTCATCCTTCTCATCCTTTTTCGGAGGTTGCCATCCCTTGCTAATCAGATCACATCAGCACTTTTGCTGGTCCTGCGCAAAGCCAAGTAGGTTGGCCTGAGCGTTGCTGGGAGGGATCTGGGTCACTGCATGTGAGTTACTATGGTCATTTGACTGAGGGCACGGCTCAGTCTAATATCAGAGACCAGAAAGTCAGAGGTAATATCTAACTACAGAGAACAGGGTATTTTAAAGCCCTCAACAAGCTCTCCCTCCCTCCTAAAATGCTAATCTTTTTCCCTATATAGTGGCTTTTGCACTTTGAAAGAGAAACAAGCTTGTAGTAATGTGTGTAACTCAAGTATCATTCCACAGAATTTATCTTTTTTGGGGGAGATGGAGACAGTTTCTTGACCATCTGGCATACAAAAACCCAACTTAACATTTTCATTTATTTATTACATACAGAAGTGGTTAATTCATTTAACTACTCTCTGAAAGTAGTAGGGCTCTTGTTTTCATTCTTATAGCTAACTTCTTCTGTACTGGAATAATTTTTATGTTTCCTACTTCTGCAGTCAGTATAACATACATTCTTTAATGAAAATCACCCAGTTAATCTAGATGTATTCAGTTTTCTTAGATGCTTATGACCATTCTGCTCTATGTGAAGCTCAAGCAGTGCTTTAATACCATTGTGGCAACGTTCAGCGTTTAGTGGCCCTCTAGTGTCACAGTTTGTTTCTTTTACTTCTAACAAGTTCTTTCAACGAGGTGAGCCCTGCCTCTACATCTCTCTCTGGTTCTTCAAATACCAGCAACTGAGGTAATTGTTACTAAAGTGTATCTACTGAAAACTTCTGGAGGATATAGGATAATTTGCCTGTTTATGTCATTTTGCACGCTGGTCCCAGTTTCATAAGAACACTCAGAAACACATTCTGCAATAAGATCTTCCCTTTGCCTCCCTTCTTTGAAAGACAATGTCATACGTATAGAACAAGTAAATCTGCCAAAATACCTATGTCTGGGGAAACAGCAAAATTAGAGCAAACACTTCTATGTAAAATAACTCAGTTTTTGTTGTTGTTTTATTTAATCAAGTCCTGGCTTTTTCATAGCTTGGAACAAAGGAGCTACTTTCAGTGGGAGATTTTTGCCTGTTGTTGCTTTGATATGATATTTGTTAGCTCTATAGTTGACACATAGTTTACATATTCCTGCATGCAAAAGTTAGACTAAAAACAATCAGAAAAAAATACTAGAACAGCTGTTTGGATATAAGGTTAATTTTAAATGGAAATTCATAAGCTTTAATCTTTGCAGTGTTATTTCTATTTAAAAAAAAAAAAAATCTCTGCTTTGTTTTATTTTCTAGTGGGGTATTAGAAAAGTTCTCAAAAGCAATGAAATCAGTACATTGATCTAGAATTACATAAAATAGTAATTGTGGATTTTTAAAGAAAAACAGAAATTACACAAACAAAACTAGCAAGTTGTACCACATGGAACAAGCCATCCAGGAGAATTTTCTTATCTCTCTTTAATGGAACATTTCTGTGGTGATAAAAATCCACTCTTGTTTTGTAGAGGTCAGCTGGATTAAGGAAAGTTGGATGATATAAATTCTCTTCAAACTTGAAGGTTAAATCAATTATAATGTATCCATTTGGAAGAGATAATAGTCCTGATAATTGAATTAATTAATTTCTTCATTTTTTTAAAAAAAAAAATATAAATAGATATAGGAGGGAGGATATGTAATTCTGCTATCATTCAGTCTTCCATTTAGAAAAAGTTGCTTGGGTTTCACTGGAATGGCATAATTTTCCAGTCAAACATCAGACCTGTTTCTCGTATCACATATGAGCTGAAAAAATGTATAGTCAGGTTGTGGAGTAGGTTTATTAGCTGTTTCTTTATGTTAGATTTTATTTTTTGTAAAAACATATTTATTAATACACGTTGTTAAATATAATCCTGTCACTTTGAGCAAGATATTCCTCCTAGCCCTTCAAAATCCCAGAACCTCAAAGACCATATTTGACAAATGTACGCATACAAATTTAGTTCTTTTCCAGTAAATTCATTATCAATTCTTATTCTATAAGATACTAAGAGGAAATAGTCAGTTGCAGTCCACCTCTGCAATTTTATCAAAACCACAATTTCATGGACTGAATTTGTTAAAGTTCTCTAGAGTAAATGTATTTGGTCATACAAATTCACAAACATACCTGATAAAAATGCCACTAGAAATTTTATATTGAGTTTTAGGCTGAAGCAAATTTAAATGACTGAGATATAAATGTCTAAAAAAGAGGATTTGGAGAAAATGCTGACAGGCACCTACCTCTAGTGATGCTCCCAGGTGCTGCTATAATTAGTTCTTTGGAAGCAAAGAACTGTTCATTTCTGCCAGCAGAGTAAAACCTTGTCTGCAGACCAGGTCTGTTAATTTGAGACTGAGCATTATTTCAGCACTTGGTCTACTTAAGAATAAAGAGCTTTTTCTTGAGGTCTGAATAAACATCCTCAGGTCTAGACTTTGAGTTCCTTTAGTCAGCAGAAACTGCAGGGGTTAGAAAGACCTGAGTGTTTTCAGCTCATTTATGATGTAATTTATGAAATAAACCTATGGACAGACATTTAAACCAGTAAATTGCTGAGAAAAAAATGCTTTCTCATTCAGCAATGCAGCTTAATGTGGTCAAGTTGGTAAGAAAATCACCATTTTTCCTTTTAAAAATTAGAGAGAAAAGTTTGTAGCAGGGGAAAAAAAAAAAAAAGCTTAACACTGAAAAACATAGCATTAAAAAAAAAAGGAGGAGCAGAAAGTATATCTTAATATGGAGATTCAGTAAGAAGATGCAATTCAGTCTAATAGGAAAACGTCAGAATGTACAGCTTGTCTATTACAGCAAGGAATTGGTTGTTACTATTCTTATCCCAGTCTCTGCTGGTCTTACTTTCTTTGCAAGCTGGACCTTAATTTATCTATTGCTGACATAATATGGGCAAATATTTTTGACACTGAGCAATGTATTAAGGGGCTGAAAGAGTGCTATTCATCGCTATCCACAAACTCGAGTATACATCCTCCTTTTTTCAACTAAGAAATAAAAAGGTCCAAACTTTAGTGTCAAAGAAGGATAGTAGGTCTGGCAGAGTTACAAATTTTTTTTTAGAATAATTTAAGATAGTGTTGCAGTTGAGGCAAAAGTTTCTTTGTCTCTTACAGCAAAAACACTGTGTTTAAACTAACTGCCACCATGTCTCATAGAAAATTATGGGAAAACTCACTTCATAAATAACCCACAGCATGGAGATTAGACAATTAATTATAGAGTTAGATATTGGGAGGAAAAAAAAAGTTGTTTAGACAATTTCTGCAACTATGAAACTCTGCAGCTCATTTTAATGGTTGTACATTATTCTCCATTAATGACGTTATTAACTGATTGTCATTGCTTTAAAAGTGTTCTCTTTGTCTCACTACAAATGATTTCCTCCAAACTACCAGTAACAGACAACCTTAAGGACCTTCCATGTCCAACACTAATATATTCTAAACAAAGTTGTAATGTAACATGGAGCAGAGTACTTCTGATGGCTTTGCATCATCCAAACCAGGCTACTTTGAGACTGCTGTGAAGTTAAGAGCTTAAATTCCTGAAGTCGCAAATGCTGAAGACTTCTCACTTGTGAAATCATGGTCATTGTTACTGTCAGATATTTCACCAGACCCTTGAGAGCAGTTGGTGATGTCTGAGAACCAGTTGGAAAAGCAGCTATGAACATCTATGTCAAAAAATTTATTGCCAACATCACTGAATAAGAGCTGTTGCTCACTGTGAGTGGTCTAATAGTAACAAATAGAAATTTACATTTGGCATCCTTTGTCCTCAGTGCTAATTTGGAACAGAAAGTACAACACAAACTGGGAAGCTGGCAATGATAAATTCACAACCTTAACAGTTAAGAAAGAAATGTGAAGATGAAGCTAATAGTTATTCAGCTCTTACAGTCCAGAGGCAATCATCATAATGTTGAAAAATTATCTTTCTACCTTTATGCATATGAATAGCTAAAATTCAATATATTTATTAGTGGAAAAAAAAGAGAAACTATGATAATGGGACTATCAGGCTGATGAATCAAATCTCCTCTTTTGAAACACTATTTACCCTATTGAGTCCTTTGTTGGTTCCCCTGATGGCAGATGACAAGTCAGTCCTACCTTCTCATTTAATCTGAAGTCAACTATCTACAGCTGCTGTGAAAGGCAAACCCCCTTTCCTATGTCCCTCAGCTCTAGGACTTTATAAATCACCATCTTTTACAATGTTTTCTAGAACAGAAACAGCAAGGAACTTGGATTTTTTGAATCAAAAGAGTGTCTGTTCTCATCTAAAGGTATTTTTGCACAATTATTTATTTGCACAATAAAATACTATTTGGTAAATTAGTCCTTTTTGTAGCTTCTAGCTTCTATGGGAAAATTCTAGACAAAAAGAAAATTAAAGGATTGTATTAACTTCAAAGGCAAGTATCAGCTTTCTTTTCTTTGTTGAGTTGGTTTTATTCTTAATTGTGAACAAGAAAGGTTTTCTAGCGTACACGTGCACCCAGGAGTCTAGCTTAGATCTAACCTGACTGTCAGAGAGTAAACTACAGAGAGCGTAACAGAACATAGCTTTATGCCCCTCAGAATTTCCCAGCCATCTCAAAGTAATCTCTGTAATGGCAATTATCATTTTGCTTCCCTCATGCTGCTTCCTTCCTTACTTTTGTGACTTTGTCCCACCCCTCTGGGAGTCAATTATTAGAAGTAAATTTGCGTTGCAGAGTTGTGAATTTGCAACGTAGGGAGACCTTTCCATGCAACTTCTGTGCTCACTGGCATTAGCTGGGTCCTTGAGAAGAGGGTAGATCATGGAAGGGCTTTTGTGGTTTAATTTTACTCCACTTTTAAGGTGAAATTGAACTATGAACTTTAGAAGTATAGGGCTCATATCATCTTTAAGGGCAAATATCACTAGACAATAGAGTTAGTACAATTTCTGCATCTACTCCTTTCTATGAAATAGCATACTTAACCTTGTGGTTGTTCATACAAATGAAATCTACAACCACTTAAGTTGAATATGTTAATATTTGCTATGACTTTTTTTTTCTATTCCTGTCTGCATATAAATCACTGAGATGATGTTGCTGATAGCTTCTATGACTAAATTTAATAATGAAAGCATGTGTTTTCTTAAGCTAATTATCTCTGCCACCCTTGAAATTTAGATTAAATTTCTGCATTCAAAGAATAACTGCTTTAAATACACATTTGTAGGGGTTTTTTGTGTTTTTCAGTTCTGTCAGGCTTTTGCCGATAGCTACATAAGCATAACTTCTAATGAAGTTTGTGATGCAAGAATGAAGGTCACATTGATTATGGCCAGTCAAATGAAAGGACAGTAATTTAAGATGTATGTTGTATGCAAGTGTGCCAAGAGGTGGTGAGTGAAGCTTGTAAACAAAGCTGCCCATATGTTTCATCTTGAACATTTTAATGAAAAAGTTGATTATTTTTTTCTCTCTCTTTGTCTGACAACACTCACAAGGGTTCATGATTTTTCACTGATAAAGCTTCTGCAACTTTTTCTTTCTGTGAAAATACAGAAGAAAGGCACATCCAAAACAGAAGTTCACAGAATAGATGAGCTCCCAGGGGATTTAGTTTCTTAGGATTGGCAGATGATAAAGGAGGAAGCTTGTTTTGATGAAGGAATTTGGGGAATCTGAATGAATAATGACGGCTAGTATATATAGAAACAGGACTATTTTTTCTCTGTTTTTTGACCATGGATGCATATCTTAAAGCTTGTCATCATGATAAGTAGTTTGAAATTATATTAATGATTAAAGTGAAAGGAGACTGTGGGAGGTAGAAGAGGAAGAAAAAGGATATTCATACAGTGCTGTGGGTGTCTCTTTTCTCTGAGAGCTTCATAAAACATAAAGGTGATAAATACAGGATGAGAACAGAGTAGTTGAAAGATTCTCACAGAACGAAGAAAACATGGTTTGGCATTTACAGAATATCCACAAAGCTAGGCTGGAGAGTAGGAGTGTACAGCACATCTGAATGGCAAGATCGACAATGTCTTAATTTTGAGCCTACAGCTTTGTAAAATGGTACAAAGAATTAGACCGCAGAGATCAAAATATAAGGTGCCATAACTGAAAGAAAATAGAAATGGAAAAATAGCTCAGGATGGGAGCTATGTAGTAATAAGAAGTGGAGGCAAATAATAGGCAAGTTAGATACAGAGAAATTAAAAAAGAGAAGTTCCATCAGATACAGATTTCTGACACTTGATTTCTTTCACAGGGTGAATCAGGAGATGACAAATCCTTTCCTCCTTTCCACCACTTATAATTAATAGGACTCCAGTAACCAACTCCAGTTCTTCACTAGTGTGCCAAGGGGGAGAATCAATCCTGACATAACTAATCAATTTGATTTTCAAACCTCTTATTTTCCCAGATTTCCTTTGTGGCCTTGAACAAACCCCAGAAAAGTAAAGAGTATTGATGTCAGGACTATGTTGTAAGAAATGGACAATAGTAGTTTTGAACCATTTCTACATTTAATTGTGTAGACGCTGGGGCTGTATTTATCTTATTGTAACTATACCCTTTTTAATGTTAATTGTTTGTAATTTGACCAAATTACTGTGAAGTTTTTTCTTTTTTTTTTTTTTTTAAGTTCAGTCTTTCCTGTGCATTGCACCCTGGATTCTCTTCTTCTTCCTTAATGGAACTCTACCAGCTTGTATTGGTGGTTAAACAGATTATCAGAAGCTAGATATCATCTTTAACCTTATTTTCTGTTCCTAAGTGTAATTTTAACAATTAACCTTTTTGTGCAATGAAAGGAAGTAAAGCAACAGAAGTGACATTAAGAGTAAAAAGCATGCTGTTATTAAAACTGCTATCAGGATAAATCAGTATCTTCACTGCTTTTGTCTTTTCGGCTCCTCATACTAAAGAGCGAACCCTCACCTCCTGCATATGTCAGAAATATTTTCATTAATTTTTTTAGATTGAGTATTGGTAAGAATGTTGGAGCTTCTTTTTTGCTTTAGCGACATGGCATGGGGGATTATCTACTAAGCACTAGTGTCTTGTTTGAATGTGGTTAAACTATAGCATATGCTCATGTGAAAAACACATTCCTGCTACAATGAAGTCAGATTAGTTCTGCAGTAGGCTAATACTGGAAAAAAAAAAATGAGGGCTTACTCAAATGGTGTGTCGAAACCACAGTTCTTGGTTATGAAGGACTCAAATTACAAAAGCAAAGTATTATACTTGTTCCAAACGGTCATTTGGTAAAGAGTTCTCAGACTTTTCCTCGGCTCTTGGGTTCAGATCCACCTCTGCCCCGGCTGGGCCAATCTGGCACCTCTGCCATCACTATTTAGGGATGGGAATTTGAAGTGCTTGGGAGGAGGCCTAGGAGTGGTACAAGATGGAGGGGACAACACGGACCCCACAGTCAGAGAAGGAGGAAGGAAGGAGGGGCACCAGACCAGAAACCCCTCTCCAACTCATGATGAGAAGGTAGGCTGTACACCTGCAACGTATGGAGGGCCATGGCAGGATTGAGAGCCACCAGCAGCTCTGTGTGAGTGCACCTGGAAGGGCAAGAGACTGTGTGAGGAAGCAGCCATGGTGCAGGCCACGCTGGAGAGCCTGCGAGCCACAGAGCAGACCCACATGAGAGGCAGAGAGGGGCTGCAGCCTTTGGGTTGAACACATGTCGAAGCAGCCTGTGCAGCGCTGCAGGATACGTGAGGGATCCCACAGAGGAGCAGGAAGTACTGGCATGGAGCCTGTCTGCTCTGAGGAGAGGCGAAAGGCAGAAACCATTGAGAATAGACTGACTGAAATCCCCATTCCCTGCCCGCCTGAGCTGTTCAGTGGGGGAGGAGATAAAGACAGGTTCTGAGCCTGGGAAGAGGGGAGGGGTGGGGAGAAGGTGGTCTTAAAGGGCTGGTTGTACTCTTCATCATTGTAGCACTCTGTGTGGTTTTGTGTTTGGTTATGTTTTGGGGTTTTATGATTATGTTTTAGTTGGTGTTGGGTTAAATTATTTTCCGTTTTCCTCCCCTAGTAGCCTTGTCTGTTTTGTCCGGGACTATAATTGGCAATTAAGCCCTTCCTGCCCTTTGTCAGTTCTCAGGTCTTTGGGACTTGAGTCTGATCGTAGTCTTTTGTCCCCTGATGTGCTTAAACCAGGGCATAAACATGTAAAGTAGTCTTAAGAAGTTAATGATTATCACTGTTGGCTTTTGCTAAATGCTATAGGGCAGCATATTTAAACATAAAGCCTTGGCAAGTAAACACCCTTTGCTTTACTTTACTGCACTTGTACTAGTCAAATCACACCAACAGGAAGATTTTAACATCTATGGAAAGAACTCATGTACCAAGAACAACACTGTCACCAAAATGCTCAGAACTATATTTGGATTTCTAAACTACTGATCTAAATGAGGATCTGGGGAGAGAAGGAAGGAGGCTGTGCCTCAGGGGAGCCTTTGGAAGAAATGGGAAGTAAATCACAGTTAAGACAATGATTTCTGAACAAAAGTTCTGTGAGCCATTTCTGGCTTAAATCACTTTCTGAAGGTAAAGGACTGCTTCAGCCTGTCCTGCTCCAGCCTAGCTCCTGCTTTAGAGCACGCTGTTTTGGTCTCTTGCGCGGAGGAGGATTGCTGGCAGAGCAAATCTACTGATGTGCTTGCTTCAGTGCTAGGACACATTTGTAGCAATTCCCAATGGTACAAGCTGCTCAAAGGGAAACAGCTAGCACAGAGTATATAAAGCTATTCTGAGAGTAACTTCTAAAGATGAGGGATGATGGCAGCTTTTACACTTGGAATTACATGTTATCTCTGCTGATCTCCCAGGGTGGGACCCAGTGCCATGATATTGCAAAATATCAGCTCCATGGTTAACCCTTTCATCAGTCCAACAATGTCAGGCTTGTGTGTAAAAGGCCTGTGAGGGAAATTTGCTGAATGCATCTGGAACCAAAATCTTAAACCTAGTAACAAATTATATGTCACATGACTTTAGAGATGCCACAGGATTTAAGGCTATTAATATCAGCTACTCAGGCTTTCTGCTTCACACATGCCATAGAAATTTCACCATGACTGGCTTTAGTTCAGTGCCTATGTGAAATCTACCAGCTGTGCCTAAGAACTACATCCTTTGAATGGGATCACTTTAGGGATAATGGAGCCTGTATCAATGACATTAACAAAACCTGCACAGGCTTCATTGAAGGTAGTGCCACATGTAGCTGAAGGCAGTAAAATGGGTCTTTCAACAGAGCCTCTCATACTCCTTGTTTAAGAAGCCTGCTCTGTAGGTGCTTCTAGGTAGGCTAGGCAATCAGCTGATTTTTACCTTCCTCTGTAGGCTTTCTTTCAGCTTTCATAAAGAAAGCTTTCATAAGCTTTCTTTCAGTTTTTGTCTGTGTTTACTGAGATTATACTTGTAGTGGTTTTGCCTGGTTCAGGATGTGTGGTAGCAGCAGGCTACAGGGATGGCTTCTTTAAACAAAAAGCTGCCAGAAGCTTCCCCTGTAGCTGACAGGGCTAATGCCAGTCAGTTCTAAGATGGACCCTGCACCTGACCCAGGCCTGGCCAATTAGTGACTGAGGTAAAGCCTCTGTGAATAATGTGTTTGAGAAGGAGAAGAGGTTGTTGTGCAGTTGCTAAACTGCAGCAGCAACAGGGAGTGAGAATGTAAAAACATCTCCGCAGACACCAAGGTCAGTACGGTAGGAGGGAGAGGAGGGTGCTTAGGCCCTGAAAGAAAGACTGTCCTGTGACCTGTGGTGAAGACCGTGGTGAGGCAGCTGTGCCCCTGCAGCCCATGGAGGCCACTGCAGAGCAGAGATCCACTCGCAGCCCATGGAGAACCCCACACTGGAGCAGGTTGATACCTGAAGGAGGCTGTGACTCTGTGAGAAGCCCACCCTGAAGCAAGTTCCTGGCAGGACCTGGGAGCCTGTGGGGAGAGAGGGGCCCACACCAGAGCAGTTTTACTGTCAGGACTTGTGATCATGTGAGGGGCTCAGGCTGGAGCAGTTGGTACCTGAAGGACTGTTCTCCCAATGGATGACTCATTTTGGGACAGTGTCTGAGGAGCTGCCCCTGTGGGAGGCCCCATGCTGGAGGAGTTCATGAGGAACTGTATCCCATGGGAAGGACTCACACTGAAGAAGTTCATGAGGGAGTTTCCCATGGGAGGGACCCCCACCGTGTAGCAGTGGGAAGTGTGAGGGGGCCTCCCCATGAGAAGAAGCTGCGGCAAAGTCCATCTGTTATGAACTGACCTCAACACACATCCCCCATCCCCTGTGTCACTGGTGGGGAAGGAAGGAGAATCCCAGGAAGGGCGAGGGTGGGGGAGGAGAGGTTTTAATACTCGGTTTTATTTCTCATATCCTTGGTCTTATTGTTCCTTTAATAAATCAAATCTTTTTCTCCTTGAGTTTGTTTTGCCCATGACACTAATTACTGAGTGATCTCCCCATCCTTATCTCAACCCACAGACCACTCATTTTATTTCTCTCTCTCCTCTGTCCAATTTTGGAAGGGGAGTGATATTATGACTTGGTGGACACCTGGCTAAACCACCACAGTACTTGATCCATTTTCATCACAATAGGAGTGTTTCACATTCTTGAAAATAACTATTAGATTTTTCTTTTGGTCTTCAAAACTTGTCTTGGCTTACCCTGAACAGCAAAATCACAAACATAACCCCTTCAGTTGTCAAAATTTTAAGCAAGTGGATGTATGAAAATGATAAAGCATCATATCTGATATTACTTCCTGAGAAAGTGATTCTATGTTGCACAATTATGTGAAGTGGACATGTTCTGTAAAGTAATTACATATATGGATTTTACATGCCTATTGGATGTTAAAGTCTACTCATGTCTTGTTATTTGACTGTTAAGTTCTTAAATCTAACTATCAAAAAGGATTTGTTTAAAGTCTTTTTATCAAGACTGCCCAATGTCACTGTGATGAATGGAGAGTTCAAAACTCTCATTGACTTTGTGGCAGCTTTTAAATTCTCCTGGTTGTTATAACTTCCCTAAATGGTCAGTAATGTTTAGTTTGTTGTGTAATTCTGTGCATCCCCTAGCTTTATTTACTAAAGCTTTTTAGCTTGCAGTTATAGATATTTTACACCCATGATTTTGTAAAAAATATTATTACATTCAGAATACATTTTTGGCACAAAGGAGTTGAAAAATCAGAATCCACTGAACAATGAAAGGATGCATTATAACAAGAATTGAAGTAATTTTAAATCTGGATAAAAATCTTGTCTCCAAATGAACTCCTAAGTGTTAAACTGGAGTATGTTAGTTTTAGGTGTGAAAATAGAGTATGAAGCCTTCAGAAAAAATCCTAGTCTCCACAAAAGCCTTCAATTGCAGGGAGCTGATAAATGTCCATGAGTGTCTGTTATTTATTGTGATGTTTCTCTTTTTAAAAAGACTAAAGATTTTCTTACAATAATGGAATTGATGTCCCATTACAGCAATTCAGTGGTTTTAAATTATGTTCCTATCATAACCAGCTTTGCAAGCCAGCCGTGTGCTTTGCTATACACTATAGATCCTGTGTCAAAGTTCAGCTTATATAACATGTTTGTACTCCACATTTTCTATCTGTAAGGATATTTCATCAGATAACTGTTTATTGCAGTGAAAAATATTTTCTAGATCTTCATAAGATTGCAGAAATTTATATGATAACTCATTTGCTGGCTGAATGACAGAGTCCAGAGGGTGGTGATCAATGGCACAGAATCGAGTTGGAGGCCTGTGGCCAGTGGAGTTCCACAGGGATGGGTTCTGGGACCACTCTTGTTCAACATCTTCATCAACGACCTGGATGAGGGGACAGAGTGTACCCACAGCAAATTCGCTGATGACCCCAAACTGGAAGGACTGGCTGATTCCCCAGAAGGCTGTGCTGCCATTCAGCGGGATCTCAACCGGCTTGAGAGTTGGGCAGAGAGGAACTTCATGAGGTTCAACAAGGACAAGTGCAGAGTCCTGCATCTGGGGTGGAACATGCCCATGCACCAACACAGGCTGGGGGTTGAACTGCTGAAGAGCAGCTCTGCAGAGAGAGACCTGGGTGTCCTGATTGATAATAAACTAAATATGAGCAAGCAATGTGCCCTCGTGGCCAAGAAGGCCAATGGCATCCTGGGATGCATCAAGAAGAGTGTGGCCAGCAGGTCAAGGGAGGTTCATCTCCCCCTCTACTCTGCCCTGCTGAGACCTCATCTGGAGTCCTGTGTCCAGTTCTGGGCTCCTCAGCTCAAGAAGGACAGGGAAGTGCTGTAGAGAGTCCAGCGCAGGGCCACCAAGATGATCAGGGGACTGGAACATCTTTCGTATGAGGAAAGGCTGCGGGAACTGGGGCTGTTTAGTCTGGAGAAGAGGAGATTGAGGGGAGATCTTATTAACATTTGTAAATATCTAAATGGTAGGTGTCAGGAGGTTGGGACATCCCTTTTTTCTATAGTAGATAGTAACAGGACAAGGGGTAATGGGATGAAGCTGGAACACAAAAAGTTCCACTTAAATATAAGAAAAAACTATTTCACCGTGAGGGTGACAGAGCAGGGGAACAGGCTGCCCAGAGGGGTTGTGGAGTCTCCTTCCTTGGAGGTCTTCAAGACCCACCTGGACATTTTCCTATGCAACCTGATCTATGTGAACCTACTTCTGCAGGTTTTGTTTGACAAAATGTTTGAAGTTTGGAGGAACAGCTTAGATGCCATATACTTTATATCAACAGTTGTAGTATTTCTAAATGTAAATTAATTACATCTACCGAAAAAGAGAAGGTCTTTGTGTGGGAGGACCCCATGCAACGTATGTGGTTTTTCCTACTCTCATTGCCTTTTAAACAGCAGAGTAAGGGTTAGTAATGTTGCTGCTCTGTGTGTTAATTTAATAGAAGTTAGAAATGCAGTCACTTGCACAATAATTTGTAATAACCAGTAAGACTGTAATAAACACATTGCCCTGTTACGCGTACATAGAAGAAAATGTGCAAATAACAATGCAGTTAATGTATCTCTCACAGACTGTTGGGGTTTTTTTGTCCCAGCAATTTAATAAAATCGGTGGCAGACAGAATGAAAACAGGTGAACATGGAAACATTGTCATTTACAATCAGTATGTGTGGGAGTGTGCTGTTGCCAGGCTGGGAGGCACTTTTATAGGGAAAATGTAGTTGGTTTTAGAGGATGAACTTTAGTTCCTTCAAAATAGACTTATGTGGAGATTTGAAAGGGGTCAGCCTCCACTTGCTGCATGGACCCTGCTCGCATAGGGCCAGCAAGCTTTTGAGGACATGTGGAAGTTTCTTTGGAAAAGCACAATGTGTGTTATGATGTTTAGGCAAGAACTTTGGTTCCAGGCATCCTGCCTTTGTCTGTGTCAGCTCTTGCTGTGAGAGCCTGTAAGCTGAGCTGCTGAAGACAAGAGCAATGTATGCCCTTCTTACAGTGCAGAGGATGCTACCTGCCTTGCACAACATATAGATGTTTTGTTTTGTAACTGCCACTCAGGGTTGGGGGAAGCAGTTAAACTCTGCCATCATTATCCTGGCAGCTTGTAATAGCTTTGTTATCTACAGGGAAGGAAGGTAAAAAGAGGTATTAGAGAAGAGATAAAGAGATGTGTTTTCCTCATTTCTAGGATTGGGATCTTTGTTCCTAAGGATGTGTCTCGGTCAGAGTATTTGAGAACAGATTGCTTGATGTTGACAAACACAATTTTCAGAGACAATGTCCTGACAAGGCACCAGCAATGCCTGGCAATGCCATCTCCTCCAAAGCTCTCAATTCACATAGAGGGTCTTGGGCTCCCTGCAAACTCAAGTCCCACATCTTCCTAAGCAAAGGACACCGTATACAATCAGAGTAGGAAACAGATGTCTTATCACTAAGTATGTAATATAATTTCTAATGAATGGGGGAAATGTTATGCATTTTCATAATCATAACGATTGAATATGAAGATATTTTTAGTCTTCAAATAGACTTTTTCAGCCTCACTTCAGTATATTTTACTCTTTGAAGTGCTGAAGAAATGCAGCTAGTGGAAAATGCTTAATGGAGAATCAGTTTTATTTTTCTTTTGTCTGTAAAAGCTGTGCCTGTTTAATCTCACTATCTGTGAGTGACTTGAACTATTTACTATTAAAGTAATTTTGTACTGATCTAATGTCAGCACTGAGGAGATTATTTACATTGACATGGATGGCCTAGGCATAAAAATCCAATGTCAGACCCTTGCTGTCTGAGTGGCAAACCCAGATTTGCTATCAGAAGTTATTGTTAGGTATTTGCCCTACATGTACACTGCAACAGGTAATGTCATGATCATCACACCGAACTCTGCCTCCAGTAGCAACAGAAACAGCTTTCTCCAAAACTGCTGCCACTGGGTTACAGTTATAACTGCACCTTGACATCTTTCTGTATGACTTTGGCAGGTTTACTGCTGGTGAGGGGGTTTTTGCAGGCTTTACTGCAAAGTGTTGACCAGGTAGCTGATCCCATCATACAGTGTCACAGACTGCCACTGCTTGAGTTATACAAGTTTTTTCCAACTGCACAGCCCCATGGATTTATTAGCTCTTGCTGAATAAATTTGGGAGTATGCCAGATGAGTTGCTGTCAATCAGAGCTGTCTTTGGAGTTTTTCAGTGTTCAAAGTACGTGACAATAAAGGAAACATACTAGAGGAGACAGCTTGTAAAGAAAATATTGCAAAAAGGTGCACCAGTGTAACAATAAAAGAAGATAAATTCTGTGATGGTTTATATTGTTATTATTCTTGATGAACTGTCTTGTGATTGTCTTAATTTATGCTGTGCTTCCATTGGGGGTGTGAGGGGAAAAAAAAAAAAACCCACAAATTTTATTTTAAACCACCAAGTGTCTAATTTCAGTCAAAAAGGTGAATTCTCAATGTTGCCTCAGAGCAAGTGCACATGTGAGCAACAGCCCCGTGCCATGCACCAAGCTCCTACTCACTTCAAATGTTATGTGAACACAGGATCAAATCCCAACAAAGATCAACCTGTCCTAAATTGATGTTGTCACTTCAGACAAATACCCAGGAGGTGTGTTCCTTTTTATGTAGCACTCACTTAACATGTCACACTAGTAAAATCTCCTTGTATTGTATTCAGTTAGGATGTATTTCAGTTTGTATTTTGATTCCATAGATGTATTTCAGTTACTAGTTTTAAGCAGCTGTGGAAAGATGTCCAGATCCTCAAAATGTTTAGAGCTTTAAATTCCATTTAATCTGGAAGTTTCTTAAAATTTTAAGGTCAGAAAACAAAAGCTGAGGATATAAAGCAGCTTGCTTCTGCCTGGTCTAAAAAAAACCCAATGCTTGGAGGGAAAAAAAAAATAGAAAATATTTGCTAAAGAGCAAGCAGAAGGGAACAAAATGCTCTTCCAAACATATTTACTAGGTTATTCCAGCCATTATAAAAGAATGAAAAATAAAACAAAACTAGTGTTTTGAGTGAAGTTATTTTTTATTACATAGCTAGTACTCATTCTGTATCCAAGAACAAGTTCAAGAGGGAGAAGTTTCTTATGAACCAGTCAGCAATGCATCAATACCATCACACGGTAAAGCTTTTAGATTTTTCTGGGTAAATAGAAATGTGACTCTTCTATCAAAGTACATAATGTGTGTGTCATCCATACAAATAGCACAAATGTATCTTTGCTGAGCAACACTTAACAACTGTCCTGTGTCATTCTCCTTTCATTTAGTACCTCTTATATTTGTTTTTCTTTCATCTCTGAAAGTAGAGATCATTATATGCTATTTCTTAGATGTTGATATGGAGCATCACTGTTGCTTGAGGTTTATATCTTAAGAGTCTGTGAAATACTTTGTTAGCTAGACATATCTGTGTTTTTCTTATTGATGCTGCTTTCTGATTTTTTGTGGGACTTCATAAGAGAGGAGATTTTTAATGTTCCTGACAGTGTTAGACCAACATATTCACGAGTTTTACTCATCTACTGAGCAAGTGCAAAGTTTCTAAAAGAGCAGAGAAACCTGCTAACCAGACATAACCTTATAAACTGGTAGTATATTTCAACTTTAATATATGAAGGGAATCCTGAGTGCCATCATGAGGCACATGCAGGACAACCAAGAGTTCAGGCCCAGTCAACATGGTTTTATGAAGGGAAGGTCCTTCTATGACAGGGTGACCCACTTAGTGAATGAGGGAGAGGCTGTGGATGTGGTCTCCCTGGATTTTAGCAAAGTCTTCAACACAGTCTCCCACAGCATTCTCCTGGAGAAACTGGCTGCCCATGGCTTAGATGGATGTACTCTTCACTGAGTGGAAAACTGGTTGGACGACTGAGCCCAGAGAGTGGTGGGGAATGGAGTTAAATCCAGTTGTTGACCTGTCACCAGTGGTGTTCACCAGGGTTTGGTGTTGGGGCCTGGTTTGGTTTTTTTTTTAACATCTTAATCAATGATCTGGATGAGAGGATTGAGTGCACTCTCAGTACATTTGCTGATGACACCAAGCTTGGTGGGAACATAGACTTGCTTGAGGACAGGAAGGCTCTTCAGAGGGCTCTGGACAGGCTGGATTGATGGGCTGAGGCCAATTTTATGAGATTTAACAAGGCCAAGTGCCAGGTCCTGTACCTGAGCCACAACAACCCCATGAAATGCTACAGGCTTGAGACAGAGGGGCTGGAAAGATGCCTGGCAGAAAAGGAGCTGGGAGTGTTAATTGATGTCTGGCCTAATATGACCCAGCAGTGTGATCAGGTGGCCAGAAAGGCCAATGGACCATTGAAGTGATTGTCCCCATGTACTTAGCACTGGTGAGGCCACACTTCAAATGCTGTGTTCAGTGTTGGGCCCCGCATTGCAAAATAGACATTGAGGTGCTGGAGCATGTCCAGAGACAGACAACAGAGCTGGTAAAGAGTTTGGAGCACAAGTCTGATAATGAGTGGCTGAGAGAGCTGGGGTGGTTTAATCTAGACAAGAGGAGGCTGAGGAGGGACATGATCATTCTCTACAACTACCTGAAGTTGTAGTGAACTGAGGGTCAGTCTCTTCTTCCAAGTCACAAATGACAGGAAAAGAGGAAATAGCCTCAATTTGTGCCAGGGAAGGTTTCAATTGGATAGTGGGAAGAACTTTTTTACTAAGAGGGTTGTTACAACACTGGCCCAGGCTGCCCAGAGAGGTAGTAGAGTCATCATCTCTGGAGATATTTAAAAGACATGTAGAACAGGTGCTGAGGGACATGGTTTAGTGATGGGCTTGGCAGTGTGAGGCTATTGATTGGACTTGTTGATCTTAAAGGTCTTTTCCAGCCAAAAATTTCTGTGATTTCTTGTCCTCCTTTATTTTACCGTGTCTCCCCTTTTATCTAGTCTTACTAAGGAAACAAAGTACAATAGTCAAACAGCAAAAGTCTTGTAAAAAAATTGATTTTCCAATTGTAACTTAGATTCCTATCAGTTAGTGTCTTTCAATGTATGTTTTAAGACAAAACCAAACATTAACTATTTAAACAATCTACTAGTCAATGGGGCCAATGGAAAATCTTCATTGCTTGTTCCATAGAGACAGTAAAAATGTCCTGTCTCCCTAGCAGAGAGTCATTACAATGTTTTTGGATGGAAGGACTTTAAAGTTCATCTCATTCCTTTAGACTTGATCTAGCAACTCCGTGCATTTATTTTGGGGGCCCTAGGGTTAAATGCAGTACTCCAGACAGAGTCTCAGGAATCAAAAGAACAGAGTACAGACCTGGTGTATTAGCTCAGTTCTTAAAGCCTATGAGTTTTCTAAATGTCTTGACTTGGAATTGCAAGATGTTTTGAAGCTTAATGTCACTATAATCAGTAACTTCAGAAAAGCATAGTAAAATGTAAAAATAATGCATGTCATTAGTAAGGTGTGGATATGAATATGACTTGGACCAGCCAGATACTTCCTCAATTTGAATAAAGATGGTAGGGACAAGTTAATGCAGCTGGCAAGCTGTCTCCAATTATCAGAAACAGGTGCTACATGTTAATCAGTTGAGCCCTGAGTGATCACATGGACAGAAGCAACATATAAGGAAGTAGCTCGCAAACAAAGAGTGGCTTCAAGTTGACCTTGCTGATTGTACTATGTTGCTTGTATGTGTCTTTGTATGTATATTTCCTAGCTTTTCTACATCTTTGAATGAGCATCACTCCCATTCATCACAACAGTAAGGTGCATTTTGAAAGTATTATAGGGGGAAATGCTTTGCTACTCAGTCAAGGTATCACAGAATCACAGGTTCTGTGATTAGTATTTCAGTTTCTCTTGGAAAATTGCTTTTCAAGAATGAAAATTGTTTCTATAAAGTTATATTTGATGAAGTTATATCTGCCTCTTTGTCATAGATTCTTGAATAAAGGATTGTTTAGTTCTGTTATTAGTTGTAATGGAGTAGTGGCACAGGCTGCCCAGAGGGGTTGTGGAGTCTCCTTCCTTGGAGATCTTCAAGACCTGCCTGGACATGTTCCTATGCGACCTGATCTAGGTGAACCTGCTTCTGCAGGGGAGTTGGACTAGATGACCTCTAAAGGTCCTTTCCAACCCCTACCATTCTATGATTCTATGATTAATGTCCTCAATAGTTTCATATTGGAGTTTTTTTTTGAAGACAAAATAACTAAGGAGTTGCTAATAATTTTTAATGTTACCTAAAATATGCTATTACTGTATCTCTACAAAGACTACTTTTTTCCTCCACGTATATTCAACCGTTTTTCAGTAACAAGAATTACAGTTTCAATAAATGCTTATCTAAAACCTTTGAAATGATGAAGTTAACATTCAGGAAGCAAGAAGGTAGTTCAAAACAAAAGCAAGCTCTAATGGTTTTTTGTTTGTCATCTGATAAACCAGTTGAGCAGTGTGGCAGCTGGGTGGCTGGTGCAAATGAATCTCCTGATATTTTGTACCACCAGATCCCTTTGTGCCCTAAGACATTTACTCGCAACTGCTTAGCAGTTACAGAAGCTCTGATAGTCCTTTAACACACCTTCATCATGGTAGGATTAAAAAAAAAAAAAAAACAAAACAAAAACAAACATAAAAAAACACCTATTTGACAGAGAACTGTTAACTCTAAAAACTTTCAATGTATAAAAATGTTCCCTGTATTAGTATGTTCTAGGTTTTCTACTAAAATAGCTCTACCTCTCCTCTCACATGAACACCCCTGTGGTGTGAATAGTCTTCTTCCTCTAGCAGACAAGTTAATCCTATGGGCTGTAACTGGGAGTTTATAGTATCATAAGAAGTTGGAAAAATAATTACTGCCACCAGCTCTCCTTCAGAGGAAGACATTATGTGAGGCTGAACTGTTCCATCCAATGAAATATTAAAAAGTACAATCTATTTAAAGTGCAGCATGCTATGTTCTTCCCTGAGTGTGAAGGTCTGGGACAGCTCTCCAGCTGGTGGAAGCTGGCGTTGTTTCACTTCAGCAACGATGTACAGATTTACTGCAGCTGAGGATGAAAACATCTTTGCAGTTGGAGTGTACTTTTTCATATATAGAAGTTTATTCTAATCTCAGGTTATAACTGAAAGTTATTATGGGAAGATATTGCTCTTCTCATTTCAACAAGGTTTCTTGCACCTTTAAAGTTGTGTTAATTAAGTTAAATAGAATGCCTGTATTTCTTTCTTATTTCTGTAAATTTTTTCCTAAGCAAGAAGTTTGAGTAACTAAAGCTTCTTAAGTGGAGTTCATGCCATATCAGTTAGCAGATAGCTTAGTCTTGGTAAATTCTGTTTTGACCTGTTCATTTTTCATGTTTATTTTCTCATTGTCTGACGACTCTTTTTGATCTAGCAGTATCTTCATGTGTATTTCAACATTCAAACCAGATCCATTTAAAGCAAAATATCTTTGCTACCATATATTGTACTTGCTTCATCTGTCTGCTTTTGCTGATCAACAGGCCAAAAAAGCTTGGTGGTGGTCCATAGCTGGAGTGCTCTTGTACATTCATGCAGCACAACAAGCTATAAGAGGATGAGTGGCTGGAGGAGCTTGTTGCTGGGATGGGTACAGAGTGTGAGTCTTGCCAGACTGATAATGTTGGAGTGATGGGAAACAGTTTTTTTAGCAAGTCTGGGAGCAGTCCACTGCTTTAGCGGCAGGCTGGGAGCCACGAGGCTCAGAGCTGTCTCTGTTGAGCAGATGACAAATCCTACCAGGAATAGGGCTCTTGTTCTCTGTTATGAAGCCTTGCCTAGTTGTCTCAGGCTAAAAGTTTCTAAGCTGAATGCAACGACCACAGTAAGATTAATTAATTATCCTGGTTGTGCTTAAATATGATCTGCTTTCCATTGGCCTCCATTTAATATTGCATGCTATATGCAGCTCAAAATTAATCATTTCAAGGTTTAACAAGAGGGCAGAGAAGTAGGAAAAAAAGGGTTATCGTCTCCTTGCAGGTGAGTGGCAGCTGACTATTAGATGATTTGATGTGTGACACTGCTACAGTCACTAGACCCCCAGCAGTAAATTGATTGTTGACTGAAAGATCTAGAGGAGCTTCCAGCAACATCTATGTGAGGGAAAAAAAGAAAAAAAAGAAAAAAAAAAAAAAGGCCAACTAAGTCTTTAAGATGGAGCGTGAGAAATAACTATGCTAAGTATTGGTGCTGTGACTTCTAAGCATAGGCTTAACACACTCTAATACTTTCTGATAGTCTAGCATAACTAAAACAAGAACACTTCTTGTGCTTGATTGGTTGAAGTAACCGTTGACATTGCTTTTTGTGACACAACTGCTTTAACTAGAAGGTGAGAGTCAATCTGTCCAAGGAACCCCAGCCCTCTGTGACTGTGCTGTTTCTCTCTTGCACAGAGGGGAGAATAAAGCTTGACAACTTCCTGCTATTGGAAAGACACAATAAACCAGTTACCAGGGAGATGCAGACCCTGAGCCTCTGCTGAAAGCAATTTTCACTTGGTGCTATTTCCAGTGTTGGAAATGCAAAGCTCTGTTTTGTGTATTTTATGCAAAGCAGATTGAAATCAACATCACACTTCATCTGACTCCCAGCAGTTGAAGAGAGAAAAACATGTAGAACTAGAAACATACTTATTTTGGAATTTTTCAAAGGGGAAAATTGAGCAGCTGAGCCAAGCTGTTGGCTTGAGCACTGGGCAGATTTAAGATGGAAAAGTCACTACATATTTAAGGCTGAAATTGAGTTATATCAAACAGTTACTTCTTTCCAAAGCCTTCAAAAATCCCAGGGGTTAAAAAGGAATATTGCTGTTAGTCCTTGTCATAAAGAGGCTACTACAGTTGTGTAGACACCCAGGCATCTCCAGAGTAAAATGCCTGATCAAGGTTCAGAGGCAGGAAGAAAACTTTAAAAAAAAAAAAGTGCTCTACAGTAAAGAAAGTAAAAATTTCAGGATTTTCACACGTCTGTGCTAGTGAAAACTTTATTGACAATGTGAGGACTGCCTGTATTTGAAGGACTACATATTAGAGTAGGTCTTCCCAGTCCACAGCACCCTGCAGTATGGTAGATGTTTCTGCAGTTTGTATGCAGTAGATGTGGCGTGTTGTGAATGAACATCAATATTATGGGAGACAAAAGGAAATGACTGTACGCAATAAGACACAGTAGAAAGAGAGGAAAGGCTTGCTGTGTTGTTTTAACTTTAAAAGGTTAGTTCTAAAGGTATTTAGTGATGACTACCAATAAATGATACTTATTAAGCAAGCTTTGAGTTCTAAACTATGTTTCCATGTTTTGCACCTTGTACAACTCCATTTTGTAAGAAAATGGCTTTTCCCTTGTTAAGACCTGAGGGCTCCCGCTCTGCGGATTTCTGTTGGATACAAATTTTACAGTTTGTAGGACTCTTGCCATTGTTGAATAAGTATGTGATACTCCACAAAGTTCTACACCGCTGCCTGCAGGCCAGCAGTACCTCTGAAAGTGCTCTGTGACTAGAATAAAACATCCAGGGCTCTCATTTGACAGAGGCTGGTAGGGCTGGAGCTGTTCTGCTTCAGTGTCATCCCTCCTCTCACTTCTATCTGTATGCTTTTACAGCTGACTTCACATTTACTCAGTAAAGTCACAAGAGACAGCTTCCTTCTGAAAAGTACCTGTCACCAAACTTTGTCTTTTCTATTCTGCTCCTCCTTCAGTAGGTTCTGTCACTGTTTTCTTAGTGAAATATATATGATTTTTGATAGCCCCTGTAATAATGGTAATTTCATATCTCCTTTAACATCTTCCAGAGACAAATGACATCAGCTCTCTGCCAGTCCTTTCACCTCTTTCCTTACTGTATTAGTTTGATTATTTGAGAGTATTGCTCATGCTAAATGCACTGTAAATTAATGTGTGTGTGATGTTCATTTCACCAAATGCAGAACAAATACTGAGTACAGAAGGCAGGTGGCAGGCTGCTGATGTTTAATTTCACAGTCTGGTATTTTCATTGCATGAGAAATTTAATCCTTGGATTTTTATATCTATTAAGAAGTTTAGCTAATAAAAAGTTAAACAAAACTTGTTTGATTCCTTTCTCAAGGATCTTCTATCATCTGCATTTGTATAAAGGGGAAAGCATGGCTGTTCCTTGCTGTCTCTGTTTGCTATGACTGTTTCCTCCAGCCTGAGAAAGGGTAGCCACACCTGTTTTTTGAGAATACAGCCAACTTCTGGCAAACCACATCCTTGGCTCCCATCTGCAGGGCAAACACCACTCAGCTTAGAGGTAGTGTATCTGCTTTAAATTTCAGAGTAGATGCTGTCATTCCTGTCATACATAAAGATATAGGTCTTCAGCTATAAATGTACATTTTGACTGCTTTCTAATAGAAGACCAGCAAGAGTCATTACAAGTGCTTGCTTAAAACTGTAGAGATACTTAAATTCTTCCTTTTTTCGATTTTTATCACCTCCAATGAGCTCCCCTCAGCATATTGTTATGACATCTCGCTCCCACCCTCTCATATATCTGGCAGATAGTAGTCACGAACTTAGTGCCAAATTGTGAAATTATAATACTTTCCTCTCTTGACTGCATCAACTAAGCTACCATCTTACAGGATGAGTAACTTCCTACCCACAGCTCATGATGGTGCCTTACCAGCAAATAATTTTAATGCAAAACAATCTTTGCAAATGGGACCTGTATATTATTTTCACAGTGAAAATCATTAGCAAGGATAATTAACTGAGACTGTAGTGATGAATAGTGCTGCACTATTGATCAGTGTAATAAAGAACAGAAGACACTAATTACAGATAGCAAGCCTTGAAGCCAATGAGAAATTTAATTTAATGTTGCTACACAGACTCCACAAAGTCTAATGTAACTTTGCAATTATCACAATAAAGTCTTGACATAGACAATGCTTCTGGGAATGTTTCAGGTACAAGGATGTATGTCCATCAGAATAAAAATGTTTGTGATCTATCAATTACACCATCTGGAGAGAAGAGGTTAAAACTCCTGTATCTGAGCAGGCATTTGGTGTCTGTGATCATTGAATGAGTCCAGAGCTCAGATCTGTTTCCTGAAGGTCCTGGGGCTGGGAATCTCTGAGCAGTTTTCAAAAGAGCACCACAATGCCATTGTTAAAAATGTTAGACATGCATTTTTTACTTAAAGGCTATTCAAACTGTGTGGTTCACTATATAAAGCACTCTTCACTTGTTGTGGGTCACAGTTGTCATGGTTTGACATGACAGCCTTTTCTGGTAATGGGGAAGGTGCTCTGAAGATGGCTTCTGTAAGAAGTTACTCACAACTCTCCCCAGCTCTGAGCCAGACCCACTGCTGAGGATGAGCCAATTAGACGCCTCTATGATCACTTTTTAAGAAGAAGCTGGAAGAGGAGGCTTCTTTCTGTTTCTTCTGTCCATTCTTTTTCCAGCTGGTGGTGGTGCAAGGAGTGGGAAGAGTGAGAGAAGCAATCATGTGGACTCCAAGGTCAGTGAGGGAAGAGAGGAGGAGGTGTACTGGAGAAGAGACTCTCCTGCATTCTATGGAGAGAACTGGTGAAGCAGTGATTTGTTTGCATTTTTCTAAAGACCCCACATCAGTGGCAGAGACTTACCTTGATAATGGCGCTGTATCAGGGGCAGAGACTCATTTTACTAGAAACCCCAAATCAAGGACAGTCTCATTTTGCTAAAGAAGACCCCGAGCCAGGAACAATGACTATGGCTGGAAGAGGCTGTGTCCCGTGGAAGGCACCCAATCACTTCATTACAGACCTCGAGCCATGGACAGTGATTTTCTTCATTAAAACTATGGCCAGAAGAGACTGTGTCCCAAAAGAGAGACTCTGTATCACTATGGCAGAAGGAGGCCGTGTCCCGTGGAAGGGATCACATATTCACAAAAACTGTAATTGTGGGGAGGAACCCACGACAAAGCAGCTCATTAAACTTATGCCCAGAAGAAGCCACGTCCTGAGGGAGGGACCCTGTATCTGCAGAAACTGCAACCATGTGGAAGAATCCACACCAGAGATATTCACTAAGGACTGTGTCCCGTGTGAGGTACCCTGTATCTGCAGAAGCCGTAACTGCTGGAAGAACCCACACAAGAGAAGTTTGTTAAGGACTGTGTCCCAGGGGAGGGACCTCATATCGGATCAGGGGAAGAATGCAAGGAGTCATCCTCATCTGAGAAGTGAGAAGCAGCAGAGCCCATCTGTGAGAGACTGACCATATCCCCCATTCCCTGCCGTTGAGGAGGGAGGAGGAAGAGATATCAGGAGCAGTGAGCTGAGCCAGGGAAGAACGGAGGGATGGGGGAGGAGATCTTAAAGTGCTGGTTGTAATTTTCTCATCATCCTACTCTCTTTTGACTTTTGTTCTGTTCTGTTTCCAGTAGGTAGTAGAATAAACCTTCCTTACTTTCCTCTCTAAGTCGAGTACTGGAGTCTGTTTTGCCCGGAACGGTAATTTGCAGTGAGCCCTCCCTGCCCTTTTCTCAATCCACAACAACTTTTGCTGTCTTTTTACTCTCATTTTGCCAGGGCCTCTACCATCCTAAAGAGGATGGGGGTGAATAGGGGGCACTGAGGAAGAGACTGTCGTAGTGCTTCTGTGCTAGCTGGGCCAAACCGCAACAATGGTTCATCACATTAAAATGATAGACACTGGGCAACGTAAAGTGATAGGAATCAACCTTATTATTCCCACATGCATATACAGCAAACTATGTTTGCCACTGACTATTAAATGGCCTTCAACTGCAGCATGTTGTGTTTCAAACTCTGAAAGTGGCTGTGTGAATTAAATGTTTGTGTTAGTAACCCAAGCTATGACATAACTACTTCACAAATTAAGGCAAACTATCTCCTGTCAGCTCTCCAGCCTCCCTTTCATATGCACTTGAGTAACACAGAGTGAAGAAACAAGCAGTGAGGGTTGGTGCTTTTGGATCTATTTGATCATGGGTTTTTTGAAGTTTTTTCAGATCCACCACATATTATCTTTGATTACAAAATCCCATGTCCTGATATGTACTGTCTTGTGTACAGATTAGCTTTGCATTAGTGACTGCAGGATTTGGAGCCACAGTATCTAAGTGAAGATGGAATAAGCAGGATTTTCAATAACATAGCTGTTTCTTGATGGGAGTATTGATTGCTGCACTGTAAGGTCCTCCTGTAAGGTAAGAATACCTAAAAGGAGGCGGGAAGAATAAGATACAATAGTCTTCAAAGTACTTAAAGACTGGCTGAAAAGAGGTAGATAACATAGTGTTCTCTCCATCAAATCTGTAACAGATAAGCATTAATATGTTTAAATTACACAGATTTAAGGAAAGCTATCCATCTGAAAGGTGGCAGAATAGTAATTTGAATATCAATTCAGAAGGCTTTTTGAGGAGGCTCTTAAAATAATGTAGACAAATGCCTGTCACTAGTTGTCTGTCAGCAGTTGTCTGGGTTAAAATATTCCTGCCATGAGGTACAAGAAGGGATCACTTGAACTTGAGACCCCCTTCCAAGTCTATTTTGTATATTTTCCCATAATTATTGTTCAGATGAGCGATAACCCTTGATGTACCTGTCGTAAACTTTCAGCACATTTCAGGATTTCTGTTCAAATTTCTGCAGTCTTCAGGTTAGCTAGAAATAATTATAATCCTGAAGGGGGGGAAATATATTGAGGTACAGGCTAAAGCAAAACTAGGATAAGTTAGATTAAAAGAAAGACAGCTTAGCTAGCTGAACAGATGTAGGAAGTTAAGCTGGATTCTGGCCAGGTGCAGTCTGACCTTTGTGCCACTTCTGAGTGCTTCTGTTTTCACTGAACTCTGATTTTATGTACTTCAGTGCAGAGATTGGGAGTTAGGGCTCAAGAGGTGTCTATCACTGTTTTTTTTCAGAGCTGTGCATAGAGGAACTAAACCTGTGATTGTCCCTATCTGATCCTGAGGATCAGATACAAATCCAGGGTCAAATCAGTGCCTCACTACTTGTGTTTGCTTCCATATTTAATCCATATCACAAATCAACAATCCTGACTGACTGGGTACAGTAAAGGAAATAGTGCATTGCTTGCATAATGTATCCCAGTTTAATGATTTCAGTATAATCCAATTGGTCTGGAAGTGAGCACTACTGACTTTTTGTTCATCTGAAAACATTGTTCCTACTGACTTCCACTTGCAGTGGCATTTTTGTAACGTTCACGAGGGAGTGAGTCTGTAGGAGAAATAAAAATAGAAGACTAATAATAAGCTCCATTAAAAACTGATAATTTCATTAAACTCCCAGAATTCATTTGAACAGGAAAGTGTTAGTGTGACCAGTCAAGGAAAGATACTGACTGATTAAACTGTTACCATTGATATCATATTATATTAATGTAATAATACAAATTAGTTTAGTACTCGTTAGAGCATGAAGAGAGCAAAAGGTTGTAGTCTGTTGCCATGGAGAATGTATCATGATCAAAGTGAGAGTTACAATGCGAAAGTAGGTTAGTCCCCTCCTGAATCTAAGATGTCAGGATAGGGCTTGTCTTTAACAAAGCTACCACTCTGTGATATTTGTTACTTTTACAGCATGAGAGTTATAGGTGGAGCTCTGAGAAGTAATGTTGCCACTGTGTTAATAGAAAAGGGGTCAAGGCTCATGTTTCATTACTAATAATGGTAAAAACATAATAATCAGAACATAAAAATCTCTTTTATGGAACAAAGTTTTTTACTTACTTTTTTGTATCTGCAGCTATGTGAGAGAATTTAGACATTTTTAAATATTCAATTTATCCAGAACAGGTAATTAGGCTTACTCAGCTAAAATAAGCTTTCTTTCAGAAACTTGTTTTGAGATATTGAATGTTGCTGGAATGAGCTGGATTAGTTGCAGCAAATTGTCAATCATGTTGTTTCACTGAAACAAAAAAAAATGGTAGACTTCAGTCACTCTTCTTTTTCAATGAGGACTTTTAGACCTGTCTTAAAAACCTGAATAATAGTGAAACACGTTTCCACATCAGACCTAGATATTTCTGCCTGCAGAGGAAAGAGGAGAAAATATCTTTAGTGTGTACAGTGCTGAAGGCATTACTGTCTCACTTCCAGATCTATTTAACTCAGTGAAAACTAGAATGAAGAGATTTGCACAGTTGGATACATTCCAAGTTTATCTGGATCTCTTGCACCCTCAGATAATGTCCTGATCTTAGAACTATTTGCAAATCCTCTCCTACATTTAAAAGACTTGGAAGTTATAGTTACTTGTAAATACTATGGACATCCTACTTTTATTCTAAAGTAAAATGAAAATTACTCTTCTGAAATTTCTAAAGTTGCCACAAAACAAAATTGTCTTTTTTAGGTTTATAGCTGAAGAGCCACTTTATTAAAAAAAAAAAAAAGTATATCCTAATATAATATTAGCAGAGAAGCACAGGTTATAACTGAACAGAGCAGAGATGATGTAGCTCACCACAGATGCATATTGCAATTCCAGAATTTATTTTTAAAATGATTCTTTTATTACATTTCTACAAAATAAGTAAATGCTTAAAATTATCCCTAAAATATTGTGAAATGTACTCTGTCTAAATCTTACTTTTCATCATCACCTTTTCAAGAAACATGTTTTGTAAGGAGTGTCCAGGAGCTAACACTAAGAAAATAAAGCACTTGGGTAAACTCTGAGGAATCTCCCATGTGTGCTGCTGTTTCCTTAGATGGGATAGGATCCTCAATGGTAGAAGTGCCCAAGAGAGCTAATTGATCTTCATGCACCACTTCCTCCAAGCCCAGGATCAGTGTATCCTCAACAAGTTGAAAAGGAGGCAGGAGGCCTCCATGGATGAATGAAGATCTGCTGGGACGGCTCAGGGAGAAAGCAGCCATCTCTGAGAGGTGGAAGCAGGGCCTGATTTCCTGGGAATATAGGAACTTTGCCAGAGCTTGCAGGGGTGCAACTAGGAAAGGCTAAAGCCATTCTAGAATTAAACCTGGCCAGGAAAGTTAAGGAAAATTAAAAGGGGTTTTTCAGGTACTTCAGCAGCAAAAGGAAGATTAGGGGGAATGTGGGCCCGCTGCTGGTGACCAAGGATGGAGAGGAGGCCAAACTACTGAGTGCCTTCTTTTCTTCAGTCTTTACAGCCAAGGACGGCCCTTGGGAAGCCCAGTCCAGCAAAGATAGTAGGATGGCCAGGACAGCAGAGGACTTGCCCTGGGTGGAAGAGGTTAAAGACTTGTTGGCCATGCTTAAGCCCAAAAGTCAATGGGTCCTGATGGAATGCGTCCTAGAGTGCTGAGGGAGCTGGCTGATGTGATTGCTAAGCCTCTCTCCATCATTTCATCATTTTTGAACAATCATGGAGAAGAGGGGAGGTGTCCTCAGGTGTACTCATACTGGAGAAAGGCCAGCGTCACTCCAGTCTTCAAAAACGACAGGAAACTACAGGCTGGTCAAGCTCACCTCCATCCCTGGAAAGGTGATGGAACACCTCATTCTCAATGTTGTTACTAAACATATGAAGGAAGAGATGGTTATGAGAGGGATTCAACATGGATTCACCAAGGGGAAATCCAGTTTGACCAACCTAATAGCCTTCTACGACAGCATAACTGGATTACTAGATGAGAGGAGAGCAGTAGATGTCATCTATCTGGACTTCAGCAAGGCTTTTGACACTGTTTCCCATAACATCCTCATCAGAAAGCTCAGGCAATGTGGGTTGAATGAGTGGATAGTGAGGTGGATCAAGATCTGGCTGAATGACAGAGCCCAGAGGGTGGTGATCAATGGCACAGAATCATGTTGGAGGACTGTGGCCAGCGGAGTTCCACAGGGGTCGGTTCTGGGGCCAGTCGTGTTCGACATATCCATCAACAACCTGGACAAAGGGACAGAGGGTACTCTGAACAAGTTCCCTGATTACTCAAGAGGGACAGTGAACCTCCAGAGAGAGTCCAGCGCAGAGGCACCAAGATGATCAGGGGACTGGAACATCTTCCTTATGAGGAAAGGCTGCAGGAACTGGGACTGTCTAGTCTAGAAAAGAAGAGATTGCGAGGGGATCTCATTAATATTTACTAATATCTAAATATTGGTTCTCAGGAGATTGGGGCATCCTTTTTTTCTGTTATATCTAGTGACAGGACAAGGGGTAGTGGAAAGAAGCTGGAATACAAAATGTTCCGTTTAAGGATAAGAAAAAGGTATTTTACTGTGAAGGTAAGGGAGCCCTGGAAGAGGCTGCCCAGGGCGGCTGTGTAGTCTCCCTCCTTGGAGGTTTTCAAGACCCGCCTGGATGTGTTCCTATGTGGCCTGATATAGGTGAACATACTTTAGCATTGGGGTTGGACTAGATGATCTCTAAAGATCCTTTCCAACCCTTAATATTCTATGATTTTATTACTAAAATGAGTAGAGAGCAAACACCATGCTGTTATGATACAGCATGCTGTCAGAGCACATACACTTTGAAAAGCCTGAGTGCCGTCTGAGGTGTGCTCTCCCAGCTGTCTTGAGATAAACTCTGATCAAGATTAATGAGTGAATCTCTGCTAGCCAGTGCTGGTCAGTGATGACATTTCCTTCACACAAATGTTTCAGGCGCTCCCTTTTGCAGCAAGCTGAATTGGCCTTTTCTGTCTTGCAGCTCCAGCTGCTGTGATACGCTAGTTCAAGTGGCTTTCTGACACATCTAAATAGGTTAGCTAGGTCTCCTACTTGGCACAAGCTGAGAAGAAACACCTCAGTAGAGGAAGTGGGAAATCCATCATTACTCTGTGTAATCTGTGGATAAGGAGATATGAAAAAGACTATTCTTGATAAGCTAACCACTCATGTTTGAAATCTTTACTAGGAAGAGATGGTTTATGTTCTAGAATTATATATCTTGATGATTTCAGAAGATTGGAAGGCTAACATGGATTTCATGGTAACTGGTTATGTTATGGTCTACAAAGAACTCCCCAACCCAAAGATCTCTTCCACCATCAGTATATTTTACTTTTTATTTGATATGGTAAACTGTGACAGGAAAAACGAACTGCTTTATTTGTCTTGGATGAGTAGGCAATCTTCAGTTACATAATCAAGACAGAGAAACATGCATTCCTTCCTCAACTAACATCAACAGCCATGATGAAATATGTAAATGTTGCCTTGTTAATACAGAAGAATGCAAATAAGATAGCCTGGTTTAAAAATAAATGGGTAAATAAACTCATGTAAAACAAATGGATATTGTATTTGCATAAATAAATCTATGCACACAATACCTTTAACTGCAACCTTCAACTCCGTAACAGTAGAATGCAGCCAGACAGCAAGTATAAATATAATTGTGTCAATTGTCTTTGTTGTCAGAATGTTGTTTGAGAATAATTGACTTAAGACTCTGTGGAAGAATTCTTTCAGTTCAAATAAGAAACGGTTTTAAATAATGCATATCTGAGGAAAACCATGTGTTAGCTTTTCATCTATACCTAGCATCTACTATCTTCTTTTTTGAAAAAAAAAAAAAAAAGAGCATCATGGGAAAGATATGAAATAAAGTATTATTTTCCTTTACCTCTTGTTGTTTTAACAATAAGTGTTTCACTAAATTCAACTGAATAGATAATTACCACTTCTCTGGAGAATCTATGTTGTTTCTGAGCAAATCTAGATTAATATCTACTGTTTAATTTTCCCTGAGTCCTTAAAAGAATCTTAAAAGTGGAAAATGTTGTGGGTTTTGTACTTTGGATTTAAATTGCAATTAGATTCCAGCTGGAGACTGCAAAACACAACAGAACCCTTACAGAGAGAGTATTTGCCTTGGCTTCTATTTTGAGACTCCTTAGCAATATCACCTTGTCACAACAGCTGTTCTGAGAGCTGGGATTGGTGTGAATTTCTCCTCCACTGCCTGGCAAGCTTAAAAGTTGTAATACATTTTCGGTTCATTTTAGGTTCAGGTATTGCTAGGAGCAATCTTCTTCATTTTCATCAAAAGGAACAAGATGCAGAGATTGCAAAGCAGAGATTCAGGAACTTAGGCAAACTGTTCTCAGTTGGAAGCCTCAGCTGGGACTTTATTGCAAAAGCACTATGTAGTAGAAGATCAGTTGCTAAATCTGCCTGAATAAATGTCCAGAGGTATAAAACCACTGCCAAGCCACTCCTTTGACATGATCACTGGCTGGCAGGAGGCCTGAGAAAAGGTCTGCATAAACAAGAACAAATTCAGTACCTGTATCGTTTCAATGATTTGCTAATCCATGATCTCATTTGGCAGCAAAACTTACTGTAGCAAATGGGTCTTCAGCTGTGTTCTTGGAAAACTAATGCTCTCAGTTACAAAATGGTAAGCCTGGATAAACAGGCTGGGCTAAGTAGGCAGAAGTTTCTTTGGAAGCTAAAGTAGCTAACATGGTTTATAATAGGACATTTGAAATCGTGCTTCTAAAACTTGCCAACCAGCTGCTGCCACTGCTCTTGTCTAGTCCATTTAGTTTCTTGAGATTCTTAACCCAGGAATTCTTTGATATAGGGGTGATCCCCAGAGGGTTTTTCTTACCATAACTTCTAGAAATTTTATTAGTTACACAGATTAAATATTAAGGTACAACAAAATATTCTTATTGTCTTTATTCTTTGCTATCTGCCCAATTACTAAGATCTTTG
This sequence comes from Colius striatus, assembly GCF_028858725.1. Lineage (NCBI taxonomy): Eukaryota > Metazoa > Chordata > Aves > Coliiformes > Coliidae > Colius > Colius striatus. Next base: position 31,793,532 of record NC_084767.1, read on the forward strand.
AGAGGAAGGGGTCAAGTGTCTGTGCCATCTCATGAAACTCCTCTGGTCTCCGCACCTCAGAGTTGGATGAGAGTATAAAAAGTGGTAGTAACTGCTAAGTGCCAAGGACAGTGGTGAGCTACTCTATTCCCTGGGGTGAAAGCCATGTGCAAGTGCCTGAGATGAAGGCTTTCCAGGAACATCAAGATAGACAAAAGGCAGTTCTAAAAGAAAGCAAGTTTTGCTTAAAGAAAGAAGAAAAATCAAGTTTCAATTACATATGGACTCCTCCTTTGACAAGGTCTGATTTTGAGTTACCTTTGTTTGAAAATACAGACAAATACTTCCCTGCTCATGAAATGTAGCTGTCTATCATGAATTAGAGTTTCCTGCTCCGAGCATCCCTATTAAGGTGTAACAAAAGTCTCACAACAATCACCAGGGCATCTTGAGGCTTATGTGTTACAGTCTACTTGGTGCAGGTTTCAGATTAAATATCAGCACAAGTTTAAGAGGAAAGGGAATATCTTTTCTTCAGTGTTGCAAGCCTTGACATCAATTGTTTTATTCCTGTAAAAGTTTGCAGATGTGAATAAACCAAATCCCTGTGTCCTGGTACCCATATACCTTTTATCACTTTCTCCAAAAGCCACGTCTCAGTAGCACAACAAAAACCCTATTTGAGAAGGAGATACTGCTGTTATGTTACTGATACAGTAAATCCCAGAGTCATCATCTTTATAAGAAAGTTAGGGTTTCACTTACTGCTGTCTGGCACAGGGGCAAACAGAGAATCAGAAATAGATCTGTGGTATAGTCTGCATTTGTTTTCACCTTACACTTTTTGTCAGATGGGTAGCACTACCAAAATCGGTGTAGACGGAGTTAAAACATAATTTATGACTCTGTATGTATTTAAATTAAGCCTATTTTTGGAGAACAGCTATGTAGCATCATTTAGAGCAGGTAAATATCCATTATTTATAATAAGTAGAAACTATTTGTTTTGTTATTAACATTTCTGATATTGATATAAAAATAAAATGAATGGTTCAAAGAGATGAGTAGTCAGTTTCTGAAAAGTGGAACTGAATAGTTGTGGTCCAAATAAAACAAGATTATTTGCATTTTTACCATTTTGCAGATTGTGTACTTTCAAATATTTTTTTCCCCAAGCTGTTATTACTAGGGAACTAATCAGCTCTTCCAAACGTCTTATGGAAAGTGTTGAAAATAGTTCCACTGGGAAACCCTTTAAGCTGAAAGAGAGCTAGTCAAATAATACATAATTTTTATTCATGAACAAAGAACCAAACTGAACAGGTTTATCATCTTTCTGTTGAGATATGAAGGGCTTTGGGGCCTCTCTGCATCACTGTGCAGGAAGAGTTTTTTGTGGAGCAGTTTCTCAAGTTAAAAGTGGTCTCTCTGGAACCAGGCCTACAGGCAGGTGTCAGCCTCTTGGCCACCTCCAGTTGTTAGAGTTCACTGTGCATATGAGATCTGCAACTGTTGTTGGCCTCTTCACTGGCAAGGATGCAGGCAGTCGCACGTTGGTCTGGAAATATGACATGTTCCTACAAGTTCCCTCCCTGCTCTAGCCCTTCTCTCAATTTTCTGTTTAAACCTGGTAATATGGCAGATTGAAAGTCAAATGTTTTATAAAGGTGCATCTGTAGTCCCTACTAGATGAGCAGTGCCCATGCTGAAAGCACAAGGTAATAAGAAAAACAGTGGTAAAGGAAATTGAAGCCAGAGCTGGGATCATCTATCAGTCTACGGAGTTCACACCTACAGTGAAATGCTTTGATATCAAGGGAAGCTGCTCATTTTGAAACACTAACACAAAACAGAGAAGTCGCATCTCCTATATTAAGATTTCAGTTAGTGATGGATTTCTGTAGCTCAATTTAGCAATTTATTTATCTTTTCCAGTTAGTGATTAAGAGTGTCTGCAAATATTTTGCTCTAAATTCGTGGGATTTTTTTTACACTCTGCACTAAAATACCACTTCCCTCCCTCCCGAGAGAACAAAGGAAATAGCTTTTCTGACCATATGGCTACTGCAAAGTGGTTTCCCTGGCAACAGTAACCTACAGAACTTCTTAATTTTTTTCCTCTCTGTGGATATTTTTTTAGTGATTTGATTTCAGGATCTTATCATCTTCTCCAAAATCTTTACAGAAGGTAGAATAGAGGTTAACCATGAAGGCTCTGGATAGTGCCAGGGCTCTGGTGTGTCTTAAAGAGTCTGGATTCATTTGCAGTGTTTAAATGTTTTTAGCTCTGCAGATGTTTGGCTCAATTCACAGGATGCTGAACAATTTCCTCTTGGAATTTTTGTGGTATTCTTCACATAAACACTACTGAAAGGTGTCCAGTATAGTTTAGGAAAACAACAACAACAACTTGAAATATGAAAAATGAAGCCATCAGGGCACAAGCATCTTACATGCAAGCAGTTGGCTGGATGCCATTATGTTGTGATACAAGATCTAGGACCATTCTGTGCTCCCCACCTACTCTTAGTCCCTTATGATTGCTGCACTAGAGTGCAGAAAAGGGAAAGGAAAAAAACAGCAACTATTGTTTCCCTCTGTATTAGCAAGACATGTGTCTGCTTCTAAAAGACACAGAGCACTCTGCCCACTTTTAGCTTTTAGGGGTAAAATTGAACAGTGTTATTTTCTGAAAGCCTGATCTTTCTTTTGGTTTCAAATCAAGAATCTACTCCTAACCAATGTGTAAGAGACCATTTATAAATAACTCTTGTCATAAATACTCACATGCATACATGCAGCCTGTCTTCTGTCAAGTAGACTTACTACAAAATATAAGCTTAATGGATAAAATGTATAAAAATACAGCCTTGCACTGTCTTTCTATTAGTATGAATGTATCTTTGTATTTAACAGAGTTTGTGAACTGAAAGAGTAGGTGTAATTATTTTCCATAATCTTGGAGTAACATTTATTGGACTTTGGACTCTCAACACAGCAAATAGCATGAGAGGTGTTCTTGGCTATCTGTTTCTAGTATCCTTTCACACAGTGTGATGTAACCTGTATTATTTTGCAATTTTCTTCCTGTTTTGCTTTTACACTTTCATATATCCTGCAACTACTTTCTAGTAAAGGGCAGGGAAAAAAAAGCCCAAGCCCCACAACAAAACAGGGGAAAAAAAACCCTAAAAAGCCACAAAACACAAAACCCTCAACCAAACAAAACTCCTTTGTCTAGTGGAAATCACAAAACTTTCAGACTATTTCTAAAGCAAAGCAAAAAATCTGGCAAATATCTGCATTAAAATGTATCTCATTGCTGTGTTTCAGCAACCTCAACACATATTTCCCAAATAGCAATAGCGTAAGTGTTATTGCCAGGACCCTGATGTTGACTGCAGCATGTGTGGTTCAGCTTCCTGCTTGTGCTAAGTTTTGAAGATGAGCTCCAGAGTGTTTTTACACTCTGTGATCCAGATGGAACTATTGGTTGTACGTCATGTGTCTTGCAGACATTACACTGATTTTTCTGGTGGTTTTACATTCTGCATATTGTTCAGAAGCTAATCAGAAATCTGAGTTGCTATTTAGCAAATGATCAACAGATCATTAAGAGTAAGGAGTTCACTTCAAGAGTAAATAAGAATTTGTTACTGTTGTCTTACAGGGCACTGAGAAGGGCCAAAGTCTCCTAAAAATACAAGAACTGAAAGCACAACAGGACAAGAATAAAAAGGCACCTCAATAGTCCTTTTAGCTGTTTTTAAAATTCACAATGGTGTTCTGAGCATTGTCCACTTTTGACTCCTGTAGAGAAAAGCAGGTGTATGAAGACTTCCATGGAGAGAAGGGCTCAGTATCCTCATGTCTAGCAGTTCTCTGAGTACGAATGTTTGCTGCCAGTTGCACGCAGCTTGTCTACTGGCCTGTTCCAGTCCTACTCTCCTCTAAGGCCAAGCCTAGCTTTGGAACAGCCCTGGCTTCCTCCCTCCCTGGGCAATTATCACCAACTTTTTTAATTCAGGAAACTTTGAAGGGAACATGTGGTCAGATAAGCTCATTTCTGATGCAACTAAGTACTGCAGCTTGGTCCTAGACTGCAGACAGGCAGGGAGCAGATTCTTTCTGTCATGCCAAGCCATCTGCTCTTCAAATAAAATCTGATACCTTCTGGTTTTAGAGGAAGGGGCACAAGGAAAATCCTTTTCTTCTTCTCTTTTTTTTTTCCTTTTCATTTGCCTTAGTAATTTTTTAAATTAGCATTTCATTCCCATGCAGTACAGACTCCATCTATTTCTGCTATGGATTTGGTCTTTACTATATTTTCCTAGACAAGAACTAGAAAGATAAGATGCTTCAGGGAGTGAATGAAGACTCCCATCCCAAAGCAGTCAAACTGTATGTCCTAGGTTTGGCTGGGACAGGGTTAATTGTCACCACAGGTCACAAGGAGCGTGGCCATTCCAGTACCACACTGACATCATACTCAGTATACAGGGGAAGCTGCAGGGGTGCAGTTGCCTGTGGGAACTGAAACTCTTCCATCCGGACTGAGGGGCAGGCTGCAGGTGGCGGGCAGAGGCACAGTGCATTGCTCACTTTGTGTGTTCCTTTGCTGTTGTTATGGCTGTTCTCTCCTTTTGGTGTTCTACTAAATTATCCTTATCGCAACGCACAAAGCTTTACCTTTTCCTCCTGATTGTCCTCCCCATCCTGCTGAGGTGGGGAGAAATGAGTGAACAGCTACGTGGCTGGGTTGTTGCCATCCAAGCTTAAACTATGGCACTATACAATACTATTATAGGCAGCTTGCGGAAACGATTTCTTTTTTTTCCTCATTACCTTAACTTTTGTTTTGTGATACCACAGTTCTCTTTAAGAAGGCAATTTGGAAACCACCTGAATTAGTCTGAAGATTGTCAAAAACTCATAAGTTGTTCCATTCAAATATTAATAATGTTTTCCAATTTGCTGTTTTCTTTCTGAGTAAAATTTTAAAAATCCAGAAAGCCCTGCTGTAAACAAATCCCGCAGGTGCTCTCATCATTAGACAGTGAAGCACACAGGACAACAGATGCTGGATCTGAATTTTTCCAGGATAATAAATATATTCAGTATCACCAAGAAGAAATTTAAAATGCATTTTCTGCAGAGAGCTAAATAATTCATCCTCAAAACTTCTGTTTTACATAAAATGTTAAAAGGAAAAACACAAAAGAACATAAATAAATAGTCTTAATGTTCTGTTAAACTAGGGACAACATTTTAGAAGTAACCAAACCTAGTGTTTAGAGTAATTATACAGGAATATGAATCATTGTTTCAACATTTAACTCTATATCATCTACTTGGAGTGCTGTTGGGAACAACAGGAGGAGATTTACTTTGGAAAACCTCACAAGCAGCTATACACAGGGTTTTAGAAATAGACTTCATTTTGTTATTAGCGTTTGGATATTTTCTTAAGCATTTTGGTGTCCTTTGTCTTTAAATAAAAGATTAGGCTGCCTCTGGAGCTTGTATCAGCTTTTATGCTTATTTATTCTATCCTTTTGGAATGCCATCAATTTGTTTCTTCCTCAGATCTAAGCCATTCAGTGTTTTCTGAGGAGTCAGTGGATCATGAGTTCTGTCTTTAATCCTCATGGACACTGATACTGAAGTCAGAACTAAATTTACTTACTTTACCCTACTGCTTGCCTGTATAATGTCTCTTTAGATCCCAGATGCAGTTATCATCCTGCTTTTGAGTTCTGAGTGAAAGATTGCTGCTGTTCTCTGAGAAGTAACTACCTGGAATATCCCAAGAGCTATATAGAAGCAGACATTTGGTTTAACCTCAATTATTCAATGTGGAAAAATCTAATCTTGAGGTATGGTTTCATACTGGATTGATTTTCAGCCAACATAAGAAGCCACCTACAGAGACACAAAGAGGAGGATCGTGTCAGCCCATATGTTTTTATAAGGTACACCTTACTGTGAGTTCAAGGTGTTAATTATTCAGACATCTTCAAACACCAGGAACTTTACATAGTTCACAAGTAGTAAAACTTCTGGACAAAGTTATTGAGCAATAATCTGTTGACATCAACTAGATGAGAGCAGAGGCTTCATAAGTCACAGGTAGCCTGAAAATACTAGAATGGTATGAAGAGCAAGCAAGTAGTCAGCCACAAGAGAACAGATGAGAGAAGGAAAAGGACTGGTTCACCTCCTCTGCAGTTGCTCCCAAGAGAAAGGAATCTGTGACCATTGAGGAGAAAGTAGAATGCCTTCAATGTATTCTTGCATTTATGCTCTATCTGTGTATCATCTACTGCATTCTCATGAGACTGGGGTTTGGGTTTTTATCAAGGTGACTTGAGAACAATTACTTGTTTATCCATTAACAGCTCCTAGAAGAAATTCACAAATATTAAAATTGTTTGAACTCAAATCATTTAGGAAGGAAAAAGAAAAATCTAAGCTGCTTCCAGGAGCTGTCAAGTTTGTTAAATGATATAGTCAACACAAGATTTTTCTGGAAAAATGGGCTGAGGTATTAATCTTGAAACTTTCCTTGTTTATGGCAAGATATAAAGGGATTTTTGAAGATGATGATATTTCACACCTGTAGAGAAGGTAGTCCTATGTAGAGAAGATATTCCTACGAAGAACAATGAAAAAGGTGTGTATTCAACTTGGATCTTACAAGAGTAAATTTATATATTCTACAGAAAGTCGCAGAACAGTTCTGATGTTCTGTGCTAATTTCTTGTTGGCTGCATAGTGCAGACTATGTAGAACATGTTTTATTATTAATTCAATTTATTTTTCAGAGAAAACATGTTTTCAGGTTCCATTAGCATGTGCTTATCTCAGGTAGCTGATTGTTATTCTGATTCATTTTATTTTATGGTATGTTCTTATGTTTTATAAACAATATCTTATTGCCTTTTTTGTCATTATTTGTGGACCTGATCTGAACCACTGTTTTCCTACAAAATTGATGGCGCTTATTCTTGCTTAGTCTAAGTAAAGAGGTTTTTCTTCAGTGTGAAATTTACTGTAGAGCTCATTGCTACACAGTGTGGTGTCTGTTAAAAGATTTTCTCCATTCGGAGTGATGGGGCAGAGGTGGGTGTAGTGGATATGGTCCTTTAATACAAGGACCATATTCTTGGCTCAAAAGTGTCCATATCAAGTGTTCCAGATACTAGAAGGGAAATGTGTCTTTGAATCTTTCCTAGATAATCTATTCCTTAAAAAAAGCTATTTTAATAGGGTTTTAATTATTATGGATGATACAGGTGCACTGTATCTTTACGATCATTATGTTTTGGGGGAAAAAAACCCAACACCTTGATGCATTTTTTAAGTGTTTCTCTATTCTTTCTTATCTTCCAGGCCTTTGGATTTTTTTTTTTTTTTTAAATTATAGATTTCCTACTACGAAAAGGGCAGGGCTTAGCAGAATTTGAGCATGTGACAAAATACAGACTCAGTGTAAGGATTTAACTTTCTTTCATCTTGTCAATGCATCGTCATAGCATTAGCTTTCTTCTTTTCTGAGCAGGAGATAAAACAAAGAAAACTCATGAAAGTTAGGTATAAGCGTTGGTGCAAGGCTGACCAGCCAAACTGTCCAGAACCACTACTGCAGCAGGTTCTTGGGAGTGGGGGAAAAGCCATGGACCCAAACAAGAGTGCTGACAGAGTAGAACTGCTCTCGGCTGCCAAAGCTTAAGAAGAGACATTACACAAGGGGCTCAGTCTCCTTCCATAAATGACATGTCTCAGAGAATTTTGCAGTGGTTTTAAAACTAGAAAAAGACTATCTTGGTCAAAGAAATACTGACCCAACACCTTGGTTTCTGTGACTAAAAGATTGGTTTAAGCTTATTTATTATATATTTTGTCAGTAATCTAGAAGCTGTCTGTCATGTTTTAGGCCCATCAGGGAACAAAAGACCACGATTAGCCTCAAGTACCAAAGACCTGAGGAGTGCCAAAGGTCAGGGAGGGCAAATTGCCATTTATAGTCCAGGACAAAACACACCAGGCTACTGGGCTTGGGGAAGAAAACAGAAAATAATTTAATCCAATACCAACTAAAGCATAACCATAAAACCCCAAAACATAACCAACATAAAACAACAGAGAGTGATACAACAATGGAGAGTCCGACCAGCCCTTTAAGACCACCTCCCCACTCCTCCCCTCTTCCTGGGCTCAGAGCCCACTAAACAGCTCAGGGAGGCAAGGAATGAGAGTTTCAGTCAGTTTATTCTCGATAGTTTCTGCCATTTGCCTCTCCTCAGGGTAAGCAGGCTCCACACCAGTCCTCCCTGCTCCTCCGTGGAGTACCTTATACACACGGCAGCCCATTGTTCCTTCATCCCAAAGGCTGCAGCTCCTCTCTGCCTCTCATGTGGGTCTGCACTGCAGCCCTCAGGCTCTCCAGCATGGCCTGTACCATGGCCACCTCCTCACACAGTCCATCCGGTCACACTCACACGGAGCTGCTGGTGGCTCTCAGTCCTGCCATGGCCCTCCACGGGTTGCAGGGGTACAGCCTTCATTCTTACCATGGGTTGCAGTGGTCTGATATTCCTCTTTCCTTTCTCCTTCTCTGACTGCAGGGTCCATGTGGTCATCTCCATCTTATAACACTCTTATACCTCCTCCCAAGCACTTCAAATTCCCGTCCTTAAATAATGATCGCGGAGGCCTCATATTGGCCCAGCCAGGCTGAAGGTAGATCTGAACCCAAGAGACAGGGGAGAATCCAAGAAATCTTTACTGAGTCTTCACTGCAACCCACTCCACCTGTTATCAAGCAAAAGCTGCTCCTTGCTAAACCATGACACTGTCTTGACAGTGCAATCTTAAGAGGCAACTTCTGCAGCTGTAGAGTCTGGAGAAATGCAGTGAACAAAAGTATGCTGCTTGGGGGTGCCCTTCAGCACAGAAGCAGAACTTCAGATTCTTTGGGAAAAAAAAAATATGCTTTTACAATGGGAAATGTCTATCTTAATGAGAAGTCTTGTTCCACTCCAACTACTGCTGAAATTTTATTTTCAAAAAATGGAATTAGACTTGTATGTAGCTGGAGCTGTGATATTTCTGTTCTCTGTTAGCTGTTGCTTACAAGAAACCGTCAGTGCAGAGGGCACCTCTGTGATGTCCTATATCAGGCTGTGACATTCAGTGTGGCCATTGTAATTTCTATCCTGAGAATGCTCTGAGCCAAACCACCAAATGAAGTTTTTTCTCAACATATGTGGGCCCATCAGTATCTATAAGGCTGCAAGGAAGAAGAAGAAATAATTCACCTGCCAGATGTAGAAGTCTCTGAGGTCTGGCAGGTCATCTCTTGAATAACCAGATGGTCAAATAGATACCAGATACTCAAGACCAGATATTCACCCATTGGATTGTTTCTGAAGCTTAAAATTAAAAAGAGTGAGATATCCTCTGCAAACTGATGACACTTTTCTTCCCTCTTAACATTTTTCTTGGATTCTAACTCCCAAGTAATCACACAGTTGAGAACAAAAAAAAAAAAAAAATAGCCCTTTTTTTAAATGAACCTAATAAGTGGTGGCAGTGGGTGGTTGCTTAAAAAATAAAAAAAACAACAAATGTTCTTTTTGCTAGCAAATGGCATATCCACAATTACTATTCAAAGACACTGAAATACACAGCAACCTCAGCATAAATATGTGGCCAATGGGTCCACTGGCTGAAAGGATTCAATCACTCTTGTCAGTGTTCCATCCTTAAGCAGATTCACTGGCCAGATCTAAAGGTGGCAGCATCATATGGTGGCAGGTGTTTTAGAGAAGTCCTTGACTCTGGCTTTGATGATACAATGCAAAGAGAAAGATGCAGCATTCATGGCAATGATGCTGGCCCACAGAATTAAGTGCCTGAACCTGTTACAGAAGCAGTACAGAAGGAGATGTGGTTCAGTTTCCACAGACAAAAGTTGTATGTTGTTTACAATCCATAGGACGGGCAAGTTGTGGAAGGTTTGGCAGATCTAGAACAAGATCATCATATGGAAGTAGCTCCGGTAGTAACACATCTCTGTTTTTGTTTCCATTACTCTAATAAGAACTATTACAAACATAACTCTGGTAGACATCTCTAACCAGCAGTATTTTGTGAAACACCTTGAAGGTTCTTGGTAAAAGCATTTCAAAAGGAGCTGTTCTCAACACTCTCACTCAGCCTTCCCCGAGCAAATTGACCTGCTGCTTTAAAAAAAAATTCTGATTTTTGAGAAACACAAATAATACACTCCTTCAGATACTCTCTCCCACACTTCTCCCTCCCATCCCCTCATTCACACACTTTCTTTTAAACTGTCACTGCTTTCTTGTCTGTTTTTCAGTTGAATATTGATGCTCCAGTAGACATCGACCTTGTGCTAACATGCTGGAGCCTGATTATGTCAAATTGTGATTTTAGAATAAGTCTGTAGTTAAAGCCTATTTCTGAAACCCATACCATAGTCTGGAGTCTTAAAGACATACTGAGGTTACTTCTGAGGTTACTCAAACAACTGCTTTTAACATAAATACTTTCTAAGAGTAATTTATCATATGAACATTTGCATATTTACACTGCACTTGTATATAAGCTATTTTGGTAAAGTAGCTGAATATTAAACAATTTCATTAAGAATTAACACACTACTTTAAGGAAATACGTCTAATCAGTAGCAGGACTACTATGAAGGTTTGATTCTCTCTGAGAGGGGATCACAGATTTCTTCAAAACCTCTACTGTGGTTACTAGTGAGAGAAAACTCTTCTTGTCCTTCATCTTTATCTCATTACTGATAGCATCAACAAAATCTCACCTCTTTTTTCATTGTGTTTGGTAAAGAGTGCTATAACATTGGACCTGCGTAATCTCAAAGAAGCCTTACATCTTAAGGGATGCTTATCTGGGAGAAAGTAAGGTGTTCAGTTTCAATCTAGTTTGTCTGCATCTAACAGGGGAAGTCAGTTTTGAGTGAAGTAACACACTGTATCTCATTTTCAGCTGCATTATTTGTTCTATTAGTTGCAATATTTTTATTGTGGACATTAATACAAAGATCATGGATATGAACTTCAACACTGATGCAGAAACAATTGCGTGTGAAATGAGAGCAATGTGTCTGACTGTTTTTTTATATTTGGCTTGAAAGTCTCAAAGTCTAAAAGGAAATTTCAAATACTACTTGGAGTTTGCTAGAATTTTGTCCCCAGCTGCTTTCACTAATGGAAAATTCTGATGTCATAGCTTAAAAGTGGGGGAAATCGAGGTAATTCACAACTTTATTCTGCACTTCAAAATGCAGTGCGTGATTCTATGGAAAAGGCAATTAAGAATCACCTCAGACATCAATCTGTGCTAGTGAATCTACAATAAAGATAAATTGAAAAAACAACTACCAACTATTTTATCCCCTTTCACCACAGTAAAGCTATGTATCTTCTGTATGTGATTCAAAATCTTCTAGGTTCTTTCCTCTTGCACCACTACACATAGATTAAGAACAAAGTTTTAGAAAAGATCTCCAGATTTTCAAGGAAATTGTAAATTGTGCTTGCAAAGGGGAATTTGAATATATAAAATCACTTGATTGTGTATGTGCTACAGTGCAGAACTACTTGGTTTGTTTTGATCTTCTGATCTTCAGAGTTCTAAATATTCTAGGGGAGAGTTAAAATGGGATTTGAGCAAATTTGGCCTTGGAGATGGTAGGATTAAAACCAATCAAAGAAAAAAAATTGCAATGAATTTCCTGCATTATGGTTTTGTGAAAGCACCGTTCAATAATTTCTATTCCTTAAACTTTGTACTTGGGGATTAAATCAATATTAAGGATATGGTAACTCTATCAGAGATAAGTTGTTGCATTTAACGGTGGTGGTGAAATCAAGCTTTAAAAAAAAAAAGTTAAATGGCCCTTGACTAAACAAAGCTGACTCAACGGGGTGAAATTTAATTTTTGTGTCAGTTGGCAGAATCTCAACAAGCTAGAAGACTTTTCTAATTTAGCAACTTTTGGCAGAGGAGTGTTGCTGAAAACACAAGGATTGAGCACTCCAGTTTCTGCATATGGCACTGAAAGGGAAGGTTTTAATTGAGAGCAGTTCAGTAACATTTTTACTACTGTTCTTGCAGGAAAGATCTATAACTCTATGGAGAGATACTGTACCTCTCTTTTTTGGTTTACATTGCATTGTTCAAGGCAACATCCTTATTGAAGAAAATATAACATGTCTTAGAATATTTTAGTGATTGGAGAAACATCTCAATCTGAAGAAAGTGAGTAACATTTGGTCCTTGGACATAGCATAGACACAGGCTACTTTTCACAGCTAAACGCACAGGTTAGTCTCTAACACTGACACAAAGCCACCAGAAAAAGTTGAGGCCTGCAGTATATATAAGTGCATTATTTTGCCCAAATTGAAACAGAAATCACTTATGGGTATATAATTGTCTTTTTTCCTACTGGTATCCGTTCAAATATATAATGGAAGGCTGCAGTGAATTGTAGCACAACACAACAAATCTTTGATCTTCAACTTTCTTATTTGTTACAGAAAATTCATTACTATCATTAACATAAGACTTTTGTGTCTCTGATATCCTTTACTTCTACAGAGGCCTTACATCATAATAATCTAAACCATTTTATTACATGTATTGAGAATTTTTTCTGTGAAAAGTTGAAAATACAATTTGAAAGCAAGGTCAAAAGGCAGAAAGGTAATATAAAGTGAATTTAAGGAAAAATAGATAATAAGAGAAATTACTTGGTGCCAGTCTCTTTGTCAGTTTGTCACCGCAGACGATATTTTCTTCTTTTCCATTTACTCACATATTTAAATTGACCAATATTTGTATTGTGCTTGTTGGCATCATCTTATCATATGTGTGCTTACACAAGAATAAGTTCTGATTCTGTATATTGATCCTTACCCTGCTCTGAAAAGCAGATATAAGTTGTTCTGTCTGCCAAGGCTGACCTTTAGTGTATTGTAAATATCATCTCTGAAAACTGATGGTAACATAGGGGGAAAAGAAAGCAGGAGGTGTTTTTACTGTGTACATGTTTCAAAGAAATGCCAGTGTCCCACTGTGGAAGAGGCAGGGCAGTAGAGATGGCAAAAGCTGTTGTACAAAAAATCAGAGCCTCTCCTCTGTATTAGCCTTTGTCTTCAGCATGTAGTTGGTATTTATTCTGATGGAAAGTTTCTCATGAGAAAGAAATCCAATATGCCTGACCAGTCCTGCTAATCCTACCTGCTGTTTTCTTCACCTTCAGTTTTTTAATTTAGACTATTCATTGCTACATTTTCTTTTCCCTATGTGTACTTGTATGTGCACAATGTGTACTTTGAAAGTTGTATACAGACTATGATATTAAGTTTGTACCTTTTTTTTCTTCCTTCATCTTACACAGCAAACTTTTATTGACTGTAAAGTTTGTCACACAACCCCCAGTCCTGTTATGTTAATTAATATTTTTGTAGTTGCCTTTGCAAAGTGAGGATCTCACTTGAGATCTTGTTGGGAATGTAGTTTATCTAGAAATGTAGATTTAACTTATTTATGATCTTTTAGGAAAGAAGAAAAAATTTTGTGTGATGTGTTCTGCTTTAAATGTTTCTTTGACTCCAATGTCCCTTGTAGTTTCTGTACTATTTTTTTTTTTTTTTTTGCTTCTCCCATTTTGTTCATTTGTTAATGAACAGTTCAGCATCCACACAAGATTTCTCTATGTTGTTATGGGCTGCCTGTGTCTTTCTGAGCCAAATGAAACCCAAAGAAAAAATTTGCCAAGCTGCAACTGGAATGCTGCAAACAAACCATGGCATTTGGTGAAAGTTTAAATTAACATATGTTATAACACGTAACGAGGAAACAGCTGGGAAATATGACAGCTGTTATCCATAAATAATCTTACGTTATCAGCACCTATATTTATATGAAATTTTATAGGGTAAAGATGTAAATAAGTATTTCATCACTTAACATGACTGTGCTTTAGGCCATCTTCAGTGTACTCCACATGCTGCACAAACAGTCCTCCCAAGTTGACATATGAAAACTCAGGGTCTACTCAGCTTTTAAGTAGTGAAGTGCTCCCAGAGTTTCAAACAATCACAGAATGTTAGGGGCTGTAAGGGACCTTTACAGATCACCTAGTTCAATCCCCTTGCTAAAGCAGGTTCACCTAGATCAGGTCACACAGGAACATATCCAAGTGGCTCTTGAAAATCTCCAGAGAAGGAGACTCCACAACCTCCCTGGGCAGCCTGTTCCAGTGCTCCATCACCTTCACAGTAAAATACTTTTTCCTTATGTTTAAATGGAACTTGTTGTGTTCCAGCTTCATCCCATTACCCCTTGTCCTGTCACTAGATATAACAGAAAAAAAGAGATATCCAAACCTCCTGACACCCACCATTTAGATATTTGTAAATATTAATGAGATGCCCTCTCAGTCTCCTCTTCTCTAGACTAAACAGTCTCAGTTCTCACAGTCTTTCCTCATATGAAAGATATTCCAGTGCCCTGATCATCTTGATGGCCCTGCACTGGACTCTCTTCAGAAATTCCCTGTCCCTCTTGAGCTTGGGAGCACAGAGGTGGTCACATGTAGTGGTTTTGCCTGGGCCAGGTTTTGATAGCAAGGAGACTACAGGAGTGACTTCACTAAACACACATCTGTTAGAATCTTCCACTGTAGCTGATGGAGCGTAGGCCAGTCATTTCTAAGATAGACTCCACAGTTGACCAAGGCCTGGCCAGTTAGAGATGGAGGTAACACCTCTGTAAATAACATATTTGAGAAGGGGAAGAAGTTGCTGCACAGTTGTTAAATGACAGCAGCAACAGATAGTGAGAATGTGAAAACACCTCTGTAGACATCAAGGTCAGTGGGGAGGGAGAGGGAGGACTGGTCGTGAAAGAAGGACTCTCTTGTGACCTGTGGTGCAGCCCATGATGAAGCGGGTTGTGCCCCTGCAGTCCATGGAGGCAACTGGGGAGCAGAGATCCACTCGCAGCCTATGGAGAACTCCACACCAGAGCAGGTGGATACCTGAAGGAGGCTGTGGCTTTGAAGAAAGCCCACCCTGGAGCAAGTTCCTGGAAGGATCTGGGAGCCCGTGGGGAGAGAGGAGCCCATGTCAGAGCAGGTTTGCTGTCAGGACTTGTGATCAGGCTGCAGCAGTTGGTACCTGAAGGACTGTTCTCTCAGTGGATGACTCATGTTGGGGCAGGGTGTGAGGAGCTGCACCTGTCATGAGGAACTGTATCCCATGGGAAGGACTCACATTAGAGAAGTTTGTGAGAGACTATCTCCCATTGGAGGGACTCCACATTGTAGTAGTGGGAAATGTGAAGAGACCTCACCCTGAGAAGCAGCAGCAAAGTCCATCTGTAATGAACTGACGGTAACTCCCATCTGCCATCCCCTGCACTGCTGGGGGGAAGGATGAAGAGTCCTCGGAAGAAGGATGGGTGGGTGGAGGTGTTTGAAGATTTGATTTTATTTCTTATTTCTCTGCTCTGTTTTTATTGTTCATTAATAAAATCAATCTTTTTCTCCCCAGGTTGAGTCTATTTTGCCCATAACACTAATGCCAAGTGAACTCTCGGTCCTTATCTCAACACACAAACCTCTTTTTGTATTTCTTTCTCCCTTGTCCAGATTAGGAGGGGGAGTGATAGAATGACTTGATGGGCATCTGACACCCAACTAGGACTAAACCACCACAACACAATACAATACTCCAGATGTTTCAAAAAAATTTCCCTTCTATTGACACAAGAGAGTTGAAACAATATTTTTGTTCTCCAGAGTTTACCTTGTTGGACTCCAGATCTGTGTATGGTTGGATTTTTTTGGTGGAGGCTTCTAAGATGAGTAAGAGGACACTTGCTACTTTTTAGAAAGTATTTTTCTAGTTATTGGTACTATGTCTTAATTTTTGTAGTTCTTTATTCCTCTCTGATACAGCAAGATATAAGCAGAGAAATTTTCCTCACAATACTAGTTAAATATATAATGGAAAATTCGGTCCTGGGAGAATTCAGTTAAGGCTGTGAGAAGAGACCTCTGTGTTTTAGAGTTCAATCTCTCTGCTTTGTTACTTCATCTCATCCTTGGACATATCGGTGGCAAGCTTAAGGGTAATAAGAAAAGCAAATAGGTCCCCCAACTTTGACCCATGATATACTATCTTAACATGGATTCTCAGTTAATTGGGGATTCTTTGGTTTAGACTCTACATAAACACATATAGTAGTAATGGTATTAAATAATTATGATCCAGCGTGATACTTTTAGTATATCCAAATAGATTTTTTTTTTTTTTTTTAAATCTTGATAATTTTTTCTTAGTGTAAATTTAGCTGAGTTTTGAAAGAAAAGTAGTGGTAGCTACTTGGTTCAAACAGGAGAAACTGTCAACAGAAGGTTCAGAGTTTAAGTTGAAATGTCCACAAGATGCTAGATTCAGAACTTGACTGTATTCAAATCTGTCTGCTGATTTCAGACCTGTAATAAACGAACTTAATCACTGATTATAGATGGCCTGTCTAAAATTATAATCACCACTGACTACTGATATATGTTTTACCAGTGCACATTAACTTCATACAAACATTTGATCTGAATTTCATCCAAGTTTTCTAGCTAACATTTGTTCAGTTTAAAAAAAAAAATTCTCCTTGGTAACTATACAAATAATAACTGATCTTTTTCAAAAGTGATCAGACCTCTAGAAGCAATACAGAGGAAAATTGTTGCATCAGCAATATATCCAACACTGGGTATTTTTTCACTAGAGTATGAAGATAAGCATTGCCTTCATATTCATCCTGGAATTTCAGCATCTAAAGGAGGAATTGATAATCTTACTTAGGAAAGTAGTAGTTTCTTTGTAAAACAAGATAGTAATTTATATAATGTAAATGCAAAGGCTTATATTGACAACTGCTTATGCTAAGGAAAGTATTCACTGGGAATATATGGAGTTTAAAAACAAACGAATGAAACAGGCCCTTTTATCATCAGCACACTTGGCATATTGCTTTTAAATAGCTCTAATACAAATAGAAGATACATTAACAGACCTATTTAATTCAGGCATTTTGCCAAGTTGTTTAGGCAATGATGTTGTTTATAGTTTATTAATACTGAATAAAGTGAAATTATATTCAATTTTATCATCTGGAGAAAACATGGCTTGCTGAAAGGTCAGACAATTGAAAGGCTGACCAGGTTCTAAAAAAGGCAGAAGCTGAGAGTTTGATCTAGGGAATCACAGTAAAAGTGACAGTGGAGAACTGAACTGAAAGGAATCTGATCAGAAACACATATCCTCTCTCAAATTGTCAAAATACATTCCTTGCTATGTAAATTGTTATATATACTGACTCTCCTAAAGCTGCGCAAAGGCTATGTGAGAGGAAGTGGAAGCTGGAAAAAATAATTGTAACTTTAAACCAAAAATTGGTATACCTGACCTAAAGTTACTTACAGGCAACTTACCATGCCTTGTGCTAAGTGAGGATTCATTTAAAGTAACCAGTTCATAGAAGCAATGACATAGATTTGTAAAGCTGTAACAAGTGACTACAGTCACTGGGGAGGAACAAATTGGGTTATTTGTCATCGAAGAGAGGTTTTTCTAGTTGTGACATTTCTCTGTCCCTTCTGCAGTGAAAACCTGTTACCACCTATCCTCATAGTCTTTAAATGTGCTCTGGAAAAGCTGGCAGTTTGAGTGGTTGTCCTGGTTTTGGCCCATCAGGGAACAAAAGACCACAATTAGCCTCAAGTACCGAAGACCTGAGGATTGCTAAAGGGCAGGGAGAGCTTAATTGCCACTTAAGGTTCAGGACAAAACAGACCAGGCTACTCGGTCTGGGGAAGAAAACAGAAAAATAATTTAATGCAACACCAACTAAAACATAACCTTAAAACCCCAAAACATAACCAAAATAAAACAACACAGAGTGGTATAACAACGAAGAGTCCGACCAGCCCTTTAAGAACACCTTCTCCCCACTCTTCCCCTCTTCCTAGGCTCAGAGCCCGGATCCCAGTGTTTTTACTTCCTCCCACCTTGAACGGCTCAGGGGGGCAGGGAGTGGGGATTTCAGTCAGTCTATTCCCGATAGCTTCTGCCATTTGTCCCTCCTCAGGACAGCTGGGCTTCTCACCTATCCTCCCTGCAAGTCCGTGGGGTAACTCACACACACAGCAGCCCTGCACGGGCTGCTCTGACGTGCACCCATTCCAAAGGCTGCAGCTCCTCTCTGCCTCTCGTGTGGGGCTGCTCTGTGGCTCACAGGCTCTCCAACACGGCCTGGGCCATGGCTGCCTCCTCACACAGTCCCTCGCCCGTCCGGGCTCACTCACATGGAGCTGCTGGTAACTCTCCGTCCTGCCATGGATCTCCAGGGGTTGCAGAGGTACAGCCTGCATTCTTGCTATGGCTTGCAGAGGGGTCTCTGGTCTATTGCTTCTCCTTCCTTCCTCCTTCTCTGGCTGAAGAGTCCACATGGTTGCCTCTATCTTGTATCACTCTTACACCTCCCGCCAGCACTTCAAATTCCTGTCCCCAAATAGTGATTGCAGAGGCGTCAGATTGGCCCAGCCCAGACCAATAAATACCTGCCTCATTTGATGAAAGAAGGTTTCCTACACTGCCTTCTCCCAAGGAATCTAAAACAAAACCCAAAACAAATTGCAACTAAGAAAATAACAAAATCCCTTCACCTTAGGGATTTTCTGTGGGAATTGGAAAGCACAGGAAGGTGACAACAAAAAACTCTGTTCCAAGTAATCTCCATCTTGTGGAAAAAATAAATGGTGTGCTAGGACTGTGGAAACAAAGTCAACAATGTAACATTTATAAATATGTACAGTATTAGTAGTACTATTTTAAACCCTGATAACATAGTCCATTAAGAGTTTTTGGTTAAAAACTTGAGCTGTCCTGCTATTCTCTGTGAAAGCATCTTTGCAACCAAAAAACCATTTTGTTTAAATTCTAAGCTTCTATTTTCTTTGATTTGAAAATTTGTTGCAATTTCCAATTATTGTCATCTCCTCCCAAGCGAAATCTAGCACTGCTATTCTGAAGTTTAAATTCAGAAGGAAAGAGAAACAATTAACAATATAATAATGTAATATCTTCGAAGATCATGAATTGTCATTCTTGAGATAGATCTTTAGCTTCAATGTATGTTGATGCCAAACTCTTCTTGTCTCAGTTACTCTTATGCACAATTTCTGGTAGAAACATGATAAGCCCTATCCATACATGTGTAAGTCTGTATTTCAGTCCTGTCTTAGATTTCCCCTACGTAATCTCTGTCTTTCAGTGTTCTGATTTTGAGTGTGCAATAATAACACTGAATTAGGGGTCTGTACAACAATGTACTCCAGAATGTTTATTTTTAAATGGGAAAAGATGGTGTACTTGTTCTTGTTCTCTAGAGCAACAAAAAGAATGCAGGTATTTTGATAAGAACTTGACAGTGAATACAAAGTAGCAAGCAAGTTGTTTCTTTAGCTTTTACAGATAACCCAAAAGTGATCTTCTAGACAAACAGAAATCAAGGCCATAATTTATTTATCTAGCAGTACATTATTAACACTTACTACTTTACAATCCTGAGGTATATCAGAAGTGCCAAAGTCCTCATCACAGTGCACAGAAGTGTGAAAAAAATAGAAAACATTTGGAGTGATATAAAAGGATATCAATAACTAAACTTGACCAAATGTGAGTAAATGTGACCTTTAGCATGTTATGCTTTAAAGATATTTGGCTAGGAATTTGTGATCACTTTGCAGAATGAAATTATGAGAATATATTGGACTTCATCATGTGAAATTCCAAGGTCAGTAGGAAGTAGTCACTGAGAGCATAAGAAAATCAAGTGAAAGAGCAATAATTGTACATCTTCAAGGAAAAACCTTTGCAATAGGATTAGGAATAGAAAGCCAGACATGAGCTGGGAAATTAGAGACCATCTACAACCATTTAATTTTGTTAATCAGATATGTCAAGCACTAAAGAAAAGATTGTATATAGTACAATAATATGTTTGATGGTGAGCATGGAGACCACTGCAGTGCTTACAAAAATGTTGGCATAATGACAGATATGAACAAATGTTCTAACTGAATTTCATTTTCTCAAAGTGAGTATCTGTATGATTAGTGGAAATGTCTTTTGAAGGTAAAAGAAAATGAATAAACATAAGAAAATATAGTCAATGGGAAAAAACACCATATTTGTTTTAGAATAAAAATTAATTGCAGTTGGCTACTAAAAATGATATAATAATGTGAGACATGAAGAGAAGATTAAAGTGGTTTTTTTGCTGTGCTGTAACCTATATGTAATGAAATCTCTGGTCTGAATGCGGTGTTACTTGTCCCACTAATTCATAATGCGCATATCTCCTGACGTTTTATCTTTGGGTCTGGCTATATCATTATACCATCTATAAAGAGTGCATTTTTTTTCCACAGACTTTGAACAAAGACTGTCAGACCCAAGAATTTAGCAGACTAAAAGTCTTATGTTTTCATTTACACCTATTTCACAAATCAGAAACTCATGCAGTACTGCTTTGGATAGACACAAACTGTACCCTTAGGATATTAGCTCTCCCATTTAAATATCTTTAAACAAAAAGCTAAAAAGCACTACTATTCACTTACACATACATACTCATTCCAGAGACAACATACATCCTGAATTAAATGTCTTATTAAATATAGAGATGTTCTGATAATTGTTTTGCCACAGGTCTGTATCCTGCAAATATATTTCTAAGAATAGGTGAAAGGATGAGAGTTCTCTATCTGTAATTTTTTCACCTAAGTATCTATTAACAGTAACTGTTTAAGTTATTAGCTAAATTAGGACAGTATAGGAGGCCAAAAAAAGAATTCTCAAACCTGCTGTCCCATCCCATTACCCTACCCCGTATAAGAAAAACCCAAACCAACCAAAAACCAAAACAACACTCAGAAAAACCACAACCCAAAGCCATCCTAGATGCATTGTAGGTAAATGGAAGGAGATGGGAGTGTGGAAGCTATACATGGAACATCACTTGGTGATCATTTCTCTGAGGAAATATTGGCACATTTTCTTGGAGGAGCTAAGTTTCTACATGCATTTGTGGACTAGTGTCTAGTGTTTTGGTAAGGAGACAGTAATACTCCATTTTCTCCTCAGAATTATGCCCTTCCAAAGATATTAACATATCTTGATGTTTTCCTAACTTGGCTAGTGTCAGTGCCATGACTTTAGATGTGAGAGTTTTCTTTGAATTTTGATATTTCTTTTCTTAGAGGACAGGCATCATTTGAAATGTTAATAGTGAAGGAGAAGCATATTTTGAAGTTGTAATTTTGTGCAGTGAAACAGATCATGGATCAAGGGCACAGTATGCAAAGGAAGTTTGCTCTGGCCTCTGAGTTGAATGTCATTATAGATGACATAAAGATATTCCATCAGTGTTAGTGTTGTTATCCTAATCATAGAATCAAATAGTTTTATCTGGAAGGAACCTGAAAACCTACATCTCCCCTGTACTGCCATGGGTTTGTGTGGAGCTGGTTTTTGCTTGGTAACAGGGGGAAGGGGGCTGCAGTGCTGGTCTCTGTAAGCAATTTTCAAACATCCCCCAGCTCTGAAGTGGACCCACCTCCATCCCGACTGGGACAATCTAGTGCCTCTGCCATCATTATTTAAGGAGAGAAATCTGCAAAGTGGAAGAGTGGTACAAAATGGACATGGCCACACGGACCCTGCAGTTAGAGAAAAAGGAAGGAAGGAGGACTGCTGGGCCAGAGATCTCCCTGCAGCCTGTGGCAAGAACACAGGCTATGCCCCTGCAACCCATGGAGGACAATGGCAAGACTGAGAGCCACCAGGAGCTCTGAGTGAGTGTGCCCAGATGGGCAGGAGACTGTGTGAGGAGGCAGCCATGGCGCAGGCCATGCAGGAGAGCCTGAAGAGGGCAGAGACCCACACAGGAGGTGGAGAGGAGCTACAGCCCTCGGGATGAACACACATCAGAGTGGCCTGTGCAAGGCTGTCCAGAGTGTGAGGTGCCCCACAGTGGAGCAGAGAGGACTGATGAGGAGCCCACCTGCCCTGAGACAGGACAAGCAGTAGGAGTCATTAGGAAAGGATTGAAATCCCTATTCCATGCCTCCCTGTGCCACTAGTGGAGGGGGGAGGTAAAACACCAGGATCAGGGCTCTGAGCCCCAAAGAAGGGAGAGGTAGGGGAAAGCTGGTCTTAAAGGGCTGGTTGTGCTCTTCATCACTGCACCACTGAGTTGTTTTCTGTTTGTTATGGTAGTTGTGTAGTCTTGTCTGTTTTGCCTGGGACTATAAGTGGCAATTGAGCCGTCTCTGTCCTTAGGGGTTTCCAAAAAGTCCCTTAGTACTTCTTCCCTTTGCATAGGAAGAGGGAGGAGTGAACAAATGACTGATCCTCATCCGTTGTTGCTACATGGGCCTAAACTGTGACATGTACTCATCTTCTGTTCAGTCTGCAAGCATAAACTTTAAAGTTACATAAACTGTGAAAGTGAAACTTTGAATGAAATTAAATAAAATTCTGTGAACATGTCACCTTCGTGGACAATATTCTCATGTCCTGAGCAGTTTGTAATGAGGATTGTGCCTGATGTTTTAGTGTGGCTGAAAAATGAAGTGCTGCACGTATGTCCTGAAGACCAACAGGGCTGTAGGATCAGATCCATCTCATTCGCAATCAAGTTAAATGAAAACTTCATCTTAGCTCATGGTGAATTTGATCTTCATTTACAAAGAGAAAAAGGGATAAAGAGATCTGGTTTATTTTACAATGGAGAGATCTTATTGGAATTGTTTTTACAGAATGTTGGCCTCTTTAGATGACACATACATCATTAAGAATCAAACCTTTAGCTTTGAAACTTGGAGATGGAGGGCAGCCTAGGATTACACAGGAGATTGTGTGAGAAGCTAATTTTACTGACGTAGTTTTCCAAGGTTATTAAGTAGTTTGCATTTTTGAAAATCATCTGTTACATATACTGATTTTTTAATTTTCAAAAACATTACTCTAAAACTGTTCTATGATTTAGTAAAAATTGGTACTGGATTTCAGCAAGATTCTCAACTGTGGCAAAAATCAGACCAAATGAAAAAAATATTTCATACTTCTTCCAACAATTAGAATTCACTACTATGATCTATTCCATTCTTCTAATTTCATTCTCCTCTTTAAGGATGAAATTTCTATGTCAGTCTTTGATACTGAATCCTATTTTTAAGATTTTGTTCTATACAGTGACTACATTACAGGATGAATTCCAATGTACAAGTATTATGTTACTGAAAGATAAGCCCAAATGAGTAGAAAATGTAGTGAAGCCTACTTGGAGTAAACAAAAATATGTAACATGTTTTTGGGTTTTTTTGTGGGATGTACGGCTATAATCCCACAGTCATTCACAAAATAAAAAATGTATTATTTTGTTGCATTTAATCAAATATATTTTGGTTGAGTAACAGTTACAATTCTCTTCTCTACATTTAAAATAGTTTTCCAAGAAACAAACCTGATATAAATGTAGAGGAAAAGGAATTATTCAAATGATGTTGAACTATCAAGGTTGATGAGGGTCTCACAGAATGAAAGAAGGTGCAGGTGGAGCATGGTAATCTGAAGTCTGTTTTAACACCAGCACACAGATCTTAACTGTGAGGATGAATGCACAAGTAATTATCATGAGCTTCTTTTTCATGGTTATTTTGTGCCCAAACATCCATGCTTTATATGTATGTGTATGTGTTTCTTAATATATTTACATAAAAGTATGGTTTGTCCTCTGACAGAAAAGGACCTTGCCTCTGAAGAAGGGTGAGGAAGGCATGGTGAAGGAAACTATATCAGAGCCTATCAAACACTGAACATATTCTCATGTTAAACTGAGTTTATCCTACTGTAGTTTGTGGTGCTAATGGGCTACTAACAAAGTGCCAGTGAGATCACTGTTCTACTCAGCAATCCATTTTCTGACTGTCCAAATCATGACCTCAATTAGGCTTACTCCATTTGGTTGTGGCACAAGATTTTTTCCACTAGAAAGCTAATGGAACCTCCAATCTGTCTTTTTTATGTTTAGCAGGCTGAATAAAGATACTCCTTTCTTTGAAATAGATGTTATAAATAATATGACTCCTGTCTACTATGAAGCCCAATTGCTCATCATGCCACTAAATAAATTTTAATTGCTACCCATTCCTTCCATGTGAGTAAATGAAAAGTGGAATGATTAAAAATCTGCATGATTATACCTTGAAATTCGTTTCCTTTTTTACCCATTTAAGCATGTTGTTTTCTCTTTAGCTCTAATCATCTCTGATTTGCTTAATTACTGCATCATTAGTACCTATTCTTCAAGTTTCAAAACTCTCCTTGCTAAATTTTTAATGATATTCCTTTAAGAACACAATTTCCTGTGTCTTTTGGAATCACCAGATGAAACTGTTGTCAGTAACGATCAGATCAAAAGAGCACAGTGATCTGCATTCTACTTAGGATGGACTTGCTATGGCAACTGCAGCTGACGTATAAGATGTTTATTAATTTCCAGGACTACTTTCCTTCCCAGCCACAACTTTACTTTATTGAAAGCTGTGTTACAAAACAGGATTTAATGTTAGATATATATGGATCATCCTTTAAAAAAGATTCTTGCTCCCAAATGCCATTTCTTCCTATGCTACCCTGGAGGGCTTCTCCCCAACCTGATTCTGTCCCAGGAGGAGGTTTTTTTCATTTTTCTTATGTCATGGTTTGGCATGACAGCCTTTTCTGGAAAGGGGAGAGGGGCTGTAAAGATGGCTCCTGTAAGAAGTTGTTTGAAACTCTCTCCAGCTCTGATCCAGACCTATTTCTGGGGCTGAGCCAATTAGGCACTTCCACGATCACTTTTTAAGAAGAAGCCAGAAGAGGAGGATTCTTCCTGTTCCTTCTTCTTTTTCCAGCTGATGGTGATGCAAGGAGTGGGAAGAGTGAGAGAAACAACCATGTGGACTCCAATATCAGTGAGGAAAGAGAGGAGGTGTGCTGGAGCAGAGACTCCCCTGCATTCTATGGTGAAGCTGAGATTTGTTTGCTTTTTGCTAAAGACCCCATATCAGCGGTAGAGACTCATTTTGATAAGGACCCCATATCAGGAGCAGTGACTCATTTTGCTAGAAACCCCAAACCAGGGGCAGTGATCCACTTCATTAAAGATCCCGAGCTAGGGATAGTGACTATGGCCGGAGGAGGCCGTGTCCCATGGAAGGGACCCAATCACTTTGTTACAGACCCCGAGCCAGGGGCAGTAATTTTCTTTGTTAAAACTATGGCCAGAGGAGGCTGTGTCCTGTGGAAGGGACCACATATTCACAAAAGCTGTAACTGTGGGAAGGAACCCACACCAAAGAAGCTCATTAAAATTATGTCCAGCAGTGGCTGTGTCCTGAGGGAGGGACACTGTGTCTGCAGAAGCTGCAATCATGCGGAAGAATCCACGCCAGAGATGTTCATTAAGAACTTCATCCCATGTGAGGGACTCTGTATTGGCAGAAGCCATAACTGCTAGGAAGAACCCACACCACAGAAGTTCCTTAAGGACTGTGTCCTGTGGGAGGGACCCCGTGTTGGAGCAGGGAAAGAATGTGAGGAGTCATCCTCCTCTGAGAGAATCAGTAGAGTCTATCTGTGAGAAACTCACCACATCCCCTATTCCCTGCACGCCCCCCACCTCCCCCCCCAGCCATTGAGGTGGGAGGAGGTGGAGATATAAGGAGCAGTGAGCTGATTCTGGGAAGAAAGGAGAGATGTGGGAGGAGATCTTAAAGTAATAGTTGTAATTTTCTCATCATTCTACTCCATTTTGCTTTCATTCTGTTCTGTTTCTAGTAGGTAGTAGAATAAACTTCCCTACTTTCCTCTGTTTTGCCTGGAACTGTAATTGGCAGCCAGCCCTCCTTGCCCTTGTCTCAATCCACAGCAACCTCGGTTGGCTTTTTTCCTCCCATTTTGCTGGGGCCTCTGCCATCCTAACGAGAGTTGGGTGACTGGGGGGAGGAGGGGTTGGAGGGGGGCTGAGCAAGACACTTTGACGGTGCTTCTTTGCTAGCTGGGCCAAACCACGACATCTTATGAAGAGAAGAACTTGGAAAAGTGCTTCTATTTGTCCTCTGTCCTGACTGAATAATATTGGAAAATGGCTGGCAGTTGTAGGAATCCAAGAAGTGTCTGTTCTGTTCCTATTAATGTTCTGGGGAGAAACAAATTTAAATTATGAAAAAAATAAATTGCAATGAACTGTATTTGTCTGTATTCCAAATGAACTACTTACTGAACTCATTTTCAATCAGCCAGGTCACCACAGGTCTCTGACCAGGTCTCTGCATGGTATGTGAGCAGCTAAGCATGTTGAAGTGTAGGTTCTGAGTTAGGCTTGTTTACATTTTCCTCCATGTCACAATTTTACCCTAAAAATGAGAACAAATTTTCTATATAACTTTGCACTGGCTGACTGTTTGGGTTTTTTTACATAGGAAAGAAACACTAGAAAGGATTCTGTATCTGTATTTTATATTTAAGCCAAAAAGAAAATGGAATTTAGAATATATAAATTTTAAACTGAGGTAAATAATGCCATTTTTGGCATGACGACATTCTGTGAAAGGCCAGATCTCAGCTCCTGCTTAGCTAATGCAGTTCCAACTATAGAGTAACAACAAATAAAGAATGGGGCAGTTGAAATGCATTGTGCCTCTGGGTACTGCATCCACGCAGACCTTATGTATAGTATACTTAACTGCTCTGAAATCATCTTGACATTAACTTAGCCAGGTGGTATAAAAAATGTGTAGAGTAATACTGTCTCTAATCACTTTTATTGTGAGGAAGGAGTGAGATTCCCCACTAAAAGAATAATAAAAAATTAAAAGTCTGCAAGAATGACAGCACATTACATAAAGACCAGCATAAACTGTAGCCTGGTACCTCAGCCTTGGGATAATTATAACAAGAGAAAAAATGGCAATACGCTGTTTTGGTTTTGTTTTTCTGACTGTAATGAGAATAGGAAATTTTGCTAATTTAACCTTTTGTTTCTTCTTCTTCTGAAGTATTTCTAGTGGTTCTCTTCAGAGATAATGCAGAGTGATGCTCTTCTCCATGGCTGCTAATGTCCATCTTCTCTCATGCTGGGAGAGCTTCAGAAAATGTGCACACATACTTTAAGAAGAGTTTGTATTTAGTACTTTCCTAATGGAGTGCAACTGGCAGATTTGTCAGCCAAAAAAATTTTTACTATCAGACTGAACAGTAGCCTATCTTAACTTAATATGTCAACTGTTACAATTCAATGAGAGCCCTTTCTCCTAATACAGATTCTGACTAAATGGTTCCCATAGCAGATTATAATTCAGTTCTTCCTGAACATTGCAGTACAGAGCAAAGGCAGATATTCTCTCATTCTTTCTTTGAAACACTATGACTCATACCCTTTATATCAAAGTATTTTCAAGGAGAGTACATTAAGAGATGAGCTAATGTACTGAATTCTATTTTTCTAAGGAAACATTGTTTTGTGAGAAGCACCTGGTTGTAAAAATCATTATTCCCTTGGAACTGTGCCTTATGTACACTAATTGCATCATCCCACCAGTTTCAACCAGTTTCCTACAGTTCTTTTGTTATTCTTTGACAATCTCCCTCTTGCAGCAAGCATCCCCAGTTTATTTAGCTGGACAAATTGCTGTGACTCCTTCAGAGCACGAGTGCTGATTTGTTGGCTCTTATCTCTGGAAATGGGAAAAGATCTTTCCTGCAGCTGCAGCAATAATTTGGATCTCTTTTCAATAGTCAACTGTTTTCATTAGATTTGCAGCAGTTTCACACATCTGAAAGCTATGCTGTGACCAAGAAAAAGACTAAGAGTTCAAGGGTTATTAAGGAAGACAGACACATGGACAGACTGCATAGATTTCATCTTACCAGGAAACTGGGGAAAATAATGTGACTCCAAATAAATTTGAGGCAGGGGAGAACTAGAATGTTAATCTAAGGTTTTTTTGTCATTTTGAAACTCAGGTTGAATTCCATGTGGATATTACAATTTTTTTTTTTATGTTTACTCATTGGTGAGGCTAAATGTAAAATCTTTTTCTGATGAAAGAACTGTCAAACCTATTTTGGGTGAATAACAATTAAGATTTTTCACCATGCTTGTGTTTATGAATTAGTGGCTTTTTGATACCCTGTGAAAAGTATGCATAATGTTATTATCTCTGGTATAGGGAAAAAAAAACTCCCTAAAAGAAATGAGAGGATAATTTTTAGAGAAAGAATTAAAATTTCATCTTCTGACTGAGTCCATCCCAACTAGTGCTTTGACCACTACAATGTGAGGGACAGCAGCTTTCTGGTCAAAAAATCATAGAATAATTTTCAGTGGAAAAGAACTTTAAGATCATCAAGTCTAACCACTACCATAACACTGACAAGTCCACCACTGAACCATGTCCCTCAGCACCTCATCTACACATATTTTAATTATCTCCATCCACCAGCTGGATTTCACTCCATTCCCCACCACTCTCTGGCCACAGCCATGCAGCCAGTTTTCCACCTCTCTCAGAGTGCGTCTGTCACAGTCATGGGCAACCAGTTTCTCCAGGAGGATGCTGCAGGAGACAGTGCACCACAGCCTTTCCCTCATTACTAAGTGGGTCACCTCGTCCTAGAAGGAGATTAGGTTAGTCAAGCATGATCTGCCTTTCATGAAGCAGTGCTGACTAGGCCTGAACCTTTGGTTGTGCTGTATGTGTCTCACAGTGGTGCTCAGGATATCATAGAAGAGACAGCAAAATGTTCCCAAGCTTGCTAATGATGTCGGAAGAAGATGGTATGGAATATTATTTTCCACACTGGTGAAATCTTCAGAGAACTGATTTGTCTTACCCTAATACAGTGCTGTCTTCTAGTGTATTTCACACAGAGAATATGAGTCTGAAGCTCCTGCCCTGATTTGGCTTTTTGTTATTAGCTGTTTCTAAGTTGTCCCTTTGTTTTCTGTTGTTGTCCTTCTATCTGCTGATGTCTCTGAGCTCTATTTTCTTATGTGTAAGCCCTAATTTATTTTCTTTGTATATGTAATTCTTAGTTTTCTTGTTTATATATACCAGTTTTCCTTCCTATTCATTTCAGTTGGATCAAGAGAGCATCTTTTCTACAGTTTACTTATTAATTTGTGTCACTTCATAAATGTGACACACACTGTATAGGCTTTTGGCCGTTTAAAATTATTGGCAAATACAGTGTGTTTAAAATCATGTGCTGATAGGTTTTATATTCCTAATTGTCTAGCTCAAAAACCAATATTCATTTTAGAGGAACATACAGAAGTTCTGTGTTGAGAAATAGAAAATGTTAACCTTTATGACTTTCTGAAAAGCAAAGCAGAATGATTCTCAATACTAGAAATTAATGTAGAAAAAGCACTGGTACTACTTAATCATCTTCCAAAACAGTTGTGAGATGTAATTTTCAATAAGGACTGATAGGTGAACTCATACTAGAAGGGCATGACTCAAACTAATGTTTCCAAGCAGATAAAACAAGTGGCAATGCCCCACAATTCCATTAGCTCTAGTGATAGCACTCAGAGTCCTTTTCAAGAAAAAATGTCTATTGCCTCAAAATATTATCAAATGGAATGGACTTTTTTTTATTACATGGAAAAGATGAAGTATCCTTCTGAGTATACTGTATTAAAACAGTTTAAATTCGTAGAGTGAAATATTACAAGCCTGAGTTTTCATAAGATTTGAAAGGTTAGGAGGGTAAGCAGATGGCTAGTTGTAGAATTTATTGCACTTTTAGCAATTGTTTTGATGTTCCAGGTGAAAACTTGCAAGCTTGTGAGACTGTAAAATTCTACAACTCTGCATTAGAGTGGGGATTATGTTCATAATATGTATGTGATTTTAGAGATTAATCTATCACCCTTTTATTATCTGCCAAAAGGTCACGGAATTTACTGTGATTAATATCTTGAAATATTATTTTTATTGTTCTGCAGTACTATATTCATTTTTTGTCCATTTTGCATTTGTTCCTTTATGAAGATAACACAAATAAGCTTATGATAATGAAGTGGTGTCTAGGCAATGCTGAGTGACTTTCCAGCAACCTTTCAAAAATGACATGATTTTATAAGACATGTAAAAAAAAGATATTCAGTGATGATTATTGCTCACATTGTCACGTATAGCAAGCTATCCTTAGCAAATTCAGTATTCACAGGGTCTTGGCACAGTACTTTGAAAGAAGATTAACAAGTTCGGTACAAAAGCACTGGCATAGGGCTCAGAGTTCATCAGCAGCTATAGAGCAGACAACCACAGTGATGTCAAACTAATACTTCTGCTCTTACAGTAGCCTTGTAAAAAAAGATGTTCTCTCTCTTTAGATGCATTGTATTCTAGTGGGTGACTTAATATCTCTTTGTATCTGTTTGTTAAATTTTAACAGATGTCTAACCAAATAAACAACATCTGAGATTATGCAGAGAAATTAAACCACTCTTCCAGGTTTGCAGCAACAGCTTCAGTGCAAGTTAACACATGAATGCAGTCAACTTGACTCTGAAGCCCATATGACAGACCCACTTTGTTATTCTGACTTTCATAAATGAAGCACAAGTCATGCAAGTAACTCCTGGTCTGTGACTGAAGTTCCTACTGCCATATTAATAATGAAATAATGGTAAAAATTTCCCAGTGTTCCATAAGAGTACAAAAGAATAAATGTCCTGTTTCTGTCTTGAAGAATCAGAGAATCACATAATCATTTTAGTTGGAAAAGAACTTCAAGATCATTGAGTCTAACCATTAACCTAACACTGACAAACCCACCACTAAACCATACCCCTCAACACCTCATCTACTTGGCTTGTCAATATCTCCAGAGATGATGACTCCACCACCTCCCTGGTCAGCCTATTCAAGTGTTTAACAACCCTCTTGGTGAAAAAATTCTTCCTAATATCCAGTCTAAACCTCTCCTGGCACAACTTGAGGTCATTTCTTCTTGTTCTATCATTCATTACTTGGAAGAAAAGACCAACTTCCACCTCACTACAGCCTCCTGTCAGGTAGTTGTAGAGAGCAATCAGGTCTGCCCTCAGCCTCTTCTCCTCCAGGCTAAACACCCCCAGCTCCCCCACCTGCTCCTCGTCAGATTTGGGCTCCAGACCATTCACCAGCTCTGTTACCCATCTCTGGACATGCTCCAGCACCTCAATGTCTTTCTTATAGGGAGAGGCACAAAATTGAACATAGCATTGAAGTGCTGAGTATGGGCGAACAGACAATCTCTTCCCTGGTCCTGCTGGTCTCACTATGTCTGATACAAGCTAGGGTGCCATTGGCCTTCTTGGCCACCTGGGCACACTGCTGGCTCATGTTCAGCCAGCTGTGAATTAACACCCTCAAGTCATTTTCTGCCGGGTAGATTTCCAGTCACATATCTTCAAGCCTGTAGCATTACATGGGGCTGTTGTGACCCAAGTGTGGGACTCAGTACTTGGTCTTATTAAACTTCACAGAATTGGCCTCAGCCCATCAATCCAGCCTGTCCAGATCCCTCTGATCTGCCCTCAAGCAGCTCTACACTGCTGCCCAGCTTGATGTCATAGCAAACTTACTGAGGGTGCACTCAATCCCCAATTCCAGATCTTTGATGAAGATATTAAACAGAACAGGCCCAAGCATTGAGTGCTGAGGAACACCACTGCTGATCGGCCACCAATAGGACTTCACTCCATTCCCCATCACTCTCTGAGTACAGCCATCCAGATAGTTTTCTACCCATCTCAGAGTACGTCCGTTCAAACCATGGGCAGCCCATTTCTCCAGGACAATGCTGTGAGAGACTGTGTCAAAAGCTTTACTACAGTCCAAGTAGACCACATCCACAGTCTTCCCCTCACCTACTAAGTGGGTCACCTTGTTGTAGAAGGATAGTCAAGCAGGACCTGCCTTTCATAAACCTTGGATGTCCTGTTATATGCCTCACAGTGGCACTGAGGATGATCTGCTCCATAACCTTCCTTGGGCACTGAGGTCAGGCTGACACACCTGTAGTTACCAGGATCCTCCTTCAGGCCCTTGCAGATGGATGTCACATCTGCCAACATTTAGCCTGCTGGGACCATAAATTCTCTCTTTTAACCAACAGAAGCTACTTGTTCAGTCAGGACAGTCTTCTGCCCCACTGGCTCATCTTTTTGCACATGGGGACAGTTTGATCCTGCACCTCTGAGATTTTCTTGGAAGGACAGGCTGACAAGGTGTGGAGGTGGAGTTGCTCTATATGTGAGGGCGCAATTAATGTGTACCAAACTGTGCCTGGGTGGGGATGAGGAGCGGGTAGAGTGCTTATGGGTAAAAATTAATGGGCAGGGCAAGGTAGGCGATATTGTTGTAGGAGTTTACTACAGATCAGGATCAGGAGGAGGAAGTGGATGAGGCCTTCTACGAACAGCTGAGAGCTGTTGGCCAGACACAATCCCTGGTCATCATGGGGAACTTCAACCTCCCTGATATTTGCTGGGAAAGTCACACAGCCAAGCACATGCAGTCAAGGAGGTTCCTACAGATTGTTGACGACAACTTACTGTCACAGGTGATCGAGAAACCAATGAGGAGGGTTGTGCTGCTGGACCTGATACTGACAAATAAGTCTGTGGATGGGAAGGTTGGAGGCAACCTCAGCTGCAACTGCCATGAGATGGTAGAGTTCAAGATTGTGAGTAGAAGACGCAGGACCAGGACTGTGACCCTGGATTTCAGGCAAGCTAACTTTGCCCTTTTCAAAGACCTATTTGAATGGATCTCATGGGATAAGATTCTAGAAGGTAGAAGTGCCCAAGAGAGCTGGTCAGTCTTCAAGCAACACTTCCTCCAAGCCCAGGATCACTCAAGAAAGGAGGAAAAGAAGGTAGGAGGCCTCTATGGATGAGCAAGGATCTGCTGGGACAATTCAGGGAGAAAGCAGCCATCTATGAGAGGTGGAAACAGGGGCCGGCTTCTTGGGAAGAGTATAGGAACATTGCCAGAGCATGCAGAGGTGCAACTAGGAAGGCTAGAGCCCTTCTAGAATTAAATTTAGCCAGGGAATTAATAAGGACAGTAATAAGGCATTTTTCAAGTACCTCAGCAGAAGAAGGATGACGAGGGGGAACGTGGGCCTGCTACTAAGCACTGAGGGTGCCCTGGTGTCTCAGGATGCAGAGAAGGCCAAAGTACTGAATGCCTTCTTTGGGAAGCCCAGTCCAGCAAGGAGAGTAGAATCGCCGGGACAGCAGAGGACTTGCCCTTGGTGAAAGAGGAAGAGGTTAAAGACTTGTGAGGCAAGCTTAAGGCTCATAAGTCGATGGGTCTTGACAGGACGGAGCAACTCATCCTGAATGTTGTCACTAAACATATGAAGGAAAAGATGGTTATCAACATGGATTCACTAAGGACAAACCTGATAGCCTTCTACGAGAGCATAACCAACTGGCTAGATGAGGAGAGAGCAGTGGATGTCATCTACCTTAACTTCACCAAGGCTTTTGACACTGTCTCCCATAACATCCTCATCAGAAAGCTCAGACAGTGTGGCTTGGATGAGTGGACAGTGAGGTGGATCGAGAGCTGGCTGAATGACAGAGCCCAGAGGGTGGTGATCAATGGCACAGAATCGAGTTGGAGGCCTGTGGCCAGTGGAGTTCCAGAGGGATCGGTTCTGGGGCCAGTCTGTTCAACATCTTCATCAACGACCTGGATGAGGGGACAGAGTGTACCCTCAGCAAGTTCCCTGATGACACCAAACTGGGAGGATTGGCTGATTCCCCAGAAGGCTGTGCTGCCATTCAGCCGGCTTGAGAGTTGGACAGAGAGGAACCTCATGAGGTTCAACAAGGACAAGTGCAGAGTCCTGCATCTGGGAAGGAACAACCCCATGCACCAGTACAGGCTGGTGTTTGACCGGTTGGAGAGCAGCTCTGCAGAGAGAGACCTGGGAGTGCTGGTTGATAACAAACTAACCATGAGCCAGCAATGTGCCCTCGTGGCCAAGAACGCCAATGGCATCCTGGGAATGTAGCCAGCAGGTCAAGGGAGGTTCTTCTCCCCCTCTGCTCTGCCCTGGTGAGACCTCATCTGGAGTCCTGTGTCCAGTTCTGGGCTCCTCAGCTCAAGAGGAACAGATCACTTCTGGAGAGGATCCAGTGCAGGGCCACCAAGGTGATCAGGGGACTGGAACATCTTTCATATGAGGAAAGGCTACGGGAAATGGGGCTGTTTAGTCTAGAAAAGAGAAGACTGACAGGGGATCTTATTAATATTTACAAATATCTAAAAGATGGATGTCAGAAGGTTGAGACATCCCTTTTTTCTATTGTATCTAGCAACAGAATAAGGGATAATGGGATGAAACTGGAACACAAAAAGTTCTATTTAAATATAGGAAAAAACTATTTTACTGTGAGTATGAGGGAGCCATGGCACAGGCTGCCCAGGGAAAGTGTGGAATCTCCTTCCTTGGAGGTCTTCAAAACCCTCCTGGACATGTTCCTATGCTACCTGATCTAGGTGGACCTGCTTCTGCAGGAGGATTGGACTAGATGATTTCTAAATGTCCCTTCCAACCCCTAACATCCTATGATTCTGTGATTCTGTGATTCTTCTTGAAGTATGTCCAGCCTTCCTGGACTCCTTTGCCATTCAGGGTTGTTTCTCAAGGGATTCTGGCTACCAGTTTTCTAAATAGATCAAAGTCTGCCCTCCAGAAATCTAAAGTAGCAGTTTTGCTGACCCCTCTTTGCTTCTCTGAGGATCAGAAACCCAGTCAATGGCCTCCAACCATCACATCTCCCACAAGACCTTTTCTATTCACAAACACAAGTTTTAGCAAGGTGTCTCCCCTCATTGGCTCTCTTACATGAGGAAGTTATCCTCCATACACTCTAGGAACCTCCTGGACTGATTCTTCTCTGCTGTAAACTTGCTAAATATTTTTTTCTAGGATGACACAGCCTCTGAGGCTGAATATCCTGCAATAGTAAACACAGACTATGGGAAAAATGCCAGTGGCTTCCAACTAATCCAGCTTACCGTTGGCTTCAGGCTTCTGTCCAGAGAATACTGACTAGGAACACCAGATGGGTCAAACAAGGTTGATCATCAATATTTTATTAAACTTGTGAAAGAAAAGACAATATTTCAGTATTTCCCAACTTGGAAAAGAAAATATAAGTACTGTATTTTTGCTCAGTTGAAGAGATGTGCAAGTCTCACATACAGCAGCACAAGTTAGTGTATGTGGTGGTACATATCTGCAAGTGTGTGTAGAAGACTGATTACTCTGTTTATAAATTCAGCCAATATCTTGACTAGTTCCCTTTTTTGCCAAGATTGTCTTTAATTTTTCAAGAAGCAGCTCATTCAAATTGTGGTAACCAAATAGGTAATTTAGTTCATTCCAGGCTCATGTTCTAGCAAGATTTCTGGTGCTAAGTAACAATAGAGGAAGGAGTAGGGCCCACAGGAGGCCAGCATTCTCCTGAAAGTACAAAGTCTGGTTTGCAAAAAACAAGGTCTTGTATTCCTACTGAAATGAGGTGCAGCAGCTGTGTTTAGGTAGATACCTGTCCTGTTGGGCATGAAGGAGGACAAAAGGAAGTGGTAAGAGCAATGACTGTGCAAAACTTGTGCTAATGAAATCACTTACTGCTATGTAAATGTAGTGCTTTTACCACTGATCATGTTGTTTTTCCTGATTTTGAGAACTGATTGTTGAGCTCATATTTGGGCTGTATGGATGTTTATAAGTGGTAAGACCCTATTATGTTTTAATGCATAGTGACTTGAAGCTTCTGTTCAAATTCTGTTGTTGCTATCTGCATACTTACAAGTCAGATGGAGCCCAAGTTCTGAGTTTAAAAGGTTGCTTTTTAAGCAATTCTACCCAACCTTCCACACCATCCGAACCCCTATCCTCAGTTCAGCACCTCTGTGTTCAATGCAGTTAGCTTATAGTTTCTGCACAAAAATGAGCAGTTAACTAAATGCTAATTAAAAGCAGCATGTCAGATTATTGTGCTCAGTAGGAGCAGTCACAAAAGAACTTGAACCTGAATTAATTTTTTATGCTTTTTTTTTTTTTTCCTTAGCAGACCCCAGGAGGGTTGAGGGAAAAGCCTCATATAACTCAAATGAAAATTTGATATATGCCAGTCCTGCAAAACATTTTCCTACAGGCTTCCAGTACCAATGCGCTAGCTCCTCTACCTGTCAGATCAATATGCCACAAGTTCTGAAATGCAAAAAGTGTAAAATGTCTCAGGCTTCCATTAGTCCTGGTACAACTAGTAAACTATGGGCTTGATCCTGTGAGGTTTGATGTTATTGAGACCTGAAGACATTCATCAGCTCACAGAGATGATCATTATCCATACTGATTAATACCCACAGGCCTGAATCAACGTCCACTCTATTCAATGAGATTTTACATTTCACTTCAATAGGCCTTAGGTTAAGTCTTAAGACCTGAGATAGAATCAGATTATGGGGACACGATGAAAGGAAAATCAGGTAAGAGAATTAAAATGTGAGATGCTTGTGTCACACAGAGAGCAAACTTGGTTTATCATCTTGGGCTACCTTGTAACACTTGTGTGTGCCAAACTCTGCAATTAAATCATAGAATCATTGAACCATAATTTCTGTTCATGTGGTACTGAATCACAGAATCACAGAATCACAGAATGGTAGGGGTTGGAAGGGACTTCTAGAGATCATCTAGTCCAATCCTCCTGCTAAAGCAGGTCTAAACTGTTGGAAAGTTTATTCTACTATCTACAAGGAACAGAACAGAACAAAAAGCAAAAAGGCAGTAGGATGATGAGAAAATTACAACCAGCACTTTAAGATCGCCTCTCCTATCCCTCCTTTCTTCCCAGGGTCAGCTCACTGCTCCCAATATCTCTACCTCCTCCCACCTCAACAGCTCAGAGGGGTAGCGAATGGGGGATATGGTCAGTCTCTCACAAATGGGCTCTACCACTTTTCTCAGATGAGGATGACACCTGGCATTCTTCCCCTGATCCGATACGGGGTCCCTCCCCCGGGACACAGTCCTTAACAAACTTCTCTGGTGTGGGTTCTTCCCAGCAGCTGCGGCTTCTGCCGATACAGAGTCCCTCACATGGGACACAGTCCTTAGTGAACATCTCTGGCATGGATTCTTCCGCACGGTTGCAGCTTCTGCAGATACTTGATCCCTCCCTTGGGACACAGACTCTTCTGGACATAATTTTAATGAGTTGCTTTGGCGTGGATTCCTTCCCACAGTTACAGCTTTTGTGAATATGTGGTCCCTTCCACAGGACACAGCCTCCTCTGGCCATAGTTTTAACAAAGAAAATCACTGCCCCTGGCTCGTGGTCTGTAACACAGTGGTTGCCTCCCTCCTATGGGACATGGCCTCCTCCAGCCATAGTTACTGCCCTTGGCTCGGGGTTCTCAGCAAAATGATTCTCTGCCCCTGGCTTGGGATTTCTAGCAAAA
This sequence comes from Colius striatus, assembly GCF_028858725.1. Lineage (NCBI taxonomy): Eukaryota > Metazoa > Chordata > Aves > Coliiformes > Coliidae > Colius > Colius striatus. The sequence continues at coordinate 31,831,237 of NC_084767.1, forward strand.
TGAGTCACTGCCCCTGATATAGAGTCATTATCAAAATGAGTCTGTACTGCTGATGTGGGGTCTGTAGCAAAATACAAACAAATCTCAGCTTCACCAGTCCTCTCCATAGAATGCAGGGGAGTCTCTGCTCCAGCAGAGACTTGAGGTTGGATTTGCTACCCCAGTATAATTGAGGTGTGAATGTTTGTATGCTGGAATACATGCCTATCAGGAAGCATCCCACTTTGGGTCTATCACATCACTGTCTATTTGTGCCCTTGCTTGGCTATTCATGTGAATCAGGTTGTTTGGACTTCTCAAGACTTGATGAGCACCTCCTGAAGTGACGGAAATTTCACTTTCAGACATGCCAGATGGGATCAGTGTACTGTCAGAGGGAAACTTTATCATCAACTTTCTCTTTAACTCCTTTAATCCCCTTCTGTCACTGTGGAATATACAGGATTGTCATGGTTTGACATGACAGCCTTTTCTGGAAAGGGAGAAGGGGTTGTAAATATTGCTCCTGTAAGAAGTTGTTTGAAACTGTCCAGCTCTGATCCAGACCCACTTCTGGGGCTGAACCAATTAGATGCCTCCACAATCACTTTTTAAGAAGAAGCTGGAAGAGGAGGGTTCTTCCTGTTCCTTCTTTCTTCTGTCCCTTCTTTTTCCAGCTGCTGGTGGTGCGAGAAGTGGGAAAAGTGAGAGAAACAACCATGCAGACACCAAGGTCAGTGAGGAAAGAGAGGAGGAAGTGTGCTGGAGCAGAGACTCCCCTGCATCCTGCAGAGAGGGCTGGTGAAGCAGTGATTTGTTTGCATTTTGTTAAAGACCCTGTATCGGGGCAGTGATTCTTTTCATTAAAGATCCCGAGCCAGGAGCAGTGACTATGGCCAGATGCTATGTTGAATGTGAGGGATCCCGTATTCACAAAAGCTGTAACTGTAGGGAAGAACCCATGACAAAATAGTTCATTAAACTTATGCCCAGAAGAGGCCGTGTCTTGAGAGAGGGATCCTATAACTGCAGAAACTGCCACTGTGGTGAAGAATCCACGCCAGAGATATTCACCAAGGACTGAGTCCCATGTGAGGGACCCTGTATCGGCAGAAGCTGTAGCTGTTGGGAACAACCCTCACAAGAGAAGTTCATTAAGGACTTTGTCCCGTGGGAGGGACCCCATATTGGAGCAGGGGAAGAATGCCAAGAGTCGTCCTCCTCTGAGAAGAGAGAAGTGGCAGAGCCCATCTATGAGAGATGGACCATATCCCCCGTTGTGACTGACCCTTCACCCTTGAGCCATTGAAGTGGGAGGAGGTAGAGATATCAGGAGCAGTGAACTGAGCCTGGGAAGAAAGGAGGGATGGGTGAGGAGATCTTAAAGTGTTGGCTGTAGTTTTCTCATCATCCTACTGCCTTTTTGCTTTTTGTTCTGTTCTGTTTCTTGTAGATAGTAGAATAAACTTTCCTTACTATCATCTCTAAGTCGAGTAGTAGAGTCTGTTTTGCCTGGAACCATAACTGGCAGTGAGCCCTCCCTGCCATCGTCTCAATCCACAACATCCTTGGTTATGTTTTTTCCTCCCAATTTGCTGGGGCCTCTTCTATCCTAAGGAAGGTGAGGGTCAATGGGGAGCATCGAGTGAGCAACTGTCTTGGTCCTTCATTTCTGGCTAGGTAAAACTGTTACAAATGCTTCAACGAGAAACAGAATGGCATCAATGAGAATGTCAACAAACATTTGACATTTTCTAAATAGTTAAGAACGCCATCTCTTTGGTACTTAAAAGCACAGGAAAATCCTTCCTTTCCTCTGCTGCTGGAAACACTAAAAAATGGATCTATGACTATATGAATTCACTTTTCCTGCTGGTGTGCAAGAATAGTAGAGTTCCATTGTGCAATGAAGGTCTGTCTTTGGTTCACAAAGATTCATTTTTGAATGCTGATAACCATAAATAACTGATTTTTCCTTGCTTTAAACATGGAGAAACTGTCTGCTCATGGCCTGGATGGACCTACTCTGAGTTGGGTGGAAAACTGGCTGGATGGCTGGGCTCAGAGAGTCGTAGTGAATGGAATTAAATTCACTTGGTGGTCAGTCACCACTGGTGTTCTCCAGGGCTCAGTGCTGAGGCTTGTTTTATTTAACATCTTTATCAGTGACCTGGATGATGCAATTGAGTGTACCCTCAATAAGTTTGCTGATAACACCAAGCTGGGCTGGTGTGTAGACATGCTTGAGGGTGAGAAGGACTTTCAGAGGCACCTGGACAGGCTGGAGCAATGGGCTGAGGTCAATTGTTTGAGGTTCAACAAGGCCACATGCTGGGTCCTGAACTTGGGCCACAACAACCCCATGAAAATGCTACAGGCTTGAGGCAGAGTGGCTGGAAAGCTGTCCTGCAGAAAAGAGCCTAGGGGTTTTAATTGACAGTGGCTAGAACATGAGCCAGCAGTATGCCCATGTGGCCAAGAAGGCCAATGGCATCCTGGCCTTAATCAGCAACATTGTGAGCAGCAGGACCAGGGAAGTGATTGCCTCCTTGTAACTGATGCTGGTGAGGCCGCACCTTGAATACTGTTATCCAGTTCTGGGCCCCTCACTACAAGAAGGACATTGAGGTGCTGGAGCATGTCCAGAGATGGGCAACGAAGTTGGTGAAGAGTCTGGAGAATAAGTCTTGTGAGGAGTGTCTGAGGGAGCTGAGGATGTTTAGCCTGGAGAAGAGAAGGCTGAGAGGAGACATGATCACTCTCTACAATTATTCAAAAGGGACTTATAGTGAGGTGGGGACTGGTCTTCCCTCCAGTAATGGATGACAGGACAAGAGGAAATTAGCTCAAGTTGCACCAAGGGAGCTTAAAAACAGAGTTTAGGAAGAACTTTTGCAAAGAGAAGGTTATCAAGCATTGGAACGGGCTGCCCAGGGAGGTGATGGAGTCAGCATCTCTAGACATATTCAAAAGATGCACAAATGAGATGCTGAGGGATATGATTTAGTTTAGTGATGGACTTGGAAATGTTAAGTTAGTCTGACTGATGCTTCTGACAGACACAATGTCGAGGACTATGAAAGAAGTAATTGCAAAGTTTCTATTTGTCACAGTATTCCTTGATAGGATTTCTGATGTTAATAATTTGTCAGAGTGGTTCATTGTCTTACCGGGTGACAAACAAAATGGAGATGCCAGAGAGCTGATGATTTGCTCTAAGAATGTTCGTGTCAGGATTCGGGGAGCAGATTTCTGATGAATGTTGGGGCGACTGTGAAAGGGCAGTTGTTCACTGGGACTCTGGCTATAGCAGCAGAATCAGGGGGTGCTCCTGTTTTTGTGGTACACTGCAACATCCCTACGCACTCATCCTCTGGGATCTCACCTCAAAAGCATCTGAGGATAATGCTCTCTCTAGCTAAACTATATATATTACAAATCTACTCAAAATTTGTTAAATGGCAAGTCTGTTAAGGCGTGATTTACAGTCTGTCATGGTCAACTGGCTTACAAATTGTGGAGAGAGGTTTCTGAGCTAATCCTTAGGTGCCTAGGGCATGTGTTACACCAGCCACTGAATCTTCCTACAATTTCTCTCATGTTATCTGGTCTTTCCCTCTGCCTCTCCCACAGAGGGATATAGTGGGGACAATAATACTTCGCTGCTCTTATTGTCTTTGTGTAATTTACTTGCATCAAAGCTCTTTAAGGCATAGACAAGTCCTTACCATACATGTATGGATTGCCTAGTATAGAGGGATATTAATCTTGATGGAGGTCAGGATTCATCTATATAAATAACAATAGAATCCTAGAATCATAGAATGGTAGGGGCTGGAAGGGACCTTTAGAGATCATCTAGTCCAATGTAGAACCTGTGAAGCAGGTTCACCTAGATCAGGTCGCACAGGAACATGTCATCTTCCATTGTTTTGGCTATATTCTGTATGGATTTAACTGGAAAGAATATACAGGAAAATCTACAAACAGAACTGGAATTGAAATCCTGGCATTTCTCAAAAACTGTCCTGTTAGGTCTATTTTATTGTTTTTCTTCAACAGTCCATGCATAAATAAATGATGGGAAGGGTCACTGATCTACTCTAGAGAAAGACAGCTATGCTTCCGGTCATGTCAGAGCATGGAAAAACAACCTAATGATTAGACATGTCATTGATGGCAAGTTCCAGGCATAAACTGCTATAATCACTCTAGGAAGAAAAAACAACAAAAAAACAAACAAAATCCACAAATGGACATAACAGAGAAAGCTAACTGTCAGAGAACATCTTGGTAAAGTGCCTAAGCAAGCTCAGGGAGTGTAAATAAAGGCAGAAGGAAAATAATGCAATGATAAAAATAAGCACAGTACAAAAAGACCATGTTGCAAGTTGAAAAGTGTTTTGGCCTATTTCTAGGATAGTCAGAGGCTGTCATGGCAAAGGAGAAGCTAACAGCCAAACGGAAAGGACCACAAACACAAATGCATGATGTGGAGACAAAGTTTAAATCACTATTTTGTGCTAATTCAGTTGCTTCTGACCACAAAAATTAAAATATAGGAAGAATGAGAATCTGTCCAGAAATATGTCTTCATTATCCTTAAAAAAATCAGTACACCATATATAACTTAGATAATTTTATTCTTAGTAATGACTAGTTGTGATATGTGGGACAGAGCTTGACTGATTTCCCAGAAGGGCTTAGACCCCACCGGCTCCAAGCCACATGGACCAGGACCTCCACCCTTCCTGGCAGAGAAACCTTCCTCACTCACCATCTGCTCCCTGAGGAGTGCTCTGGCTACAGTATTTCTGAGGCTCATATATGAATGGTTCATAAAAATATCAAGGGACATATAGAAGGTAGACTCATGTGGATAAGAAAAAGTGGAAGGAAGATTGATAAGTTGAGAAAAAGACAAGGATTTTGAGAGAAGCTTCTGAAAGAAGAAATGGAATGAGAGAGTACAGTACGCTAAACAACAATGCTGAGACAAAAAAAAACATAAAGAGAGAAGAAACCAAGGGAAGGATATAGCAGGAAATTTTTGACTCAAAGACTTCCTTTGACAAGAAGGTAAAGATAAGAGTGAATGCAGGAAGGAAGAATACCAAGGTGACAAGAGTGAATATGACATCCTAAACAAGGTTGATCTAACATTACTGGGTGACTACATTATTTCATTGCTTTATGTGTCTTGTCAAGAGATAGTAAATAATTTCTGACAAGTGCATTTTTGGCAGAATTTGATTAGTTCTTAGAATGTACAGAAATGTAAATGGATGAATATACCAAAAGAGGAGGGTGACAGCTTAAAAACATATTAGGGCACTATTTCTTTCTGCTGTTTGTAGAGTTTAAAGTAATAATTTCTGAAAAAGACACTTATCAGGCCTTAATTAGAAAGTGGAATAGTGACGTTTAATTTCTATTTCAGGAAGTATAGCCAGACTTTGACATTGGCTAGAAGTATGTATAAGACTAATGAATGCCCTCTTTAAGAGCTGTGTGTAGAACCTTCTCCTATTTGATTATTTTTATAAGAAAGGCACAGACCCTGCCACACTGAGTATGACCCCCATGAACCTTTGGTACTCACAGATGTTATGTTCATTCCCAGTTCATTCAAAATAAACTAAAATGTCTTAAAAGAAATTTCACAAAGTTAGTGCTAATAATTCTTTTTATTAAATTACCCTTTTTCCCCCAAAGATGACTCCTTTAAAAGATATTAAATACTTGCATATGACAGTAAATATAATTTCTGAGCTTGCCTCCTCTGTCAGAGATAATTAACTCGGAAAGAAAGGTGAAGTCTCTTTTGTGTGTTTTTGTATTGCAGATCCTCATTATTGCAGGCTCTCCACATGCCCTGAATGATATTAGATGTCTTTGTCCAAATGTGTTTTGGAGTTTCATAACAGGCAGACAGAAGTAGTTAATGATGTCATGGATGAACCTTCCATGGATCATTATTTTTTAGTGTCAAGCTCCCAGTAATTTTATATTTTCTATCTTTCACACCTGCAATCTACAAGAAAAATAAATTGGACTTATCTAGAAGGTGAGGGAAAATTTCAAACCAGGCTGTCACGTACTGCAGCACCGTCTAACCAGACAGTGATAAAACTAAATAATCCTATCTACAAATCACAATAAAGCTTGACACAATTCACCTCTGCCTTCAAAGCCTTAAGAGTGGTTAGAGTTTTTCTTTTAGAAACAAAACTGAAATGTATTTATCAGAAACATCTGTAGTCTGGGAGCAGTAAGCATATATCATCAGAGGGCTTTCTGCCATTCAGGCAGAAATATCTATCAAGCAAAAGTATCTGTCTCTGAGTCTTGCCTTACAATAACAGAAACAAAACAAAAAGTGGGGATTTGTGTGGAGATATAGGTCCCCAACAGAGCAGACTCCCATCTCATATCTTTATAGTCACCATTCCCACCAGATCCTGATGGGATCCTGGACATCCAAGGGGGACAGGAGGCTTGGTGTCAGAGCTGTTCACACTTCTGGAGGCCCTGAGACCCTGCCTTGTGTGCTGGGGTGCCTTTCCAGGAAAGAAGGATATCTGGTGAAGTAACATCTATCAGGGCAGACAGACTTTGGCAAACCAACCCAGAGGTAAAATAAAGAAAACTTTGCTGAAGAGCTGAGATGAGAATGGTCACATGGCCAGAAAACAACCACAAGTTTGCCTTTTCAGTAACAAAACAAACTCACATGCAAAAGTATTCATATTGATCTGCCTCAGACAAATCTGTGCAACTCTCCATATCTGAGAACAGACTGCCCACTGTGCACCCTAGGATGCCTGTACTCCATGCTCTTCTCCTTTATGCTCAGTGATTCCTCTTTTCCTGGATCCAGCCCTGCTTAAGTCCATTGTAAGGAGACCATGTCCCTCTCCTGGTCATTTCCTAATGTGATCTGTTTCTTGATTTTTGTCCCAGGCCTGGAATAGGATTAATGGCAGTGCTGACCTTTGAAAGGGAGGTAAGAGGTAAAGTTCTGTAGAGGGAGACATGGATAACTTTGAAAATTGTGCTATTGAGATTAAAAGCCACAGCACAAGCTAACATGGAGTTTTTTGCTGCAAGCAGGAGGCATTTCATTGACAGCAACAGAAGACAGGACAGGCTGATCAGAGCAGAACCATACCTTGTGGGTTGAAACTCTGAAAATAGATAAGGATAGACTGGGTGAGACTTTTTTTTAATCAATAGAGGCACTGTACAATACCCTGTAAGAAGTTCATCTGGAGCACTTCTGGCAGTAGAAGGATTTCTTACAGAAAAGGGCTTCAGACTGTCAGGGAAAGGTCTGATACAGGATGTAATTCTCTGTGAGAGATAAAAATACCAGGCACAGAAGCTTCTCATGGTGACACACAACACAGGCAATAGACCTGTCACAAAAAAATTTATGCCAGAAATCAAAGTATTTCCACAATTAAAAAAAGGTCTGAATAAGTCCCCAATAGGACTAATGTGGCAAACAATACAATTCATTTGGACTATGGTATGCTTTTTGAATATACCTACAGGAGATGGTTTTCTGAAGAAGCAGAGAAATAGTCCTGGTGGCTAAATAGTCTCGATAAATTATTTTATCTTATTTTTCTTTTTTAATATTAATACACTTTATCTGCACCAGCATAGATGGAATGAGAGAAGTTAGTCTCCTATCTGATAGAACTCCAGTTAATTATCCTGGAAAATTTCAAGAGGCAGTAACTAATACAGCAATTTAATGAAACAGTGATATAGGTGTTATTTATTCTTTTCCTCCCCAATGTGCAATTGTACTTTCACAAATTCTGAATTTTTCAGAATTCCTGTTTCTCACATGCAAAATCTAGGGAACAATTTTTCAGAAAATTTCTGCCCAAGTCAGTGAAGTCTGGTCTTGAGTTTTCCAGATATCTGAGGAATGCATCCAGAGTAAAAAATTGTATCAAGATCTCAGGAGTATTTCCCTGTGATATTCCTATTATTACCATTTTTTAAATGAGAAGTTATGTACTATGGAGATGTTTTTCTGAAACTTGTACTATAAGGCATAGAAATGAGTAAAATATCAAGTAAATGTTCATGTTAAATGTTGCTTCTAATCATAAATAATTTTGCCAATTTCTTTTTAGCATCCATGAAATGTGCATTGACTTTAGACAGACTGATAAATTAATATTCCAGGCTGTGTCTTACATTAGGTTGTACTAACGTACTTTGTTCAACAATATTGTGTACTGTTGAAATTTATTGCCCTGGGTGAACAGTAGGAGATTATGGGGAAAAACTACTCCTCCTAGTGTTTTTCAATAGCGCTGTGAAAAAGTGGTATGATTTCTGTCCAGTATGCACAGAAATTTAAATACTTTGTACTAGCTTTCTGGATGATCAAGCAATTTGACTATCATAAGAGACAAGTAATACAAGCAAAACACAATCCCATTGAGAAAGAGCTGAAAAAAAAAGAAAGTTAACATTATGGACAATAAGAAAATTATTGACAAGTGTGTCTGACAGTTGACAGTAGAAATAAATAATTTTATTTAAATGTAACAGAGACTGAAAGAGGAAAAACTAAACACTACGATACACAGAGTCAGTCTTGTTTATCCCAACACAATAATGTCAACTCTTAAGTACTAACAGTATTCAAGCTCCAGATAAAGCTCAGGTATAGAAGATTGTTGCAACATACCCTTTTTTCAGATGGAAGTGTGATAAGGGGCATTGCCAAGAAGGAAGAACAACTAAACACTTTGAAAAATAAAGCACGGAAGTAAATTTTGAGTTTGTATTACAAAATGTTTAACAGAAAAAAGATCTCAGAATACTGTGATCCATGCAGAGTTTAACATAGTAACTATAAATCACAATGATTGAAGTAGGCAAGGCATGTGGCTGGGATGACAGAAGCAAGTCTTCAAAAATCGTTCTTACTTATTTGGTCTCTTTGCCAATAAAGGAGATGAAAAAAGGTATTAAACGAGACGTTAAGCTCTTGCAGTCAACTAAATGTTATAAGAAGACGTCTTTACAGAAAGATTGGGCCAAGGAATTTTCACAGACAGAAGCTAAATAGTTCACCCTTGGCAGAGAGCAAGTGTGTCTCTCAAAATGCAGCATTAGTTGGATTCTACCAGCAGTGCAACTCTTTAGTAGCAGCAGTGGGAGTCTGTAGAAAATGTTTCTGTGAATCCCCAAATGTTCTTGGGACTACAGCGACATGAACTTGTGATTAAGGTCACTCTTCACTAACTTTGAAAGAAGCTTGTTCACCAGATAAAAATTATCTCTGATATACGTAAAGACCTTAAAAAAAGTGTTCAATGTCCCTCACCTTGCCCAAAAGAACGTTCCTAGATTTTGGCATCTTTCTCTCTGCTAAGTGTTAAAAACCACTGCTTGTTATTGAATGCAGTCTTGAAAGTGCCATGCATAAACTGTGTAAATGGTTTTCACATCTCTTTTTCTGCCAGTTGTAGACCAGACTATGCACCAAATAAATTCACAGGCTGTCAGGCTTGCCAGAGAACTACGGATACCTTACTAAGATTATATGAATATTTTTGAAAAACGTGGATGAAGATGGCCTGAAGAAGATTTGAAGGGAAATAATGTCTTTTTCTTACCAGGATAATAAAAGTAACAACAGGTCATTCCAGAAAAAAAAATGGTTAGCAATATGAAGGTCTAGTGTCAAAGGGAAAATTAAAAAGTTGGTATACGGGTGTTTGTTCTTTAATAAATAAAGAGTACATGCTTTAAAAATTATAAAATCACAATCAGTCTCATTAGAGGCATACAATGATTTATTATTAGTTTTAGGAAAATGCTGAACAGACCAAGTCCCAAACTTTATTCTTGTAAATTTCCCAGGGATGTGTGGTGTAAATGGAGAGGATTTGAGAGAGTTGTATTGCTTTTACTTTTGTCTCAAAGAGAGGTATTTTAACAGCATTTTAAGAAGGGTGCTACAATTCAGTATACTCCCCATGTGGACCTGACATATGTCATCTACTAAATGCATTTTATATTAATAACCCTATAATTGTTCAATGCTTGGGGAAAGGACTGTTGCAGTACTCAAAGGTAGTGCTACAGAGCAAATAAATCATGGCTATTATATCTTTGATTCTTATTCTACACATTCTAAACCTACTTCACCTCCAGACCCTGATTTGGGTGAATAATTTTGTCATTATTTTAAATTGATCATATAAGTGATGTGGCAGTGATTTGAAACAGTCAACAATTACAAATACTTTTTTCTATGAAAAACTACATTTCGGAACTTAATTAGCACCACAGCCAGTGGGATTCCGTTGGGGTCATTTCTGGGACCAGTCTTACTCAACATCTTCATACACTGAGAGTAGACTGAGTCCCCTCATCCAGTTGGCTGATGACACCAAACTTAGCAGACTGGCTGATTCCCCAGAAGGCTGTGCTGCCATTCAACAGGATCTCAACTGGCTTCAGAGTTGAGCAGAGAGAAATCTCATGAGATTTCTGTCAACAAAGACAGGTGCACAGTCTTGCACCTGGGAAGGAACAACTCCATGCACCAGTAAAGGCTGGGAATTGACCTGCTGAAGAGCAGCTCTGCAGAGAGAGACCTGGGAGTTCTGGTTGATAATAACCCAACCGTGAGCCAGTGATGTGCCCTTGTGGCCAAGAAGGCCAATGGCATCCTGGGATGCATCAAGAAGAGTGTGGCCAGCAGGTCGAGGGAGGTTCTGCTCCACCTCTCTGCCCTGGTGAGGCCTCATCTGGAGTCCTGTGTCCAGTTCTGGGCTCCTCAGCTCAAGAGGGATGGAGAACTTCTGGAGAGAGTTCAGCACAGGGCCACCAAGATGATCAGGGGACTGAAGCATCTTCCTTATGAGGAAAGGCTGTGGGACCTGGAACTATTCAGCCTGGAGAAGAGGAAAAAGAGGTAGGACCTCATTAATACAAGTACGTAAAGGGTGTATGTCAAGAGGATGGGGTGGCACTTTTTCCTTCAGTGTTCAGTGACAGGATGAGGGGTAATGGAAAGAAGCTGGAACACAAAAAGTTCCATTTAAACATAAGGAAAAACTCTAGAGGTTTTCAAATCTGCCTGGACACGTTCCTGTATGACCTGACTGAGGTGAACTGGCTTTAGCGGGACTAGATGATCTCTAGAGATCTCTTCCAATCCCTACATCTCTGTGATTTCATGTGATTCTGTGAACATGATGTGATACATTTAAAATAATGCCTACGTTCTCAAGTGTTTTGGGGAATTTTAGTGAAACTAGACCTGAAAATGGAATGAATGCCTAAACTAAAGGACAGCTAAGAAATCAGTGCTAGTTTTTTATGCAGAGACTTCTCTGACATTTTTCTAGGCTATATCCCAAATAGCTGCTTTCAGTCTCATTTGAAAGGATATGAAAATTGAAAAAGGCTTGGATTGGTGATTTTAGTTTTAGTCAGGAAATCAATGTTTTTGTCTTAGTTTTGACAATAACTGCTTGTGTGATGTGTTTTAGCCACCTGGCACAAATTACTACCATATTCATTGATTAAATAATTTTGGTTTTCAGAGTATATTAGTGACATAACTATTTGGTAGTTTAGATAAACATTGATCTAGACCATGGTAGTAAGTTAAATATTGTTCAAAATAATTTATTAAGTCAATATTGTTTCATAGTAACATGATAGTCTCCAAATCCTGTAAATATCTAATTATTTAATATTTATATGAATAGCCTAAAATGAAGAAGTCAGGTTTACATCTTTCAAATTTGTGACATAAGAATTATTTTCACAGAGAGGCTGTATGAACCAAATACAACCCTGAAAAAAAAAAAAAAAAACGGACAACCTTTTTGATGTTGTGGTAATAAAACTCTTTAAAATAGTGGTTTTACAGGTTAGTCCTGATACAAGACTTACTGCAGAGATACAGATGGTCACGTTATAATAATCATTTTTGTTCAATTTCCCACACAATGGATGCAGCAGGGAGATTAAATGCTGCTTTGAATACTGCTTTCTCAATAAGATGAGCTGCATTTTGAAACCTGTGAATCTCCTATTAAGGATATTTTCGTATGCCAATGTCTTGTACAGGATTATATTATTAAGATCATACTTACCTTTTGAAACCTCACAAATATGCAATACTTAAGTGGACCAAACCAGCTTCCAGTCCTTACCTCCACCATCAAATTGTCTTCCCATGACAGGTAGAGTTCTACTCTCTACAGCCCTTTTATGTATGTTTACTAGCTTGTGTCTTTCATTCAAAATAATTTTATTTCAGACAGTTTAAGACTTCTTTTAGGGTTGATTGTGATTTCCTCCTCTCATTTTCCTTCTCAAGCAAGCTTATATATTCATTAATCAGTCTATTTTTATTTCAAATCCATTCTTTCAAAGATTGGGCTATCTGAGGGCAACTCTTCTTTAGAAATTATAGGCTATCTATTCCATGAAACAATCATTTAAATGATGCCTCTGTAATCTCTTTTCATAGTCAGTTTTGGAGATGACAGCAGACAGAGCTATTATCAGTATGACTTGGAGGAATAAACAGAAATGCAGATGTTGTCGCATTGACTATTTTATGAGCAAGCTGAGTGCAGACACTGAAAGCTGGTCATTTCTATGGCCAAAATTTGGAGAGGGGAGAGACTAAAAATGTGACAAATCAAACATTTCTACTGCTTTCTAATGAAAATGTTTATATGTCTGCCTTCTGGCCTTTTCTTGAAATATCTCTTCCTAATGTTAGGTGGAGTCTGGAGCCAGAGGACCCATTCCCTCTGTCTCCTCCTATAGTCACCAGCAGTACAGATGGGACTGACCAAGAGCAGTCTTTCTAGAAATAAATAAGTGCACTTACAAATAAAGGTAGAGCTTTTCAAGGAACATAAGGGGAAATGAGATGGGACAGGCTGGCTGCTATCCCTTTCCTTTCAAATGTTTTATCAATTGCAGCCCTCTCTCTTGTTATAAAGAACACATGACCATGCCAGCAAGTAATGTCTCAGCTGATAGACTAATATTCTTTATGCCAGTCATCAGAGACCCGTATTTAATACGTGCAGCTCCAACTCTACAGTAATGGAAGACTGCAAGATAAAACGGAATCAGTTTTGTCATTTTTGAGTGAGCAGATTGAGTGACTAAGGTCATTTGAAACTATTCATACTTACAGCTGATAGCATTGCCATTTGATAATCCTCTAATTGTGAAAGAGAAGCCTAGGAAAACAAGTCTATTCCTATGCAGTATGTATTAATTTTTGTGGCCTCTGCTGTTTTCACAGTTTTTCAGTGTTTTTTTAAGAACTACTTTAAATCATTGAGAGAGGCGGAAAAAAGGGCTTGAGAAAAACTATCTATTCTTTGTGGTTAGATCCTCCCCATAACTATTGGGTTAGAAAATCCACCAGCTAGAAATAATTTGCCATCTGCATGTCTGTATCACCAGATTTTGCACCCCATTTTGAATAGGCTCATTTGGGGTTTTAGAACGCAAGCAATTTGTCTCAGCAGTTCTTAGCAAGAATTAGTATTTCATTCTCTTTTTAGTGAATTTGCATTATATAAAAGATGAATGATACATGTCAAAAATTATTTGTCTCTTCTTGTTTGTATAAGGAATTTTTTTAAGAACTTTGGTAGAGCAGAGCAAACTGCATGTAAACAATCGTCCCACATTCTGAGCACATGAGAAGTGATATTTCCTTTCCTTCAATGAAAAAAAAATATACCTACCTACCTGCTGGTTAAATATGTTTGAACAAGCTTTCCTACGGTCCAGGTTGGTATGTCTAGTTACTGGTTAGAAGGACCACTCTATTTGATTGGTAATTAGCAAACAGAGTAACTCAGCTACTGTAAGGGAATTATGTTCTCTGTCACATAAAAGGGTGTTTTTATCAATTTTTACTTTGCTCTTGGAACCTAAATAGCTTTGTGGAGATTGGCAAGTGCTCTTGGTTATACTCACCTGGATATACAAGGGTCAGAAAACTAGGGCTTCTGGAGGACTCAAGTCCTCCTCTGCCTCACAGTCTTTCCTCCACCTACTCTCTGATGAAAGTAACAAAAATAGACCATTTACTTTCCTAATGTTGCATCACTATGATTCATGCACTGATAAAGTTTTACCTGATATGTTGGGTTTAAGGCATAATGAGATTATTATGAAATAATTTTAATAGAAGTATTCTTTAATGAATCTGTTTCTCTAAAATCATGTAGCAGTGATCCTCTCTTCTGGAATTGCCTAATAAACAACATTTCAAACAACTATTTAATGTCATCTCTGGAGAGGTATCTAGCTATAAAATCTTTCTCTCTTATTCCTTTTGATGCATATTTTGATGACTTTTCCAGAATAAGTGAAAAGGGACATTGGGAGGGGGAATCTTGCTTGTTGTTTTGGGGTTTTTTTATCTGGACAATCACAGAATTTATTGGACTCCATTTTTTAAATATTTTTTTATTAAATCCTTACTGTAGTTTTGCTAAGAGTTAATCTGTGTAATTCTCCAATCTATGGGTGTCTTATGAATATGAATGTATTGTTATTAACATTTTGTGTATCATAACTGAGTATCTTCCTCACAGTGTTTGATTACTGGCAACTTAAAAACATCTTTATGCTAAATTCTGTTGGTTATGTGCCAAATATATTGCCAGAAAGAATGCTGAACCTCAGGAGGAAGGAACAGACTTGTTTATGTTATTTGAGGTACGAGAGTCCTTACAGGCCAGATAAAGATGAGTAACTGTTACCATGATAGCTTGCATCTGACCAACATGGTGCAGGACAACAGGGAACGTGTGAATGCTCTGCAATAAAACATTTCTGCTGGTTCTCAACACTCTTTCCTGCCCCATAATTGCAGTACATTTTTGCATATTAAGATCTGAGTTCAGAGCATTGATTATCCATTCTAATGTTCAGAGCAGGCTACAGTAACTGCATTGACCTCTACTGAAGTTTAATGCCTTAGAAGATTTGGTGCAATATCATTAATACTATCCTTGCACAGTCTATAATTCAACAAGGAACTGAGTTTTTCTGTATGTGAGAGCAGTATCATTGAGATCACACAGAATCATCAATAAGATCAATTACAAATTTTAAATGAGTGTATTGCAGGACTGAAGTGAAACATTCCTAGGACAAGAAAACAAGAGCATCAGTAACACAGTGAAACGAGAGCGTTTGACTTTGTCCAACAGTGCTCTCATGTTCAGTTCCTAAGATGTCTGAGGTAAAGTATCCAAAAAACTGAAGCACCTAGAGCAGTCCCTAAGATAAGAAGTGATGTGCAACTCTGAATCTTGGCATGTTCTTTTATATGTCAGAGATTTGTATTATATTTAGAGAGGCTTAATATTAAGCAACCTGAATTCCGTGGCAGTGTCCTTTCAATGTGCCTTTATTGCTTATTTATAAAAAATAATCCCCAAACACTGCCACTTATTTCACACACACAAAAAAAAACCCACACAAAAAAACCCCAACCATGAATTCCATGTGTTTCTGAATACACAGTACTTCAGAAAATGAAAAAAACTAGATTTACAGCATATATGTCTATGCAGTGAGATAGTATACACTCATGAGGCTATGAATGAACTTATTTTCCTAGTTCAATACTAGTTGATTTCTGATGTTCACAAATTGACTCAGTTTGTCATGGATTGAATGACTAGGGAAAAGTGCAAACTCTGTGCGCTTCTAAGTTGTCAGGAGTCTTCCCTGGTTGATGCAACTTCATGACACAGATGTTAAATACAGAAACAAGATCATTATTATTAGAGCAGAAAATATGGCTTCGGGATATCTGAGATTTTAAAACCTTTTAACCGATTTTATGAAATACTGTCAAAAAAACCCCCAAACCCAACAATCCTATTCTCTAATAACAAGATTCTTCCTTACATCTACTCAAAATATAATTTATTTTAGGATGGTTGTTAAGCAGCTAATTGATAATAGAACTCTTTTCAGTTATACAAATGTTCACAGAGACTGCCAAGTAAAAAGTAAATTGCCAAGCAAAACATTGATAAGTGTCGCAAAAGGAGCAAGAATTAACAAAATATTTGCTATTGGCATGACAACTGTCTGCAATAACAGGATCTTGAATATATGTAGGCTTTCTGGTGAAATTATCACCTTCTGTCACTATAACAATACAAGGTACATTTCAACATAGCTTAACCATTTTCTTTTAAATTTGATTAAATCATACTTACTCATGATACTTCTCACCAAAGTAATATATCTCAATAAGACTTTATATGAAAAAAAAGATCCTTCTTGACCTGAAATAAAATTCTTTTCCCAAGGTTTTTCTTCCTGACCTATTTAAGGATTCAAAATTTAGAGTTAAAAAAGAGAACACATTTTGAAAAAATATTTACACTGACTTTTCTGCTTAAGCAATTTTAACCTAAATCAGTGTGTCTAACTTTTTAAGTGCATTCATTTTAACTTTACCCTGAAACAGATGACTGCTTCTGTAGCTGCTCCCTTCATGTGTTGTCAATAGGTGACAAAAGAATTTAAATTCATAAATGAGAGATCTCAAAATTCCTGGAGGAAAAGTGACTTTGTTCCAGACTCTTTCTACCATCTGACACACATAAAGACTAATGACTTTCCTCTTGCTCCATGAAAAACTAATTGTGATACGTTAATGGCCTTCATTAGATGTGTCACCTAACATCCCCAAGTTCCATCAGGCAGTTATTTTCCTCCCTTCCCACTGGGATGTTTTATCTTCTAACGATGTGAAGAGAGGTACGATTCTTTAGCAGCAGCACCTGAAATGTCTGCAGTGGGATGATGAAACGTACTGTCATCTTCCAGGTCCCATGCAACCACCTTAACCACTGGTCTTCCTGGTTTCCTCAAATTGCTCAGTATTTCATGATGACTCTAGCAATGTATGTGAATAGTCTGCTTTCAAGCTTGAACTATATTATGTGATTAATGAGTAATGAGTTCATTATCCTATTTAACATTTCATGGATAATTTGCAATTATTTAAAAATAAATATGTATATGCAAGGTCTGAATTAATGGATAGAAAAAAGCAACTGCTGAAATACATAGATATTGATAGAGGACGTAATTTCTTAAACAGGAAAAATCCACTCTTTGACATAGAACCCAAATTTATAAATAAGTAGATAGACACATGCATATATAAACATTTGTATATATGTAGGTATATTAACTTCCTTTATGTCTGTCTTTAAGAGGTAGTATTAAGATAGTTCTTCCTGCTACAAGGAAATCATGTATTCAGAAGAGATTTCTACCTCCTGTTTCCTAAAATACTGAGAGCTAATTAGCTGGTTAAGCCTTAGGTGTTTTCAGCTTGAGCATTTTGTTCATTTTCTCACATAGGCACATAAGGGAACACAAAATATTAAAAAAATAATCCAGATTTATTTGCATACATTTTGTTTGAAGAGTCAGTCAGAAAAGACTGATCCTGCTCATATGGAAAGCTATGGTAGAAAAGAATTCAAGTACTCTAAGCATCTCTATATCACTTAAAAGGTATTCCATAGCAAAATTTCTTTTCCATTGGTGCTTCATTCCTACTAAGTTGCTATTTCTTTTGCTGTCCTTCTTTGCCTTGAAAGTGATGATCTGTACAGCACACAGGAGATAACCAATACTATTATCACATGGTAGAAATCACATGCCAGGTAAAGATATTTGTACTTAGCATACAACACCTGAAATTAATATATATTCAGCCTACACTTGACAATACTCTTTAGATTATGGTTTTTTTACATGCTTAATGTGGTATTAAGCTAGATGAGACTTGTGAATCAGAGGCTATTATAATATATTTGTGTCCAAATCAAAACCAATATTCACCTGAGATGAAATTCCAGTGCCCACAGAAGCCAAGGAAATTTTGCCTTCCACTTTGCTGTGACCAGAATTTCCATCAGAGTTGTTACACAGAAAACCAACTGAATAGCTTTGGTGGTTATCATTTCAGACAGATACTCCTACATTTTTATTAAATTAGTATCCAGCAACAATAACACCCAATTCTGAGTATTAAAGGACAATGGAAGAACAAAGAAAGAAAGGAAATCTTGAGAGGTAAATACTTTCCTTAGAAAGGCACATGCTAGCCTTTAACAATGAATATAGTTATATCCCAACTGTGAGAACCTCAAAGGGAACAAATAATTAGTCTTCTGTAATCTGTATCAAAGCAAAATTAATGGAATCCTTTGGGGTTACTTATGTGTGGACAATTTGCGATAGTGAGAATTTACTGGAAATATGCACTGGAACCTGCCCAGGGATAGGTTAGTCCATTACAGAGATAGGCAAAGGCATCCTTATCCTTCTGCTCTAGCAGTGGATCATGGTTTGTGGTCTGTGGAATTATATTTTTGAATGATAAAAAATAGACCACATGCCTGTGGTGAATGGTCATGTTAACACAGAGCAGTGAACTCAGAGAAATAAACTGTATTTGAAAAATGGTTTGTTCCATCAATCTTAAATTCTGTTTAGCACTCATTGGAAAACAGTATCAAAATTATAACTTCACCATATCACTTGAGTGAGTGAGTTCTGCTAGGCTGATGCATGTATTGGAATTATGAAAATAATTATTAAGTTTTGAAAGCCCACAGGAACCATAAAAAGCATATATTGAACTTGCATGTTGAGTTTCCAATTATAGGCTCAAAAAGAGTAACAATATAAATATCTGGTTTTACTAATTAATGAGGTTGCAAAAGAAGAACATGAGTTCAGTCTGGTTTCAGATACAGTATTTCTGATTTTATCATTGCTACTTTAAATATTAAAGGCTAGGCCAACTCTGTTTTATTGTGTTGTCTATTTATATTCATTTTACCAAGGAGAAGACAATGGAATTTCTAGCTAAGGCTCTGTCATAAACATAATGTTACTATGAGGTGTTTTGCTGAAAGAAGTAGAACTCAAATAACATTTATTGAGAGTACGTCACAAGGCAGAGCTCACCACACAAATAAAACAGGACTGTCCTTAATTTATACTCTTCAAGTTTTTCTATAGCTCACATTGATGCAGGTTATGTGTTTTCAGCGGTATAGACACACACAATGGTATGATATTATTTGTCAGACACTATTTTGCACAATAATGTTGAAGAGGGGAGGAACAAGTACTACAGCAGACATTTCTGAGCTCGGGTGACTGCAGTCAGGAAACTGGATCTGCCATAATGGGGGTCAACTAGAAAACTAGCAATGTGAGGAGGAGAGGAGAGGAGAGGAGAGGAGAGGAGAGGAGAGGAGAGGAGAGGAGAGGAGAGGAGAGGAGAGGAGAGGAGAGGAGAGGAGAGGAGAGGAGAGGAGAGGAGAGGAGAGGAGAGGAGAGGAGAGGAGAGGAGAGGAGAGGAGAGGAGAGGAGAGGAGAGGAGAGGAGAGGAGAGGAGAGGAGAGGAGAGGAGAGGAGAGGAGAGGAGAGGAGATCCCTGCCCTATCTTTGACTATTCATCAGCTGTATATTATTTCTGTTTACACCTGCTGAACAAATATCCCTCCCAAACTAACTGTAGCTACTGAAGCACAGTGGTGCACGGCCCTGATGAGCAAGCAAAAAGTACTGAACGTGCCTCAGATCTTCTGCAGAGCAGGAAAGAAATTCACACTCTGCTTCAGCTCATAAAAACTCAATGCAAGTTCACTGCCCAGAAAAACAGTTAGCAAATATCTGCCCAGTAAGTAAGAAGAAATAAAATGCAGAATTGTTTTGCTACTAAATAACAGAAGTTGAGGAGACAGCATTTGTAAGTATTTAAAAACCCACCACTATCTATGTTTTTCTAAATTACTCAGACATCACACTTGTGGCTATGGTAAGAGAACTGAACAAAACAAGAAATCATGTTTTTCTTCATAATTCTAGAGCTTAACTAAAATCTTTCACATGACTGTAATGTATTTCAGTTAGAAATGCAAGAACATTACATCATCTTACAGGCAGGGTATAAAATCATAGGAAGAAGAGAACATTTAAACTAGATTTATCCCCTGTGGAGGACGTTGTAGAGAAATTATAGTCTCTGAATAGTAATTTAATAGCTAATATAAAAGTCTCTCTTGCTTAAATTATCAAGAAATCACAAGAAATATGGTTATATATTACACAATGGGTATTATAACATGGGCATATGTTAGTCAAAAAAGGACTCCAAAACCATAGTTCAGATTTTGTATTAATTCAAATATATACTATTACCTGAAATGTCAGGTGCATTTAATAATTTTTGAAGCACAAATTAGCACAAACCCAACCTATTGTTCTGTCTTTAGGCAGATTCTACCTAATCCCAATATACCACTCTGGGAAGTATGTCGTTATTCAACATCCTGTCTATTAACTTCACCTGCAAATAAATGAGTGTTGCACTGCTGCCAGAGATTTGGCAAATTTATCCAATTTGGGACTGAAATTTCTCTGCCTTCACCTCCCTCTCTAATATTGAGGGCTGTGACTTTAATACCTCCACTATTCTCAAATGCAGCATGAACTGGGCCTTGATCACTCAAGCAGGTAAGTGTCAAGCCACCTGTAGATCTGCACAAACACAAATGCCTCACTTTCAAGCTCAAGCTGCATCTTACAATTTTTTGCCTCTGCTATTACCTTTAGAATCTTTTTAATATACTTTTATAATAATGTTCCAAATGCAGAGAGTTCAAGGAAAATTGGAACTATTAAACTGATTGCACCAAGCACAATAGAATTAAGTAACACTCCATCAAAATCTTGCAAGAATACCTTTTCAGGTGCTCTCTGCTACATTAAAAAAGAAAAGTAATTTTCTATTATCTACTGAGAAGTCACTGGCCATTTTTACAACATTTCCTTTTGGCTTAGTTGTGAAACTAGGAGATAGTTTTGATATAACAGCTGACCAGGAACAATGAATTTTGTTAATGGGGGATGATGCACAGCTGCACTTTGTCTTCTGCTTGGATGAATGAGCTCTGAAGGGATTTATCCCTTCAGCAAAAATTCTCACTGGGAACCTTAAAGTCCTGTGGCAGCCTGTCTCGCAACAACTCTTCCTTTCATTTGGGCAGCTGTGAAGGATGTATTTTCTTTTTCTGCTTAGAAAAAGTGAGATAGAGGTAGGAACCAACCATAAAAATCCAGTAAGGAGTCAACTTCCTTTTTTTTCCAACTAAATAAGCCTAAAACACACATAGGGAAATCCCTGCAGGGAAAGCTTCTGACTGATATGTTGAGTCAAGACAGAATCAAACTCCTCCCGTTGTCACAGCATTGCAAAAGTACAGGTTCATCTGCCAAAAGCCAGGAGGTTATTCTGTGACTGCTTCCAAACAGGCATGCCAGGAATTATTTGCTATTTATTTCAGTCCAGGGGTTTCTGAGATAATTTCACTGAAAAGGACTGACTTATGTATGTGCACTGCCCCTCTGCTTCCTCAGTCTGGAGAAAAATAGTCCAGAAGCACCCCAGGGTTGTCCCTCTGTCAGGGATACATGGACATTGGTGAGACTGTCTGGGACTTACCTTCTGTAGGTAGAAGCCCTGGGTTAATGTCTGCAAAGCATGGATGAGTCTTATCCATGAAGGGGAAGAAGAATTATATGGAGCAGGAGGCACAGCAAGTCCCTGCACAGACAGGATCGTTCACGCATGCTTGTTTTTTAGGATGACTTAATGTAGTAATCTGTTTAAAAGAGAAAAGAAGCATGTCTTTACATCAAGGGCTTGATCCAAAGTTCACTGAAGCACAAAAAGGGCTCCTGAAGATAGGCAAGCATTTTGTGTCATCTCTGAGGTGCAGAGAGCAGCCATCTCTTGCCTTGATGGCTTCAGAAAGCGTACACATTTCAACATTTTTGCCATTTTTCTTATCAGAGAACCACCACCTAAGGGATTACTTACATGAATCTTATTATCCCATCCAGCTGGACTCTCTATTCTAAGAAAACAGTCTCCTCTATATCATTAATGTTGTAAACTAAAAATATTTCGGGTCAGAGCAACTCTCAGAATGACACTCAACTTCTAGACTAAACTGGTGAAAAATTGCCAATCCTGCCAGGTTTTGATTGAAAGTTAGCATTTTACTTAAACAAGGGAAGGGTGTGGAAGTTCTATTTCCTTCCACAAAGTGAAAAAAGCTTTTATTCAAAAGGTAAATTGGAATTTTAGTGAATATAAAAATAGTAATTTGACAAAAGAAAAAAAAATCCTTGAGGAAGATGTCTGAATTTCATTAAGCTTTATAAGTTCAAAATGGTGTTCAAACAGAATGCAGTAACTACTTAATTGTGATGGCCTGTCAATAAAAAAAACAGAAGAATAGAAAATGTCTGTATGTAAAATACATATCTTGCCATTTTAGGCCAATTTCTCAATCACAGCTGAAATCTAAGATTATCAGTTTGATCAATGGGCTAGGTAGATAAAAAATATGGTCGACCCATTAAATAGAAAAGTTAATAAGAAGAGAGAACCATCTCACAGTTCATGAAATAGTACAGCAAAGTATAATTTTTCAAGTCGTGGTAATTATGTTGGCTATCACACCATTACTGATATCATGTGAAGTTAATAAGCCAAGTAATTAGAATGCACTAGGTCAGAGTTTTCACCTTAGTATGTGAAGGGTAAATGAGAGTGAGGCACTATAATATTTAGCATTTGATTAAAACAGTAGAAAACAAATAGAACCAAAAGGTTACTTTTTAGAAGGAAAATATTCATTGAGTTGAAAGTTGTTTGTATTGATTTTCATGCTGGGTCTAATGAAGGTCATTATGGTGATTTAATCATGTTACAAATGCACCAGAGAGGTCTCACTAGCTGATCTTCTCTGTGAACCATGTTCTGTATTCTGCTGTTATTGCGAAGTTCTCACAGGCTGAATTGCCTTTCTCGCTTACAAGCCACTTACAAATTGAATGCAGCACTACAAAAGATTGTCTAACACAAAAAGACTCAAATTAGTCCATACCTCCGTAAAAGAAGTGTGGTATTCCTGAAAATCAGGGGGGAAAATATTCACTTTCTCGATGTTTCAGTTCATAACATTGCCAGACATAATTCTGTTATGTTCACACTGTCAGACTCTTCAGATATTTTTGAAAGAAAGCTGAGTATAGACATAAGAGTCCACAGCTTTACTGGAGTGATGCTGCACTCCACAGCATCAAAGTTATTCACTCTTATACTATATACAAGCACTGGCTATCAGATTACCTTTCTCTTAAGCTACAAATATAACAAACAGTTGACATACAGTTTGAAATGACATTCCATTTTCAGTCCTTGAAGAGATAGAATGACAAATTAGAAAAAAAAAAAGGTAGAATGTAGAGATTAAGTGTTAAATTGTGCAACATACTTATCCTATGCCACTACATTTTACAGTGATGGGGTTTAAAGAGAAAATTAAGCTGTTTACCGAATTTACTATGGGGCACAATGATGCCATACATTTGACTGGGATGCCTTGGGCTGCCAAGCATGATGAAATAGAAAGTGTCATGCAAAAGAGAGTCAAAACTTTTGCTTGACTCTGCTTTGCAGTGAAGCCTCTCTTTTTGATCTCCATTTGTCAGTATCAAAGAAAAATGGAGATCATGAAATCAATCTGCAGCAAATGAGCGGAGAAATGCAGAGTGAATGAAAGAAGTCAATGGGAAAAGCTGTTCTTCTGGTGAAGCTGCACCAAAAAAACCCAAAAAACCCCTACTTTGACTGTCTTCAGCCTGAAGCATGTTGTAAGTGATACTAAATGCTACAGACATTAAGAGCTCTGAGGAATGCACATTCCTACACTTCATTGTGCAGCCTTACTTCGAAGGATGGGTATGTAAAATCCTGAAAAATCACTTCAGAAACTGAAAGGGAACAGTGCTTTGATGCGACAGAGCTTACAGCACACTTGATCAATGTTGAAAACATAGACATTGTCACATGTATGTGGTAAGGGTCTCTACTTGAGGACCTGATCCTGATGACAATGGATGTGAAAGTCTGTCTTTATCCCATATGCCCAGTACAGAGGATGATGCATGAAAAGTCCACTTAGTGAGTGGACTTATCCTTTGCAAGGAAATAATTTTAACATGTGCCCATCAAGTCCAGTCATACAAGAAATAACAATTTAGGTGGAAATTGGAGTAAGCTCAGCAAACAAATTATAATAAAATAGTTAACTACTCTAACTTCTTTTATGGTATATAATGTAATTGTAATGTTATTTATGTTTATCAAACATAACAATTATTTCTATTATTAAAAAATATAATGTAAATATAAACTGTTCTAACCATAACAAGTTTCATAGACTGAATTTTTTTTATTCAGATTTTAGCTAAATAAGCCATGTTAAATAGAGACAAAGTTCCTGACATCACCTTTGTTCACACTGTTTTTACATATCTACTACTTGGAGAGCATTTAGGGAATAGGGGCCTGACCCAACTTCCTCTATTGTATGGAATTTTAGGAAGCAGGAATGGATGCTAGAATACATGAGGACTCAGTTTTCCAAATCTCAAGAGAAGAAATTTAAAGGAAAATGAACAGTCTTCTCATGGTAGCAACACTACCATCCTTAATACATTTTTACTCACAGTCTGCCTGAGGGAAGAGCTTTACAAAGGGTAGTCCTCACCTACTCTCACCCACAGATCTGGAAGCTGGGTAATAGTGATGGAGCAGCAGATCTCACAGCAAGGTCTATCCTCACAAGTGCTCTCCAAGGGGCATTTGCCATGGTCCCAAAGCAAATCTCTTAGTGATGTTCAGGAGCCATTCACTCCTACATTGTCTCTATTCAAGAATAGATGCACAGGAAGCAGCTCACTAAAGCAGGTCTTCTTGGCATCAGCAGGTTTTTGGTTCAACTTGTTTAGACCCTGTTAAATAAAATGTCACTGAAGTGAATATAAGCAAACATAAAAATTACTTATTATTGCCAAACTATACTCTCAAATTATACATCCCCAATAATTGCTTGACTGATGCATCTAAGCATATAACTTTCCCATCCACACTAATTAATGAATTGGTCCTCAAGAGATTAAAAAAATATTCCTTTTCCTTCCCTGGAAATGATGTATAAGACTCCAGAGTATTTCCACATAAAATTCCATCTAATATTTGTATTTAATTAAAATATACTTTTTTACTTTGGTAGCTATCCATTAAGTCCCACAGGTCTCAACCATGTTCACAAAAGGTTGTGAATAATTCATGACATCATGCACACAGTTAATATCACTATTGTTTTTTGTGTTGCATGCCCTGTCCATGAACTGAGCATGTATTTCTCAGGTGCACATCCCAAGCACAAGCTTTGCAACTTTTCAATGAGCAGTGCTTAACCTGCAAGGAAAAGGCTGATGGAGGTTGAGGGAGGAGTTGTTGCACTTTTTTGCTAATCAGTTCAGGAGATAACAGAATGACTTGAGCTTTTGAATGATGGAGCTCAACAAATTTCTGTCTTCCTATAGCCTCTTTAAAAAACTTTGTGACAAGATGCTCAGACACCTATTTTATCTTTTTTTTTTCACATAGTAAGATGCTTCCAGATAAAGGACTGAAATATGCTCAAATTTCATCTATTCATCCACTCCTTTCTCTGCTGCCACTCCATGTTTCATGTATATCAGAAGGAAGAAAAGTAACGCAGAGTATGATAGCAATGCTGTTTTAAATCTTGCCCTACTAGCCCATACTAAATCCAATTTTCATCAAATTACTAGTCTCTGTCATAGATGCAGGTGTGAATGTCACCAAAAGATACGCATTGTCAGTTTTTATTTCATCATGCACTGAAATCAAGAGGCAATTATTCATGTTTAATATCTGAACTTTAAATAGCTTTAAAGATGTTGAAGTAGGTGTTCACTTAAATAAAAAAGTGGAAATAAAGTTTAAAATTCTAGTAGGTTTCACCTGATAAGATGAGGGGAAATATCACTTTAATAAAGATCTGCCATAAAATGGACAAGTAATTTTTTTGTTTTAAATCTCTCAGGTTTTCAGCAGAGCTCACCTCTGCTTCTGGTTCTTCTGTAGAATTATAATCAGTGTCTAAACCAGGGAAAGGATTGCTGCCTAAATCACGGAGACATGTTGTCTTAAAACAATAAAGGATCATCAGCGCCCAATTTTATTTTAGTTTTCAAGAAGGAGACAGGCAAGGGATGACTGCAAAAACCAAACAGAATAGGTAGATCTCCTTTATTAATTTATTTGACAGTGCACAAAGAAATACTGAAAGATTTTTTTTTTAAAATTTAATGTTGCAAGTTTCAATGTTTTGGGGGTTAAGTTTCATTTGGTTTAAGGGATTGTTTTTTAAGATGGTCTAACGATTTTCTTTTCTGATGGAACGAAGCAGGGATGGAATTCTAGAGGAGCAGGAGCTCACTGCCCTGCAGTTGAAGACACACTTCACTGATACTTCTCTGATCCCATTGAGACTGCCAAGGCAGAGCAGGAATGTCCTAAGATAAGCCTTCCTGCAGGCATTTAGAAGGTTGTTTTTCAAGTCCCAAAAAAACCTGAGAAGAACAGAGTTTACAGCAAAATGAAGATCAGTCTAAAGCATTAGAGAAGTCTTTCTGTGATACTGTGATCTAGTTCCAGTTAGTGTGTGTTTGCTGTCAGGATCAGGGACTCTGTCATCCATTATGGTGCTACTACTTTTGCTCTGGGACCTGGATCAACGATGAGAGCACAAAACAGGTCAAGATGGAGCTGGCTCCCTCCTTGTTCTGGCAATCACGACAGTTAATGTTCCTGCACTAAGAAAAAGTGTCAAAACCTTCTGGAGTCAATGGAAAAAAAGTCTTATTAATGCCACTAATTTTTATTTGAAATTTTGTAACCTCAGCTCAGATGAAAGTTAGAAGCTTGACATATGCAGGCTGTAAACCCCTGAAGGCCCATCATCAACCAAGCCTAAACCATGTATTTCAAAATGACAGGCAAGGAGAGGCTTACAAAACTTGACCTGTCTTAGGCATATCAGCATGTGACACCATATCCAGATTAATAAATCTGGATACATGGACACATGTAAAGGGGCTGTTTGACTATAAGAAGCTGCCATATGGCGTAGCCACTACACCTGCAGTGTTGCAAGGAATGATGGATCCTGTGTTCTAGCAGTTAGATGGTGTCATTTGTTATTTGGATGAGAGTGGGAGAGACTGACATGTAAGCTGGGTAACACATGTCCTCAAAATGTTTTAAATAATACACTGAGATTTGGAAGAAACAGATGTTGAGCTAATCCTTTACTGTGATACTGCAGTGCTGCATGGTCTGTTCGGGGCACAGAGCAGTGCAGAGCGACAGCCTCTGAAACTGAGTGAGATAAATGCTGCACAGCTTGGAGCTCCTGCAACCATATCTCTCCCAGTACAGAGATGGGCTGGCAGAAATATATGGTGTTAATATATATGCTGTGAGTGAAGGAGTACCTATTTCCATCCCAGTGAAAAGAGATATAGAGATAGCCTGAATATTTCAGGGCTGAGGTCAGTTTTAGAAATGCTATATTACCACAGGAGATTCCAAATTCCTCACCTTGGAGAGCTGAAGGGCAGAAAGGACTATAACATTGATTTCAATTGACCAAGGAAACAAGTTATCAAATGGTAATGGTCCTTGTTTCACAGAGTACTTTACAGTCAGACTTCTATAACTGCTAATGAGCATCCCTTCAACAGCAGAGTGGGGGGCTGTCCCTCTGCATATATGCAGAGAGAGAATTTATTTCTGCCACATTTTCAAAGTAGTTGAGAAAAGAAGCCTCAGAGAGCACATGCAGCATTAGGCTTTTGGTGTGAGATAGTAGATACGTTGGGATAGTTCACTGGACATAGTCACAAGCTCACTGCTGGTCACAGGAGAGTGAATAAACAGTGTAAATGGTGAGAAAGTGGCAACTTTTGTGGTGTCTTATCTTTAGCAGTCTGGCATTTATGTGCATGGCAGCTAAAGGCAACAGAGAGTGCAATGATCCACATCATGTTCCTTGCTGCAGTTGTGGCCCTTGCTTTGCAGCCTACACTGGGCTGAGCTTCAGCCCTCAGTGTCAGGTTAGTCCCATAGCTGGAAGATGTGTCTTGCAGTGCATGTGCCAAATAATCCTGCTGCTGTGACTACCAAGGTGCTATGAACTATTTCTGCTGGAGAATAGTTCCTTGATGGAGGAGGTCCTGGGAGTAGTCTTCATTCTGCCACCCTGGAAAACTGAATTTCTCAAATGGATGTCATTACCTTTTAATTAAAAAGAAGGAGGAACCTACACTACTGACTGCACTTTAATAGTTTACTACTGTGTTTTTGGTTTAGACCACACATACTACATGAAACTCTCCAGCACTGTGTGTTCAAATATCATTCCCTTGACCAAAGCACAGATGGCATTTTTATCATTTCAGGATGCTCTTTAGTGAATAACCATTTTGTAGCATGCATAAGAGCAAGTAGCAGAATCTGATTTCTCTTGACTAGAATACACAGGAGAAACAAATGGAAAACCACACAGACCAAAAGACCTTTTAAAAATAGATCCTACTTAGTATAGGGATCATTCATGTGAAATTACAGAGAAAGAAACTGAATTAGCATTATGGTCAGGTAGAATAGTTCCATAATTGAAAAAAAGTGTGAGTGAAATAAGTATAAAATAAAGGTTCAGTAAATAGAAGAAACAGCAACAATATCATAGGTGGCTGACAGCAAGCTGAGCCTCACTGCTAAAGGCAATCCGAGAAGAAGAGAGGGCATTTCTGTGTGTCAGATGTTTCCTGCTGTGGGATCTGTTCAGCTGAGGATGTTTATCAACAGTTGCAATGTACAGGACAAGATAAACTGGTTTGAGAAAACAGTTTCCAAGTGACATTACATCTTTGCAAAGAGGCAGGTGAAGCCCTAAGAAATCAGAGTCACATTCAGGAAGAGCAGCAAGGACAGCTTTCTGGGGCAGCAAGGATCTGCCAACACACAAACATACTAAGCAGATAAGAAAAGATCTACCCACTTATTGGAAGCAGCAATTTCTGTGGAAATGGCCATGAATATGAAAATCAAAAAACCCTAGACATGGTTGAAATCACTGGGGATACATTAATCAATAGGGGAGGAATCTGGGAAGGCTTTGAGGGGACAGCTGGATTTCCCAGGTCCTGTTGGATACATTATCAGAGAAACAAGTCAACATAGTTGGAGCTTTTTGACAGGTTCTGTCCATCATTGCTGCACTGCTGCCTGACCTCTGCCTCAGTGCAAAAACACCCTGCTTGGCAGAAGGTGCACAGTTGGGAGGTTTGTAGAGGTAGATTGGATGGGATTTAATGGCAGTAATGGCAGAAGCAATATGGATGTGCACAGCATGTTCACATGTGATCATGTTCATATTCCCAGGCATCAGAGCCTGCCTCTGGAGATTATGTCTTTAGCAAGAATAAATGGGTGCTAGCAAGAATGTGAGCAATTAAAGACTTCATCCCCATGTTCACTGGTTTCTCAGCTCTGACTTACATTTGTCTCCTTTGACATATTCTGAAGGCTTCTGCTCGCTGGAGATTGCAGACTTTGAGCCATTAGTCACAGCCATTAGAGGTTAGGTTTGTCCTCTAGTCATTAGTAAGAGCAAACACCTCCTTTTAGTTGAAAAAGACACTGTCACCTGATCAGTTTGCAGGCAAACAGTGAAGAAAGGACTGGCACAAGTCAGTCTCAAGGCTATAATTGCCTGAGACATTTTGTTTGTGTTCCTTCCATCTTTTTCCAGAATATCTGCTTTCTTTTTTGTGTTGTGGAAGGCCCAAAAACAGAGCAGAGGAAACCAAGAAACCATTGGTTTTCATAGTAAAGCTACTCAAACAGAAGTATTGTCAAATCATAAAGGGAAAAGTAGGGCATATTTCCCTTCACTTTTATAGTTATGAGTTGAATTATGAATAAGAATGATGAGTAAAACAACTGTGATTTTTAAATCAATCCTAACAGTAATACGATTTATTTTCCTCCCTTCATGTGGATAAATTTTTATTCTGATAATCTTATAAGCATGAGACTAAAAGCTTGCTCCTCATTCTCACTTGTTTTGCAGAGGGAGAAGGAGTAAGGAGAGGAGTGGACTGTAGTGGACTGGAGGTGTTCTGTGTCTGTGTCTCTCTTTAGAAACATGGTAGGCAGCTTTTTCAAGCATCTGAAGCATGCCCTGTGCAAAGTCAGGATGCAACCAAAACCCTGTGAAGATCTTTTGTGAAATCTCACCCATCTCAGATTAGACAATAGCTAAAATGTTCACCTGGGAGAGTCACATTTAAGTTTCCTTTTAGAAGCAAAATGGAGACTTGAATAGAGTGGGGAGGACTCTCACAGGCCCTGCAAACATCTGAATGATCAATTATCCTCCCTTTTTTTTGATCTGAAATTTTGCTCTGATCCAAGAAAAAAATCTCTTAAATGCTGATATGTGTGTTCTCACAAGAATTTCTGGTGGTAGTGAATTAACACTTTCCAAAAACACCCAGTCACTTCTGCATATTCTGAATTATGTGGTTGTTTTCTGAGCGTTTCATAGTGTGTGTTTTTGTGATGTAGAGAGAGAAATTTTCTTCTTCTTCTTCCCCATTTTCTGACTGATTTCACCCATTCATTTCTTATTTTGCTTCAGAATGAAAAAGAAAATAAAGAATGGAGATGTGATAAAGTTCTAAATTTTCAGAGTATTCCAAGTAAACACAGAAACACAGAATCACGGGATGGTAGTGATTGGAAGGGACCTATACAGATCACCTAGTCCAATCCCCTGCGAAAGCAGGTCTACTTTGATCAGGTCACACAGGAACGTGTCCAGGTGGGTTTGAAAACCTCGAGAGATGGAGACTCCACAACCTCTCTGGGCAGCCTGTGCCAGGGCTCCCACACCCTCACAGGAAAGAAGTTCATGTCCCAGTGGAACTTTCTGTGTTCCAGCTTGAGCCCATTACTTCATGTCCTATCACTGGGCACCACAGAAAAAAAGACTGGCCTCATTCTCTTGACATCTGTCCTTTAGGTTTGATTTGGTTTAAACAATGCCCTATCTAAACAACATTAGTATGGTGGGGGACAGGTTGAAACCCAACATTGGGTACATTTAGGCTGACTGTGGGACTCATTCCAGGCCACATTGAGGCATTTGTGGCTTACTTTGCAAGTGGAGAGGTGGGGGCAGAGGGAGCATTTAGGCTCAATTCTGTTGTCCCTAGTGGAGTTTCAACCAAGCAATGATGGTGTAAAAGATGTGGTAAGACTTATTTCTAGATAATAGGGGCATGGTTTACAATGGAATCGTGGCAGAATTGAAATATAGTCTTTAAACTTCTCAAAGGTCCTCAAAGTAGATATATGAAAATAGCTCACATATACATACACTAAGTTTATCTCCGGACAAAATTCTATGAAGTCTATCATAAATATCCTTGATACAACTTATTTTTCTTGTTAATTAAGAGCCACAGACTTACATTCATTGTGTGTTTTATCAGGAGATCAGAACACCACTGAACAGCTCTTCATGTTGAATAGATTGGTTTTGCCGAATCTTCTACTAACTGATAGGGGAACACTAGAATGAAAGAATCATTCTTCACCCAAGCTGTCAAAAATATTTATAACTTTTGAGATAAGAACCTGATCTCTATGATACTGTCTTCTTTATAAGCATCAGAATAAATATACTATATTTAGGTATATTAATTTAATTCCTATAATATTCAGAGAAGGGCATATTTGGACATTAAAGGTCAATCCCTACACCAAAGAATTTGTATCTTAAGATAAATAACATCTGAAAGATAACTAATTTTTTTAATCAATACTTCTACAAATACAATCCTTCATTATTATTCCTATTTTGAGTAGTAAATATGCATGCCAGGCAAAACTGTAATGCTTCCAGATTTTTTGTGAAGAGATTTTTTTTTTTTCTTGGATTTTTAATTTTTATTCAGAATATTCTACTCAATTTTCAGACAAATCAAAATGTCTTGAGTAGTTATTTGTTCAGCAAATATTAGATATTTTCTTTAGTAAGGAGATTCAGCTGGTATTCATCCAGATCATTCTTATCCCATAGAGTAAGAAATGTACTACTCATTATTTTGTTGATGCATAAAATGTACTGCTATCTGCATTCATTAATTAAATACAAATTATTTGTTAAATAATAGAATATATCATTTATATTAGAAATGGAGCTTTAGAGATGCATTCCAAATGTCAAAGTATTTGTCTAAATAATATAAATGTTGACATTATGCAACTTAAAATTGTTTGCTCTCTAACAAAAGAAAAAGGCTTTAGCTACAAGAATTGTAATTCCCTAATACTGACAACTTTGAAATAAAATAACTCCAAGTGGAAAGATTTTTGGGTAGTACAAAGTAGTAGTAGAAACATTGATTTTGATATCACTCTAAAAGTTCCTTCTCTGTTCCCAGAAAGAGCATACCTCACTAATATTTTCTTTTCTCTTCAACTTTCCAAACTTTACATTAGCAGTCTCTAACAACTACAGAGAAAACAAGAAACCTTTTTTACATTGCAATGCATAGTTCTGCAGCAGGTTGCTGCAGCTCCAAAGCTATCATGGACAGGTTAATGTCTTCGTCAGTAGCATTAAGGTCCTGCAAACCAAAGGAGGAGCAAATGCAGCCCAGGAGGTGGTTTCATTTCTAATGGACAGTGCAGAAGAGATGGGGAGGACTTGGGTTTGTAAGAAAATGAGCCTAGCATTTTCTCACAAACTCATTTTCGCAGCACGACGCTTGGTGGCCCATCACCTCCTTTTGTACACAACTTCATTCATACACTTCCTTTCCTGTGTTCCCTTTCAGCCTGAGTTGCCCAAGTCTGAGATAATTTCCCATTTTTGCCAAAGGGGAGTAACTAAATGGAATATTTTCTCTACAAACACTTCAGAAAGTAACTATCATCTGCCTTTCATACTTCATGGTTTTAAATTTTCAGGCATCTGCTTGGTGTAGGTATTTAAAAAAAAGGGCTATAAATAACACCAGGACCATAAGTGGAAGAAGCTATAAGTCCACCAACTTTGGGCAGGCTCTGTTGAGAAATCTCCAGTAAGTTTTTCACCCAAGAAGAGGAGCTGCTTCTCCCCATACTTGTCAAACTGAAGCTACTCAAGCTACATAAGCTGGTGGCAGCACATCTGTCATATGTCCTCACTCTAACAGAAGTGAGTCCCATAATCCTGCCCTTGATGAGTCTAGTTTTGGATCAAGCAAAGTTATGAGGAACTGCAGTAACAACAGAGAGACAGAGGCATGTGTACACATAGATGTACAAAGAAAGTAGAGTTTTTTCAGTGTGACTCAGAATAAGCTGTCAATGGCGTCAAGAAATAAGTGGGAAATGAGAAAACCATATGCCATGTAATGGCTTCAGCATTCAAGATTGGGCTTTTCAAGTCATTATTCTCAGGATCATTAAAGACCAAAAGTAAATTTATTCATGTCATTCTATCTTGTATACTCCATCACTGTTTCATATTTAAACAGTGACTCTCATATATGTGTTTATGTTTACTCGAAATGGAGGTGATGAGCAGAGATCTGATAGTCTTTTTTATTATTAGGGCTTCTTGAAGTTTAAACTTCTAAATCATATTCAAAAACTATTAAAATAATGCTATCAAAGACTCCATCTTTCGGAGATTCAGTTCATAAATATGCACTTTGATGGAGCAAATGCAGACCCTTTTATTCAGTATGAATGTCATCAAGGAGATATTCTCATGCTAATTATTACAGACAATTCCTGGCTGAACAGCTCTCAGATATTGTAAAAAAAGGCAGGGGCTTATTTCCACATTCTTCTATTCTTCTGCTAAAGCTCCTGTTTAATTACTTTTCACAAGCTCTCCTATTTCATTTGCGACTTGCCATCTCTTGGAAGAAGGAGTTAGTTGTGGGTAGTACGAAGCCCTGACTGCCCTTGGAAGCCCCAGCTGGAACCTGCACAGATCCACCTGAATGGGGCTAAAGCCACATTTCAGCCCAGACCAGGACACTCAGTCCTTCCTCAGTTGACCTGAGGGTGCAGAGCTTCCTATGACATCCCTGTGTATGCTGTTCCCATGCAAGTGTTAGGTGTACATTCTTGTCATGGTTTTGTGTGGAGACGTTTCTGGTAATAGGAAAGGGGCTGTAAAGATGGCTCCTGGAAGAAGTTGCTCAAAATTTTCCCTGACTCTAAGTCTGATCCACTTCTGGGGCTGAGCCATTTGGGTGCCTACCCCACTTTTTAAGAAGAAGGTGGAAGAGGAGGGTTCTTCCTCTTCTTCCTGTTCTTCCTTCTTTTCCAGCTGGTGGTTGTGGAAGGAGTTGGAGAAGCAACTATGCAGACCCCAAAGTTATCAAGGAAAGAGAGGTGGAGGTGTGCTGGAGCAGAGAATCACCTGTGTCCTGAGGGAAAAGGCAGGCTGTACCTCTGCACCCTGTGGAGATGGTGAAGCACAGGTTTGTGGAGGGCTCCACACCAGGGGCAGTGAATATGTCTAGAGGATGTGGTGTTGCAGTAGATGGTGCCCAGAATGCTGGTGGCCACAGTCCGGTCCCATGCTGGAGGGGTTTATGAGTGAAGCTGTAGCCTTTTGGAAGAACCCATCCTGGAGGGATTTGTTAAGGACTGTATCCCATGGGAGGGACCCCATGTGGGGGCAGGGGAAGAATGCAAGGAGTTCTCTTCCTTTGCAGCAGAGACCATTTGTGGGAGACTGACCACATCCCCCATTCCCCACCCCACCCAGGCTGCTGAGAGGGAAGGAGGTAGAGATACTGGGAGCAGTGACCTGGGCCCAGGAAGAAGGGAGGAGTGGGGAAAGGAGATCTTAAAGCTCTGGTTGTAATTTTCTCATCATCCTATTCTGTTCTTGCTTTCTGTTCTGTTCTGTTTCTTGCAGGTAGTAGAATAAACTTTCCTTGCTGTCCTCTCTGAGTAGTGAAGTCTGTTTTTCCCAGAACTGTAATTGGCAGTGAGCCCTCCCTGCCCTTGTTTCAATCCACAAGGTCCTTTTTTCCTCCCATTTTGCTGGGGCCTCCGCTGTCCTTACAAGGGTGGGGGTGAATGGGGAGCACTGAGGAAGAGACTGCGTGGTGCTTCATTGCCAGCTAGGCCTAAACCATGACAATACTGTATCTGCTTTTGTGCTTAGCCTGGGTAACAATGCTAGGAGAGTAATCTGTCTCAGCCCATGGTGATATCCACCATAAGCATCAGCTACTGTTGATAAGAACATAGGATATTAGGTTCTGGCATGAGATGCATATGCATGATGAAATTGGAGGATTAGGTTGTGATGACCCAACTTATTTTCCTGACTTCTCCTATTTGCACCTCTGTGCCATTAATGAGACAAAATCACAGCAGTCTGCAAAGAAGCTGAGAAAGCCATCAGGCCCTCACTGAACACCAAGTTGTATGCTTGTAGCAATAGTTGTGAGCATCTTGGGCTGGAAGAGATGTAGAAAATAAACAAGTGAGGGAAAACAGCTGAAGGCAGAACAAGTTTAATATGTTTTTCCTTTTACATTGGGGCAGGTGGGAGAAGTGTGTGCCAAATTCAAAGTTGACTGCCAATGGCCATTACTTATGTAAGTAACTTCAGCTTGCCAGCCCAGTGCACAAGGCTGACTGACCTTGGCAGCCATGTGTCAGTATTTTTCTCCCACAAATCCAGTATTCTTTGGCAGTTTCCGCACTGCTCTAAACAGAGGTAGGCGTGTCAGTTTGTAGAGTTACCTATTCATTCCCCCCCCCCCCTCCTTTTCTTTCAAGAAGTAAGGAAAAAACAACATTGGATTCTTTGTCTGTTTTAAAGGATGTTAAAGCAAGGAAAAATCTTTTAATTTGCTGTATTGAGAGAGCAGTTGTGGAGCTGAGTAGCATATAGGAAATGTATGAAAAGCAATCAGCTGAAATGGGTGCTGGAATAAATGAATTTAGGAAGTAAAGGAAGAATAACTCAGGCTGAGCATTCTGACAAGGTTCATATTTCCTCTGGGTGGGTGCAGACTCCACTGTCTGTGCCATTTTACTGTCAGTACAGATCCTGAACAGGACTCAAAAAGAACTAAAATGTGGATAAGTGTGAGCCAGAAAATGTCAGGTTTCCAGGTCAGGGAACTTGCAGAAAGATAAATGAGGGAAAAATAAAGTCCCCTTTTCTCTGTAGAAGGGCATCTGCAATAACTGGCAGATGAACCAGGGATTAATTATAGCAGCACAACACTGAATGATGGTGAAGCCTGTCAGAATTTTACCACTCTTGGTCTACAAAGCTGGTAGAATCCCATCTTTTAATTAGATCACAGCTGGGTTTCAGAGCATGTCCCATTCTGAGAAACCTGCACTCTGGGACACAGGTGTCCCACTGTAGCCTTTACAGAGGATTTGGGCTCTCTGAAGCTGTCCAGAGATGAGTGTCACCCTTCTGTACTCCAAATTTGCTTTTCATTTGGATGAATTGAAAATCAGAAAATAAGTAGAGTAACCTGAAAAGCTCAGGTGGAGGCTTGCCTGATGCATTTTATGAGCTTCTTACAAGTCCTTTTGGAAAATTACATGAGACAGCACTGAGTCCCAGCACAGTGGCCAGCATGGCAATGCAATATGACTAGTTTCTTCCTCACACCCAGAGGCACCTGGTTGCCATCTCCTCACCCTGCACTGGCAGGGTCATCTGACAGGGCTTTCAACTATTGCTACAAAAAGGTCATTTACTCACTTGTTCCCTTTAGCCTGAATACAAATCACTTTGAAATAAATTAATAGTTGAGTCTTAGCTACTAATACTGAGTATTGTTTCATTATTGTTTGTGTCTCATTTATATTTTATACATCCAAATGGAAAACATAATATGAGTTTGCCCACTCTTGCTCTTCCCATCTGCTGCCAGGGTCCTTGAGCACAGTGGGGTCATGTCACATAACACTTGAAACATAACACACACATGATACAAGGCAGGTGTATATGTGTATGTATGTATATAGAAAAAAATAAACAACCTCCTTGGGACAGGGAAGCAAGAATACTTGATATTCAAACTTATGTAATTGAAGGTATGCTTCAGGCATGAACAAGATTTTGTTTTATTTAAAGCAAATCAATTTCATTTCAATGTGGATAAAAATCTCTTTGCTATATCTTTCATCTTTGTTCAAAAAACATGTATTTTTAACCACCCCTCTTTCTATGTCCAATAGTGATTCAAGTGTCTAATTCTGTTCAGATTAATTTTGAATTTGCAGTGTGATCCTGTTATTGTTGCAGATTCATCTATCCCTTATGCATCTTGGATGTACCCTGATGAAGGATCAGTCCTGTCTTTTGTAGTAGGTTATTGGTCTGTCATACTATTATAGTAAGGATAGCCAGAGTGTTCTGAATACAAATGCTCTATAACCAAACTGATCCCCTCAGTTTTCTCATCTCTTTCAAACCTTTCAGCTGTCACCTATTCTTTTTCATTAAAAAAATACCTTTAACATATGCCACTTGCAGGACATGAATTGGGCTACTCATATGAATACTTAAGAGTTTGGGTTTGGTTTTATTTCTTGCTGTTTTTCTGCTAGTGAAATGAGTTCTTATTTTAGTTTGTCACCTAGCTATAGTATAAGTGCTAGAAGAAGGCAACAACATGGGATAATAAAGAAGAATTTATGTCCCATGTCCTTCCAGACTATGATCCTGCCAGCAGGTCTCCAGGGAGAGATCTTCCAGCAGTACTATGGAGATTGCAAGAGTTTGCTGAGACCCACCAGCAGAATTGGGGCTGCAGGGCTTGACCTCTCTGAATGCAATCAGCTAAGGGAGAGTACACAAATGTACTTGCTGAAAATCAGAAACAATTATCTGCATTTATATGGGAGTTGTAAAGGGGTGACATAAGAGAGGACAGCATAATCTTCCTTCCTTTTAAACCAAAACTTTAAAAAATTTCTTTCTTTTAAAAAAAGAATTATATATTGTGCTTTACTTTCAGTGCTCTACAAGCTTCTACTTCTTTTGTATCTTAATAAGGAAAGTAAAGCCAAACTGAAGTTTTTAATATATTAAATCAGAAAGCTAGACTGGAATGAAAGATAAGAATCCAATAACACCAAAAAGACACTAGAATAGAATCGGTTATAAAAGATTTATGCACTAGGATTAGGAGGTTGAAAAGGCAAAAACTTTAGTGTTCATTCATGCAAGAATGTCAAATCACCAGCCTAACTAAGGAATGTGACAGTAATAAGATTTTAAAAGTGGGCATTTTCAGGTAATGCTGCCATAATAGAGGTCATAAAAGTTTTATCTAAGTATATTGCAGGGATGCTAATGGCCAAGATGGTCACCCATCTGAACTTTGAAAATGTTTTAATAAACAGCTAATAATTCAAGACATATTTATATGCCTCTGTAAGACTATGCTTCCCAGACTTGCTTTTCTTATCTGTATCTCTGGAGCCCTTGCCTAGTAGCAGGCAGTGCCAGTTTTCAGAAGGATTTGCTGCAGGGATAAACCATTCATGTACTTTCCATGTAGTCTGGAGTGAAAATCATGCAATTGTCCTGAAAGTTGGATGAGAGAGGAAATTCCAACTGCTAACAAAGGACACCTGACCCTGAGTTACTAGGGATGGAGCTTTTAATTCAGGATAGCACATTGGATATGGCAGGAACGCAGAGATATTTAACTCATCAGAAAATTAAGTCTTCTCCCTGCTAGCATGCATATACATTTGCTTTGAACACCAAAGACCTTAACAACATCAAGCCCAGTTCTGATAGATAAAAAAATAATACTGAAGATCCTACCCTTCCTACAAAATGTGCTTTCTGAATCAGGTTTGTGACAAGAATAAAAACTATATTACAGTATGCAAAGCATGGCAGGTACTTCAGACCACTGCTTAAATTCCTTGTGACCGTCTCTACATATCAAGTCAGACTATAAATCTAAGGGGAATGACTATGTAGTTTATATCTGAGCCTCTCAGAAAAATGGCTGAAGCTTGGTGGTCTCTTTTTTCAGACAACAGGGCTATGAAGCAGCCCCAGTTTAGGAGCTTTAGCAGTGGTACAAGCCTTACGTTTCTGCATCATCTCCTGCTGACCAACAGGCCTTGCATGCTCAGAGGCGTCAGGACTGGAGGTACTTACCAGGGGGGGACCGCGGAGGGGGCCAGGGCTAAGACAAGTCAGTTTGAGGGGGAGGAAGAGGAAGGCATGAAGCGGCCACATCTCGGTCTTTCTGGTCTGTCTGACAAATTAGCTGGTGCCTGCTGTTGCGCGGGGCAGCACTGACATCTCATGGCTCTCGGCACCACTGCAGCCGCCCTACGGCGGCGGGGACCGGCCAGTGACACCCGGGGGTATCGATCGGTCTCTGCCTCTTCCCCACCCCCCTCGGCAGTCTCGGTACCTGTACTACACAATCACAGAATCTCAAGGGCTGGAAAGGACCTAGAAAGATCATCTAGTCCAACCCTCCTGCCAGAGTGTGTAATTTTTTGAAAGAGATTCCTGCAGTCTTAAGAGAACCGTCTCTGCCCCCTGGGTGCCAGGGACTTCACCACTAACATTCCTCCTCTTTTATAAGCTGTTTGCGGCTGCAGTTACAGAGGAGCAGCCACCGAAGTATTTTTTTTTCCCCACCACCAGCAGGAGAGAGGCAGGTGAGCTCTAGTGTCGTGCAGACAGTGTTCTAATTAAAATGTTCCTCACTGGCATGTACAGAAAGTTAAGAGAAAGAGAGACAAAAATACCGATTTCTGTTTGAAAAATGTTCAAAGCTCAACGTTGTTACAAAAGCTCAAGAAATTCTTCTGAGAGTACAAGCTAGTTAGTCATTAAATTGGTAGTTTATTTATTTTCTGAAAGAGGAGGAAGGGGGGGAGCACGTGGGGGACACACAGGAGTTGAAAGAGCACTTGTGTTATTCACCATGCAGCCAGGAGCAGAAAATATAGAGGCAATTAGAAGGTCAGAACCAATAATAGTATGCTGGCAACTTGTAGAATCTGTAGAGCAGGTGTTTGTTCTCTTGGTGTTCTTACTGTAAACCATCATTAAAGCTGTGTGACATCACCAGTTCTCATGCTATCATTATTTGACATCTTCAACGTGAAGACAGATTATATCTTCAGGAATTTGGTCCAAGGAAAATTGTAACTATTTCCTTAAGAAAACACTGCTTTTCATGAGGAAATTATTGAGTGCCAACTGAGGGATTTTTCGTGAATTTAGCCCAGGCAACCAGACAGAATCATGCTTTTATTATTTACTTCCAATGTATAATCAACTTTTCTTTGAAGATGACAGCTTTCAGCCAAGAATGTCCAATGTTTTTCTCAGGGAAATAAGACAAACAGGAGGCAAAAAAGTAAAAATATAGTGAGTTTTCTGAGGCTGAAGCAAGTTGTTGGCCTTGCTATTCCCTCTGTACATATACATAAGGGCACACACACATGCACTCCAAGTGTGCATGCAGGGAGCTGTGGCCTCACTGAGAGCTAAGGACTGGTGTGAAACCGTGTGCAATGTTACAAAGCAGTTCTAAAGCAACAATCAGAAAAGGCCCTTTGAGACTCAGCGAAATCAGGACTGAAAATTCCCACAAGAAATACAGAATAAATTGAAGCATAATAGCTATTGGTTTTATCTTTTTATTACACAGGTGCTCTGATATTTGTAGACTTCATTCTCAGGCATGAAATGAAAGTAGCATGTAGGGAGGGAGTCGTACTATGTTATTCAAGCATTTCTCCTTTTTGGGGCTGTCTGCAGTGACTTCAGACAGTCCCTGGCAGAACTGTTGTGCCCCTGTCAGACCCCACAGAGCCATGGGTGTTCCACGTTGGGTGGGAAGCCGGGGCTGTGTGTGGAAGTAAGGTCAAGTGAGACCTTGCCCTGCAATACTCCAAAACTATTTATCTGGTTTGTGCCTTCAGGATAGCCATCACAAGGCAGCTTTTATATACAAAAGAGTCAAGTCTGTAAGTTCTACATATCATACCCAGGACGTCTATGCTTTGTTTAATCTCAGCTTTGGAGCTGAGGCTAAACACATGGTTAGATGCATAGTTGTGAGGAATTGCTCAAGTATAAGTTTTGAAACCAACCCTCCCTTACCAGTATTGCCCTGCAATAAAGCATACCACTTTCCAAGAGTTGAAATTGAAACAAACCAAAACCAACAGGCAGGAGAAACTCTTGCTGCCAGAACTGTCTTCACTTTCATTTCTGTGCTCTCGGGGTTTTTTTTCCCCATATGTCCATTAGAAAGTGACGTTTCTTGACATACCTGGGAAGTGAGTACCACTTTCTTAAAGTTAGTGCCTTACAGCTGCTCTTTACCCCTCCACCTACAAGCAAAGGGGCTTCAGTTTCTCCTGCCTGTTCCTTCCATAAGGCATCCCAAATGTCAAGCCCTACTGGCCCAGGTCACAAGTCAAAGCCTTCACTTCTAGCTAAGGCTGAGGAATGTCTTGGTGTTGGTGAACAACAGCTTCCAGGAGCCTCTGCTGTCTCTCTCAGAGTCTTTGCCTTCATTTTTATCAAACCAGACAGCAAGACATTGATCTCACTTGCACTTGGAGCAGAAGATGGGAAAATATTAATGTTTCATTGTCTTCATGTTTAAAAGTTAAAGAAATGGGTCTTCACCAAGAACAAGAGAAATGTTTTTCTTAACTGCATAGCAACAAGCTATGGTTGCAATTATTTATATTAAGTGTGAAATTTCCTCAGTGCCTCATTTATTCAAAGCTATATTTTTACTCCATTTTTGTTTCCACAAATGGCTAGGCTAAGATGCTGTCTTGAGCTTAAATATCTACACAAATTTTGGCAGTCCCCACCAACAAACAAAAAATAGATTAAAAAAAAAAACCACAGAAAAATTGGAGTTAAATTTGCAAAGCCCTCTACAAATATGACTTGGACCAACCAGCTTGGATAAAGATAGTAGGGACAAGTTAATGCAGCTGGAAACCTACTTCCAATTATCAGAAACAGGTGCTGCAAGTAAATCAATTGGGCCCTGGGTGATCGCATGGGTGGAAGCAGCATATAAGGAAGTAGCTAGCAAAGGAAAGGTGGTGTTGAGTCAACTCTGTTGGTTCTACTATGTTGCCTGTGTATGTGCATTACCTGGCTTCTCTACATCTTTGAATAAATACTGCTTGCGCTGTTACACTTGGTGATCCCGAAGTGATCAGACGAATTTGTTGGACTAAGAACCCTCAGCAGAAAACTGCCAAGATTCCTGAAAGACATCTGAAAAGGCAAGTGAGCCATCTAAATGGGTATAATGGGAAAGGCAATAAGCAAAGAGGAAAACCCTGTTGACATCCTCCGCCATATTCTTTCTGAGAAAGGATTCAACTATGAAAGAGATTTTGCTAAGACTTGTAAGATAAGGACAGGATGTAAGTTTCTTTGCCTCCCTACAGGAAGTGTGTGAAATGGGACATTGGGAAAATCTAGGAGACATGTTGAATGATGCCATTGGCCTGTGTAAACTGGTGTCATCCATTCTACAACAGCTACAAGCTGACTGGGCTGTGGCTGCTGCCATGAATGCAAAAAATGCTATGCTATCCGTGTTCCCAGTAGACGCTAAGAGGTTCTTTAGAGATGGTGACTTTATAGTACCATCGACTCCACCTCTGGAAGAAAATATTAAGA
This sequence comes from Colius striatus, assembly GCF_028858725.1. Lineage (NCBI taxonomy): Eukaryota > Metazoa > Chordata > Aves > Coliiformes > Coliidae > Colius > Colius striatus. The sequence goes on from NC_084767.1 coordinate 31,874,040, forward strand.
GATTCCTTGGAGGTAATAACATCATATTACCCTCAATTCCAGCTCTAGAGGAGGTGAGTAGGGATGTGAGCCAACCCTCCCCTCCAGAACCCCCTAGGTCACTGTCCCAGGAGCCGAATGCTTGCACTGTTTCTTCTCCCCTCCTACCCATCCTGCCCCGTCCCATCCTGCTACTATGCCTGAGGGAGTACCTGGCAGAGAATGAAAGTTATGCTTTCCTCATGATATTACGGATCTACTATTGCCCCTGAGCTCATCAATCCCTGAGTATATTCCTCTCCCATCATCACCCCCAACATCTAGTGAAGGGCAGATCAACAAAGACAGTTGTTACAGGAAGAATTAATAAGGCATGGAGATGATATGAAACAGGCTTTGGCCCACTTGGAGGAACTGATAGAAAAGCCAAAAGTGACAGCTAATCAACTGTTGAAACAGCTTAACAAATTAGCTAAACCAGAGGTTAAAGTTTCACCCCCACAGGTGGTCAGAGACCCCTGGCTGGACTATGATCTGGCGAAGAAATGGAGAGGCCTCATATGTGATGCAGTAATTGAAGGAGAATTCATTCTGCGAGCCTTTCCAGTAATAACAGTATGTAGTAATCCTGCATGACAACGATGGGTACCTTTGGATTGGAAGTTGGTAAGGGAAGGCCAGAAAGCTGTGATGCAATATGGCCTGACCAACCCATATATTCAAACCTTATTAGATTACATTTTCACCAGAGGATTAATGACTCCATTTGACTGCTGGAAGCCAGCAGAAACCTTCCTGAAGCCCACTCAGGTATTACTATGGGAGTCTGAATGGGAAAAAAGAGTCGATGTGGCAATAGTAGAAAATATGGACTTACAACAGGGAGATCCATGATGAGTTTTCACAGCTGATATGATGTTAGGAAAAGGACCATTTTCTGACCCTCAGGTACAAGCCCGACTGCATGAAGCTATTTTACTACACAGATACTGGCTTATCAAGTGTTTAAGACCATCCCTGACATGGGGGTGCCAGTTCCCCTGTATACAACCATTATACAGAAGCCCAATGAACCTTTTATGACCTTTTTAGACCATTTAAGAGCAGCTCTGGATCATATACTAAATATGTTGGCCGAAGTAAAAGCGGAAATGGGATTGCCCTTGGCAGTTGCTAAAGCTAACCATGATTGTAAGAAGATCCTGCAGGCTCTCCTGCAGATGGCAACTTTGGCTGACATGATAGAAGCCTGCTTTCAAGTAGGATCATTGGCACATTTAGCTGAAGCTATGGTAATGGCATAAAAACTCTTAGTTTGACAGAACAAAGGAAATCGGAGGCCAAAATGCTTCAATTGTGGGAAAATGGGACATGTGAAAAAATGTCAATCCAGATCATTGGTATGGACAAAGAGCTCCATTAGACCATCGGGGTCCAACAGCAGATTTAATGGCAATTGTTACAAATGTGCTAAGTTTGGACATCAAGCCACTGAGTGACATTCTCAAGTGGCCAGATACAACATGCCAAAGGGAAACAGATCAACAAGTGCAAAAACGGTGAGCACAATGACACAAAAACATCCTTCAACACCAGTGCCTGCCTGGATGGCCTCAGATCAGCCATTGCAGGAAGTACAGGAGCAAATGTGGAAACAGCAATAGATGTAACCATCCACAATATGGATGTAACAGTTATTCCATCCAATGTTCATGGCCTCCTTGGTTATGGTTTAAGTGCTCTGCTTTTAGCATGGTCATCAGCCTCTCGAACAAGGTATTTTCTTGCTTCCCCGGTGTTATTGATGCATCAATTGATTATCAAGGAAACATTGGAATAATGGTTAAAGTATGGCAGCTACCAGTTTATATATCTAAAGGAACTAGGATAGCTCAGTTCCCCTCATGACTAAAGTTCCACTATCAGGTGTTTGAGAGCATCGAGAAGGTGGTTTTGGATCCACCAATATACCTGAGGTAAGACTTGCAATGCCACTTTCACAGACCAAGCCCACTCAGATGGTTGTATTCCAGCATCCAAATGGTGAACACATGGTTGGGTACAATATGTTACTGGATACAGGAGCAGATGTAACCAAGTTGGCCTTTAGAGAATTCAGAGACCCTGTTGTCAGAGTAGGAGGCACATGGATGACAAAAATTAGCAGAAACCTAATTTTGGTATGGATTCAGGATGAAGAAAATAGATGTATGCAAATTAGACCCTATGTGATGAATACTTCAGTTTGACTTTTAGGTAGAGATGCCTTAAGCCAAATGGGCTTCTGTTTGTCAAATGAAAATTTTTAGTGGTGGCCATTGATGGGCGACCAATCCTGAAGTTAACCTGGCTCACAGATAAACCAGTTTGGATTGATCAATGGCCGCCGAGTAAAGAAAATCTCACCCAGATTCATGAATTAGTAAATGAACAATTAGAAATAGGTCATATTAGGCTGTCCACTAGTCCATGGAATACACCAATTTTTACCCTCCCTAAAGAATCGGGGAAATGAAGGCTGTTACACAATTTACAAGCTGTTAATGCAGTAAAGCAGGATATGGGTGCTTTATAGGTTAATTCAGTGATGCAGGATATGGGTGCTTTATAGCCAGTATTACCCTCTCCTGCAATGATTCCAAAAGAATGGCCCCTATTGGTGATCGACCTAAAGGACTGTTTTTTCACAATTCCCCTACATGAGGATGACAGTGAGAAGTTTGCTTTTACAGTACCATCTATTAACCAACAAGAGCTGGCAAAACAGTACCAATGGACAGTTTTACCTGAGGGAATGAAGAAGTCGCCAACTATTTGTCAAACATATGTTGCCTGGGAGCCAGCACCTCTGCACAAAAAATATCCTCGTGTTTTATTTTACCATTATATGGATGATATCCTGATTGCAGGAAAAGACTTGGACCAGCATCAGATTCTACAAGAAGCAAAGCGACAGTCGGGCATCTCCGGGGTAGTGATCATGCCAGAGAAGGTACAAATGCACTCCTCTTGGAAATATTTAGGTAATATTATCACCAGTGTGCCCATTTAACTTCAGAAGGTGGCAATTAAAACAGAAATTTCTAATTTAACAGATGTCCAAAAGCTAATAGGTGATATCCAATGGGTACAAACTATATATGGAATAGAGTTGAGTGAGGATCTTGCACCACTAATACCTTTGTTAAAAGGGTCAGTAGAGGCTGACAGTGCGTGAAAATTGTCCCAGCAGCAAATATAAGCAATACAAAAAGTAGAAAACAAAATAGTCAATAACTACAGTCACTGATACGATCCTGACCTCTCTATTAACACTGCTGTGATAAGTCAAAATCAGCATGTAATGGCAGTCTTGATGCAATGGAATTCAGTTGCAAAAGACCCTTTGAGGATCCTAGAGTGGATATTTTTGCCATATAATTTGCAAAATACCAATCACTATGAGACTAGAGACAATTGCGAAAATAATTGTTAAGGCCAGAAAACATCTGCTGGAAATAGCAGGGACTGAGGCAGACGTTATTTTCATTCTGCTAACAGATGAATTCTTGAACTGGGTGCTGCAACAGTCTGATGAATTACAGTGGGCCTTATTGTTATATCCAGGGACTATAAATAATCATTATCCAGCCCGCCTTTGGTGAGATACACAGCAGAGGTGAGGTTCATTTATTCATGGCTATGCAGCTGATTGAGGTAATCCAGGGGTTCCTGGGGAACAGGGAGTAGAGGAAAAGCGAAGAGAGCTGCCAGAACCAGGCAGCTGTTGCAAGGGGAACGATTTTGCCTGGAGGTGGAGCGGCAGAAACCATGGGGGATGTAATTGTCCCCCAGGGAGAGCAAGCAACCAGGAGCATGGCAAACAGGGACGGCAAATGGAGTGGCGCAGCGGTTTGTGCGACAGTTTGAGCAGGCATGGTGAGCAGGCAGGGAACAACCTCACGGCCCATATGGAGAAAGAGAAGTCAGACAAGTGCCCCAGCTTCAACCTAGCAAAATGGTGAGCACTCACCTGAGGACTAAAGCCAAGGCTCAGGTGGATAAAACCTAGGTGAAGGTCAGTGCATCCACCCAGACAGAGCCGTTTAGTAGAGACACTTCAATCCAGGTGGAGGGCAGGGGGTGTTTAGGATGCTTACGGACATATGCCTCTGAGGCAACTATATGTCATAGGTGCCCTCAAGTTCAGGAACTGCAGTATCTGGTTGAAGAGCTGCAGGAAACTGTGAGTAGACTCTGGAGTATTAGAGAGGCAGAGGTGGAGAAAGACGGAGGCTTCCGCAATCAGGTGCAAGCCTCCAGTGAATCTAACAAGACTTAGACCCTGGTTACAAAAAAAAAAAAGGACAAAGGCTGGTATTCAAAGCCTTCCTTCTGGAGTACCCACTACAAACAAGTTTGAGGCACTGACAACAAGGGACTTCAAGCAAGTTCCAAAAGGGGAAAACCCATGACACAACCCACCAAACAACCCATCAGCTGCTCCACCTGCCGTAGGTAATGGACACCGTAGAAAGAGACGACGGGTACTTGTTGTGGGTAACTCACTGCTAAGGGGCACTGAGACCCATCTGTGGAGTAATTAGGGAGTCAAGAGAAGTGTGCTGCCTGCCAAGAGCCAAGATCAGGGATGTGACTGAGAGAGTGCCACGGCTTGTCAGGGATACAGGCTACTAACCCTTACTTGTGTTCCATGTAGATATGAATGATATGAGGCATGACATCTTCAGGATCCAGAAGGATTTTAAAACCTTGGGGGAGTAGGCAAAGGGTAGAGGGGCTAAGGTTATTTTCTCCTCTATCCTGTTTACTAGAGATACAGAGGGAGTCTACAATGGAAAAATCAGCCAAGTAAACTCCTGGCTGAGAGGCTGGTGCCAGGGGGAAGGCTTTGGGTTCTTTGACAATGGATCCTTCCTTGGGGACTACAACTTGATAGGACAGGATGGGATTCATCTCTCCCGTAAAGGCACTGAATTATCTGGGAGTAGGCTAGCAAACTTAATAAAGAGGCCTTTAAACTAAGGGACTTGGGGAGTGGGGGGAGAAGCAAAATAGAACAAGCTGTCACCTCTAGCTGGGAAACAGGGCAGGACAGGGAACGCAATGATAAGTGCCCTTCATCTGCACACTGGACTGAGATGCAGAAGGCTGACCACCCTGAGGAAGAGCCAAACCAGGGAGGAACCACGTGCACCCGTCCAGGGAAACCTGTGTGTTTGAGTAAGCCCCTGTGCTGCCTCTACACCAATGCATGTAGCCTGGGGAATAAGCAGGAGGAACTGGAGATGTGGGTGTGGATGCAGGGCTACGACCTCATTGCGGTCACAGAGACGTGGTGGGACAGCTGCTATGACTGGAGCACAGCCATGGAGGGTTATGTATTGTTCAGGACAGACAGACTGACAAGGCGTGGAGGTGGAGTTGCTCTCTATGTGAGGGAGCAATTAATGTGTACCAAACTGTGCCTGGGTGGAGATAAGGAGCAGGTAGAGTGCTTATGGGTAAAAATTAATGGGCAGGGCAAGGCAGGAGATATTGTTGTAGGAGTTTGCACCTGATCATAAGTTGAAGGGTCTTGACAGGATGGAACAACTCATCCTGAATGTCGTCACTAAACATATGAAGGATTAAACTATCAACATGTATTCACCAAGGATAAACCTGATAGCCTTCTACGAGAGCATAACCAGCTGGCTAGATGAGGAGAGAGCAGTGGATGTCATCTACCTTGACTTCACCAAGGCTTTTGACACTGTCTCACATAACATCCTCATCAGAAAGCTCAAGCAGTGAGGCTTGGATGAGTGGACAGTGAGGTGGATCGAGAGCTGGCTGAATGACAGAGAATGACCAAAATGTATGCAGCCACAGGGAGATCTAATTTCAATGTTTTCTCTCATGCTTTTTCAATGTGAAAGAGTATGCCTTTGTTGTTTCTTTTGTGTAGCTCAGAAAACCAGTATCCATTGGAATGTGTTGTCCTCACACAGGCATGCCAAGCATAAGTACATTACCCTGTCCATCTACATCGGGAAATGACCACTTTCATAGCCAGCCCAAATTTTTCAGTGCATCTGCTCTTTAATATGCTAACTTTAAAAGTAACTGAAATTCCAAGATATTTCCAAAGAATTATTTTGGGGTTTATATAATTTTGCATTTGGGGACCATAATTCAATTACCTTCCCTCCAAAATAAATGTCACACTCCTACATCAAACAGTCTTTATTCACTTCAGCAATAATGTGTTTTCCTACTGTTTTTTAACCCTGTGTGTAGTATTTTGATGGTGGCCACTGCTTCAGCTCCTGTAGATGCCATTTTTCTCAGGCAAACTCATCTTTCTACTAATGTATTGTTATTGAAGAGTAATGCAGTAACAGGATGGGTTTGCCCAGACCCCTGGGATTATAAAGATTGTAGGCCAATGGAACAGGCAGATGCTCATTACTATCTCCACAGAGCACGTAAATATTGAGGAGGTGTCTGTCACTAGATGAGAGGTTCCTTTCTCATTTGGTCCTATCACCAACCTTTATTTTTGGGGCAAAGTATATGACCTCTGGAAAAAAAAATTATGCCCCTCTCTGTCACAGTTTCCTGGGTTATAATACTGGATTAGGGCTCCCTTGAAATCTGCCAAAAGAGTGAAGGTGACTGCTATCGACTAGGTAGTAATACCAATTCAAAACTATGTTCACAATTTAAAACAAAACATATTGTGGATGCTTTAACTTCCATGAAGGTCTCAAGAATGAATTACTGTCAAGTCTAACACAACCTCTGTGCCAGTGCTTTAGTGCACATCACTCAGCATGAGAGTGGCTGCCACAATCAGAAACAATTATTCACTTCTATTGTGGTTCCAAACACAGGGAGTAAGGAATACTTCTCACCAGCTCCTGCCACTTTATGTTTTTATATCCACCAGTCAGTCAGACTCTTTATAAAACAGCATGTGTCTGCTCATTAAGAGGAGAAAAAGTTGATTGGTACCAGAAGATGAGTACAGAGTGATTTAATTGTGGCCCTTTGGCACATCTGTGTTAGACATATTAGGTACTTAGACAGTCCACACTGACAGCAACAATGGGAATTATATTGGAATAATATGATTTTTTAAAGCTGTACTCACACACACACAAAAAAAACCCCACAAACAAACAGAAAAACAACCCAAACCAAACCTTTTTGATCTCTGTGATTGTTTTCCAGGTAATTTCACATCATCAGTTAGTCTTTCTCTTAAACCAGAGTGAATGCTGTTAAATCCCCTCTTCTACACAAGCTAGTTCATCTATAAATAAGGAATATGTTCTTAGAAAGAGAGTGTACTTATGAATTGGTGACATGTATTGTTACTATTTAATTATATTTGATCATTTTATGCTCCTGTTTTGCCAGAACTTTTTATCTATTGCCATGTTAGAGTCTTAATCTCCTCTCAGTCTGTAACTGGGAGGGATGTTGTGTCCTCACCAGAAGCAAGGTTCACCTGAGTGAAATTAATGGCAATAAGCCATCTTTTTACTGTTAAAGTTGGCCACCTGAAACACACCCTCGATCTTCGTAACTGAGTTTCTGAATATTTTTATTATTCCAGCCTTCTGGAAACTGATAGGATAGCCATAAGAGGACAGTATTCCAGAAAGTTAAATTGTGGACTGTGGTTTCTTAAGGAATTGTATGCATCAGTCACCTATTACTTTCAAACAGAGGGAGAAAAAAAAGGCAAATCAGACCTGTTTTCTCTTGCTTAGCAAGCATGATTCACTATCTTTTTAATGACGTTTTAGTTATTTAAATCCCAGAGACAGCCCACCTGGGAAGAAGCTGCAGAGTGGCTGATCTGTAAAGGAAAAAAGCTCAAGGGATTGCTCCAAAGGTACCTCAGCATTAAGCAGTGCAGGTGTGGTATCCCACAGCTCAGCCTCTCTGTCATCACCTCTTCTTGCCAGACTGCTTCAGCATGGCCACTAAGTTTGGCCACTTCTGGAATGCTCACTGTGCCAACTTCTCCACATTACTGTGGGTCTTTGAATCCATACAGTCTCTGCTGAAACCTAGCACTCCTGAAAAATGGGAGCATCTCAGAGATCATTTTAAGAAGAAAAGCCATATTCCTCTAATGCCAAAAGTCAAACAAAGACAACGTATCAATTACTATGTTTTAAAGACATAACTTTATAATCCATTTTCAGGATTATTTACATTTCTTAGGGAGAGTCTACATTTTCTTTTATTAGGCACATTTAAAGCAGGACCAATAAACAAATAAGCTCAGGAAAGCACAGAAGACAGCAAGCTTTCAAATCCTATCCTAACAATTCCAAGTGTATCATTGTGAAAAGAGCATGGCTGAGTCTCTTTTATTGTTTCAGTTTGAAATGTATTCTGCACTAAAATATTTTCGTGGGGCTCGAAATTCTTTTCAGAATCTGCTAATTATTTTCATAATCTACAGTCTGCTCTTATGTTTCTAATTGTAACTATTAATCCTTGCTCATCTACTTGTCCGAGATCTGTGCAAGGCAATAACACATTTTATGCTCAGCAGCACCCTGCCTCTTGACTCATTTGTCAAAAGGATTATTGTACAGTGAGAAATGTGAGAAATTAGCTGCATAAACTTTGCCATTAAAAAGAATGCCTGTATATTACCTGTGCTGGGCATTGCTTCGAACATGGTAATTCCCTCCTCAAATATGCAAACACATCTCACTAGTTTCAGTTAGTGCTGCAAACAAATTTGGAAGTGGTTTGAATGTAATTTCACCTTTGTGTCAAGTCAAATGGTAGTATAATTGTAATTAATAAGGACTGGACTTGACTTCAATCTCTTGCCTTGTCTTTGATTTCTTAAAGTAATTTTTTAATCCATTTTAAAACATAGAAAGTACAGAACATGCTCTATTGTTTTCAAATTTTGATCAGGTGCCTGCCTGCAAATATTGACACCAAGGTCTGACAGATATTTATAATTATTACTTGTGAACTCTGCCAAGACAAGACATCATCCCTACCATCACGTTTGAAGACAGGGAAGAGCAGAGTATTATCAGTTCCCCTTCATCTGTGTAGGGATGATGTGCTTTCCAATCCTCTCTAACAGCAAATTCCTCTTTTCTATCTAATGAATGTTTGCATACCCAGACATCTCTGGACAGCTTTCAGTGAGAAGTATCTGGTGGTGAAATCTATTAGTAGCTGCCTCATCAGAATGGCAGCTGGCACTGACCCTACCCTAACTGCCAGACACAGCAGCCAAATATTTTCTGTTGGCAAAGTATGAAGAAGTCTACTGAAGCATTCAACTATACTAAAATTTGGCCTATTATTTTCATGGACAGCCTTCAAGCTGCACAAAGGTCTCTTCACTTCTTGGATTATGGTTATTCACATATGTCAAATGCACTCTACAAGACTACTGAAAGAAAAAAGAAGTACTTTACCGATTATGCCCTGTTAGTCCCAGTTGCATCACAGCCAGAACCTATGTGCCTCATCCTTGGTGTGTGGATGGGGTTCACAGATTCTTCTTCTCAAGGCACATCACAACCTCTGCTCTTGCACAAATCCAATGTCACGTCTCAACACTGGCACTTAGTCTACGAGGTTCATTGAGACGTGCACAAGTCAGACTCCTCACAAGCACCCCACCAATGGCCTGGTTACTCCTGGGGTTTCCCTTGTCCTACTACCCACTCCTGAGTCTCATACAACTAGCCCTCTGATAACATCACATTCAAAGCGATTAGAACAATCATGGAGGACAGCGCCTGAGGACTGGAGAAAGGCCAATGTTATACCAGTCTTCAAACAGGGCAAGAAGAATGACCCAGGAAACTACAGGCCGGTCAGCCTCACCTCCATCCCTGGAAAGGTGATGGAACAACTCATCCTGAATGTTATCACTGAACATATGAAGGATAAGATGGTTATCAGGGGGAGTCAACATGGATTCACCAAGGGGAAATCCTGCTTGACCAACCTGATAGCCTTCTATGAGTGCATAACCAGCTGGCTGGATGAGGGGAGAGAAGCGGATGTCATCTACCTTGACTTCACCAAGGCTTTTGACACTGTCTCCCACAACATCCTCATCAGAAAAGTCAGGCAGTGTGGCTTGAATGAGTGGACAGTGAGGTGGATCGAGAGCTGGCTGAATGACAGAGCCCAGAGGGTGGTGATCAATGGCACAGACTTGAGTTGGAGGCCTGTGGCCAGTGGAGTTCCACAGGGATCGGTTCTGGGGCCACTCTTGTTCAACATCTTCATCAACGACCTGGATGAGGGGACAGAGTGTACCCTCAGCAAGTTCCCTGATGACACCAAACTGTGAGGACTGGCTGATTCCCCAGAAGGCTGTGCTGCCATTCACTGAGATCTTGACTGGCTTGAGAGTTGGACAGAGAGGAACCTCATGAGGTTCAACAAGGACAAGTCCAGAGTCCTGCATCTGGGAAGGAACAACCCCATGCACCAGTACAGGCTGGGGGTTGAACTGCTGAAGAGCAGCTCTGCAGAGAGAGACCTCGGAGTCCTGATTGATAATAAACTAACCATGAACCAGCAATGTGCCCTCATGGCCAAGAAGGCCAATGGCATCCTGGGATGCATCAAGAAGAGTGTGGCCAGCAGGTCAAATGAGGTTCTTCTCTCTCTCTGCTGAGACCTCATCTGGAGTCCTGTGTTCAATTCAAGGCTCCTCACCTGAAGAGGGACAGGGAAGTGCTGGAGACAGTCCAGCACAAGGCCACCAAGATGGTTAGGGGACTGGAACATCTTTCATATGAGGAAAGGCTGTGGGAACTGGGGCTGTTGAGTCTGGAGAAAAGGAGATTGAGGGGACATCTTATTAACATTTATAAATATCTAAATGGTGGGTGTCAGGAGGTTGGGATATCCCTTTTTTCTATAGTAGATAGTAACAGGACAAGGGATAATGGGATGAAACTGGAACACAAAAAGTGCCACTTAAACATAAGAAAAAACTATTTCACTGTGAGGGTGAGGGAGCCCTGGCACAGGCTGCCCAGAGGGGTTGTGGAGTCTCCTTCCTTGGAAGTCTTCAAGAGCTGCCTGGACATGTTCCTATGCAACCTGATCTAGGTGAATCTGCTTCTGCAGGGAGATTGGACTAGGTGATCTCTAAAGGTCCCTTCCAACCCCTACCATTCTATGATTAGCCCCTGCTTTGGGCTCAGATGCTTCAGGCTGACTTCTGTTAAGCTAATTCCTCTCCCAGTGGTCTTTTTGGTCTATGTTGGGACAGTACACAGTCCATCACGTAAGGACTCCTGTGGGAGAAGGTAAAGAGCCACATATGCCAGTTCCTTAGAATGCCATAATATTTATCCTACTTGATGGGAGTTGATGTAGCACTGTCATGGTTCAATTTGCCACCAGTGCAAAATATCTTTCAAGTCTTTGTAGTTGGTTTAAATGTGGAAGGACAAAATCCTTTCCTTCTCGTTTGTCTGGCACATGCTTTCAGAGATGACTAAGCTTATCCTGCTAAAGCCTGAAGATATATCAGCTGAAGATTAGTATATGTGTACAGGTACTTGGAGTGGCATCTTCTTATGGGACATGCTTAAGTAGAAGAAGTTTTACTGAGGAGATCAGAAAACAACCATTTCCTGAAATAAATCAGATCTTGCAAGAGAAGTGTGCATTTTTTTTCACTATCACACCTGCTGATATGCAGGAGGCCTCCCAGATTGGCTGTCATCGTGCTGGTTGACATGGATGTCTCAACTGTAATCTGAAATCCAGACTGGCTTTGCAAAACTGCTCTACATCTGCTTTCCCATCTCACCTAAGCTATTTAGCCACTTGGTTTCTATTTCAAAAGGTGGCATTTATTCTAATTCTTTCTTCACATTCACCTCATTAAGCTTCCACTTCCAGTCATCAGCTGCTGAAGCACTTGGCTGCTCTGCTAAGCAAGTCTGGCTCATGCTGGAACAGCATTGCACCCTTCTTTATCACTTTGTTGACACTCGACCGATAAAACTTATCTTTTCTGGAGGCTGGTGGAGGGGAGAAGCCTTTAAAACAAAATGAAATTTTCAGAGTATAAAGATAGTGCCATTCTGACAAATAAAAACTGAGGTGTGTTTCGCTTGTGTGGTGTGTGGCAGTATGCAGACAACTCACAAAGATACCCTGGGGAACTGCTGAAGTGTTACACTGTATCACATTAATTTATTTTCCATTCTGAAATTTTCAACAAGCATGCCAAGAAAGCTGGAACACTCACCTGTATTTGAAACAGCAAATACTTTTCTAGAGCAAGGATGAGGAAGAGTGTCTTCTGAAAAAAAATAATGTAATGAGTTAAATACAAAACAGACAAAATCAAGTAAAAATTAGCCAGGATGTAGTTTATTGCCTGTCCCATTCACAAAAAAAAAAAAAGAAAAAGAAAAAAAAAGTTAAATTGAAATTGAAAAGGGAAAAAAGGGGAAAAACTGCTTAACCAGATAAACTAGATAAAGACTCATTTGTGAATTAACTGCTGAATATCACTAAGGTGTGCAGTGTTACAGAGCAAGTTGTAACAGCTACATGTGTATCTACCTTGGGCTTCCTAACTGCCAGCTACTTGAAACCCCTTGAATAAATGTAGAACCCTCAAAGATGTTCTAATTTCTGGTGCTCACATCAGTCCCTCAGGCTCTACTGCATTAGCCAAGTAGGCTGAGGAATACCAGCACACTTCTCTGCTGAGCCCTCTCAAGGATTATCCTGGATAAATTGCCTATGGCATAAACTCAGACAAGAGAAACTGTACTTCTCTGAGGAAATTGACTGTTTTGCCAAAATCTGTAGGGTTAGATTCTCAGCAGTGTAAGCAACTCAGATGCAAGTAATCTGAATCCTCATCAAGCGGGTTTGAGCTCTGTTAACTTTTCTTCCTCAACTTGGACATCTGCTCTAAATACCACTGAAGTGTCACTAGGTACCTTAATCAACTACAGTGTCCTTTCAGGGTGAAACCCTGCTGACAGCCTCATCTGAAGAACAACATAGTAATGGGGAACCTAAGGAGAGCTAAAGGGGGTCCATCCAGAGAGTCTGATCTTGGAAACTTCAGCATCATGGTCTGACCTCATATCCACTCATTCATCCTCTATGTTCACAACAAGCTAATAAATGTAAGATGGTTGTCAAAATATAAAGCATTTTCCATTTGAAAGTGGAGGGAGGGGAGGGATATGTTGTATGGTTTTGAAAAAAAAGAGAGAGTATGAGCACACTTTTCTATGACAGATTTTTAATTTTTCCAATCTTTACTGAACCTTTTTCTTTTTTTTTTCTTATTATTCACAAGACCTTCCAGGAGAGTACAAGTCATTTTTTTAATGTAACAACAGGGCAGTGTTTTCTTATAAGATGCTCCTTGAATAGAGAGATTTTTATTTGCTTTTCTTTAAAGATGAGGATCACATCATCATTTTGTCCTTCCAATTGCATCTGTTCTAAGAGTGTGTGATATTTGCAACTTCACTGTGGCAGCTTTAGCTTCCCTTTTAATTTGCTTTTTTTTCTGTCAACGTTTCCTTGAAAAAAAGGTGAAGCCCCAATAAGAAAATGCGTGCAGCTGTGGACAGGCCACTATTGCTGGTTTGCAAGGAGGAGGGAAACCAGTTGCAAAAGGATAGCATGTGAATAATGAGGGCTTAGAGGCTATAGAGGCTCCCAGCAGAAGCGAGGTCTGACTGGTCAGGCTTAATTCTGGAGATGGAGACTTTGTGCTGGTATAGGCTGTAATGGCTGTTCTTTCTTCTCTTTGACTGAAAGACTTTCTTTTTCTGTGAGTTTTAAGTACAGTTTGTAGTTTATAGCTTAGTAATAGCCTAAACCTTAGGGTTTCGGTAGAGTAACTTTTCTCTGACTGTTCTTTGCTTGGTTTTGGATGTTGTTCTTTCAATGCCTATGATTTTTTCTAAGCTACTGAGTTAATCCCTAGTTTTCTAAGTTACTAGATTAATCTTTCTTCATTTAGAAAACAATTAAAAACCCATAAAACTCTTTTAAGTGCTGTTTATCAAGGTGCTACTGTTTTCTATCTTCATCTAAGACTTTCTAGCTCAAGACTTTAGACATCCTCTGAATTCAAAGACCAGAAGGGTCTGTAACACAGGGAGGTGGAACGGTTTTATTTTCCTTTATGAGATACCTAAAGTAGATTGAGTTTGGGTACAAAGTTACCATGCAAAGGAAGTTGTCAAATTGGAGATAAATCTCAGGTCTTCTTTCCTTTAAGGAAAAATTTCTCAATGTGGATGTGAATTCAGAAATCCTTTTGGAAGCAAAACTGAGAGAGTCCTGAGCTAGAACAGGAGTGCTGAGAATTTTCTGTTCTCCACAAGTGTTAATAACTGAATTTGGTGAAACTTGAAAGTTGAAGCTGTTACAGACAGATCTTTAGGATACTGTAGTGGTTTTCTCTAGGCTAGGTTTTGGGAGCTGGGAGGCTACAGGGGTGGCTTTTTTAAACAAAGAGATGCCAAAAGCTTCCCTTGTAGCTTATAGGGTCATTGCCAGTCAATTTTAATATGGACCTACTGCTGACCAAGGCTGAGACAATTAGTGACTGAGGTAATGCCTCTGTGATTAATGTATTAGAGAAGGAGAAGAAGTTGTTGTGCGATGGCTAAACTGCAGCAGCAACAGGGAGTGAGAATGTAACAACATCTCTGTAGACACTGAGGTCAGTGGAGAAGGAGGGGTAGGAGGTGTGAAGACCATGGTGAAGCATCTGTGCCCCTGCAGTCCGTGGAGGCCGCTGGGAAGCAGAGATTCACTCACAGTCCATGGAGGACCCCACACCAGCATGGTTGGATGCCTGAAGGAGGCTGTGACTCCATGACAAGCCCACCCTGGAGCAAGTTCCTTTACAAGACCTGTGAGCCCATGGGGAGAGAGGAGTGAATGCAGGCTTTTGATGTCAGGATTTGTGATCCTGTGGGAAAGCCATGTTGGAGCAGCCTGTTCCTAAAGGACTGTTCTCCCAACAGATGACCCACACTGGGGCAGTGTGTGAAGAGTTGCCCCATGAGAAGGACCCATGCTGGAGCAGTTAGTGAAGAACTGCAGCCCATGGCAAGGACCTATGTTGGAGTAGTTCATGGAGGACCTGGACAGGATGGAGAGTTGAGTGGAGGGAAATCTAATGAAATTCAACAAGGGCAAGTGTAGAGTCTTGCATGTGGGAAAGAATGACCCTATGTACCAGTATAGCTTGGGGAATGAACTCTTAGAGAGTAGTGTAGGGGAAAGGGACTTGGGGGACAGCGGGATGACCATGAGCCAGCAATATGCCCTCGTGTCCAAGAAGGCCAATGGCATCCTGGGATGTATTAGAAGGGTTGTGGGCAGTAGGTTGAGAGAGGTTCTCCTCTCCCTCTACTCTGCCCTTGTAAGGCCTCATCTGGAATATTGTGTCCAGTTCTGGGCCACTCAGTTCAAAAAGGACAGGGAGCTAAAGGAAATATTTCAGCACAGGGCCACCAAGATGATGGAGTGGAGCATCTCCCTTTATGATGAAAGGCTGAGGGAACTGGGGCTTTTTAGCTTGGAGAAGAAGAGACTGAGGGGTGACTTCATTAATGTTTACAAGTACATAAAGGGCGGGTGTCAGGAGGATGAAGTCAGGCTATTCTCAGTAATGTCCAATGATAGGACAAGGGGCAATGGATAAGAGGTTCCAAAGAAATATAAGGAAAAATTTGTTCACTCTGAGGGTGATGGAGCACTGGTACAGGCTGCCCACCTGAACGAGTTCCTTATGTGACCTACTGTAGGAGGTTCTGCTGTGGAAGAGGGATTGTACTAGATGATCTTTTGAGATCCCTTCCACCCCTTGAGATTCTCTGACTCTGTAGGAGGGATCCCACACCGTAGCAGAGGGAAGTGTGATGAGGCCTCCCGCTGAAAAGAAGAAGCGGCAAAGTTCATCTGTAATGAAATGACTGTAACCCCCATCCACTCATTGCTGGGGGGAGAAGGAGGGAGAGTCCTGGGAGGAGGGAGAGGTGGGGGAAGGTGGGGGAAGGTGGGGGAAGATTTTATTTTATTTCTCATTTCTCTGCTGTTTTGATTGTTTGTTAATAAATCGAACCATTTCTCCCCAAGTTGAGCCTGTTTTGCCCATGATACTTATTGCTAAGCTATCTCCCTATCCTTATCTCAACTCGCAAACCTGTCATTATGTTTCTCTCCCCTGACCAGTTTAGGACAGTGAGTGGTAGAATGACTTGGTGGGCATCTGACACTCAGCCAGGGCTAAAATTGCCATACATACAGAAAATTAATCTTCTTAGTTTGAGTCAGTCCATTTAAGGCTTTTTGTTTAGCGTACAGCTGCATAGGCTATTAGAAGTGGAAACATTTGGAACTATAATTGAAGAAAAATCCTTTTTCCAGTGGTAGGATCAAAGGTTAATCTCTGCTTCACATGCAATAGCTTAAATGATGCATATGTTCAAAAAGTGAAATAAATGACAGACAGAAGCAGTTGGTTTTCATATTATTCTTATTTTATAAATGTCATTTAAATCAAAACAAGAGCAGCATCACAACTTCTGGTTTTTTCCCCTGTTTACATTTTGGCTGTAAAATTATTGATATGGTGCTCAGGAAACAGGTATATTAAATTTTTGTATGGACTTTAGAAGAGCCGGGACTTTTTTCTTTTGTTTGTCAAAAGACTGACATATGGTAGGTTGTAGGTAAGCCAAAAAATTCAAGCCAAAACCACTGTTCAGCTGAAGTATCCTTGGAAAAGCTAGTAATGCTTTCAGCAATGGCATTGAAAGAGTAGATTTGACAACTCTTATAATTACCACAAAACCTGAAAAGATCAGAAGAGAAAAGCCCTCTCTGCTTTTTGGAACAATTATGGTAGGCTTGTGTGTAGTTTTACCATATGGTTTCTTCTACTTTAAAAAAAAAAAAAAAAGAAAAATTTTAGACTCATTCCCACTATTCATCATGGCAAAGATTTTAAGTGACTGGCCTGTAAAAATGAAGAACATGCAATTTACAGCTTGATTAATCAACAGTCTCAAAGGCACATCTAAACCCAATTATATTGGAGTTGGGAATGAAAGTGAATCATACTAGTACCTTTGAGTCAGAAAAATAAAAATGACTGCTGCAGGATTAATTTTTTTTTTAAAGTAAATTAAGTTTACAATAGTTTGTTCTCTTTTCTTAATGATGTTAAGCCTCTTCAGAGCTTTGTCTTCTGCAGAAACCAAATGTTTAGTTCTATTAAAGGGACATCAAATTTTGCATTCTATCAGTAGGGATATTATTTTTTTGCAATGTTTTACCAATTGTTTCATTATGTATTTATACAAGTCATATTTTAATTTCTGAACATTCTTTATCTGCTGCCACACTGGAGAATTTAACTGAAGCTGGGAGGATACAAAGATTTAGCCTTTTGTAATTAAAAAAAAAAAAAGTGTAATTCCTTTCAAAGAAAGGAGGTAATTTTCTCAGGGAATCAGTGTGGGGAACTAAAGCTTTTTATGTTCCTGCTTTATCGTACTTATGTGACTTAGTGCAAAGTGAGTCCTGTAGTGCTGTGATTATGTGCAGATAAAGGATTTTTTTTCCTGACACCAGGTTGCTGGTTTTAAGCCAGCTGGGTCTGAGAGAGACAAAAATTCTTGTCTCACTTCAGAGCAGGTCAAGCAAACTCATGAAATCATCTTAATTAGGTGATCTAATGGATGTCACCACAAGTGGCAGGAACTGTCGTGGTCACAGGTCTGAAGTGTTTGGAGAAAGGAGGTGCTGCTGTATTGGAGCAGGGACTTGAGCACACATAATCTCCATCTCCCCATCTGCAGGCAAGATACCTTCAGGAACATGAGTATTCTACATTACTGTTCTCTGGCTTTTTATTCATTTTCACACTGAACCTCTCCTTCTACTTCACTGAATTCCAAGAGAGACGGGCTGCAACTGGTATTCCAGAGGTACTGGACCAGGAATTACTGGCACTTTTTTTCTCCTATTTGATGCTTCTTTATGACTTTATTCAAACTTAGACTCCTCCAAGCATTCAGTAGTTCTTAGGTAAGGGCTGCTCTGAATGCCAGGAAGCTTGTCTGTCTAGTGGATTGGAATATAATGCACTGGCTGACCATGATATAGTGACCCACATTTAAGAAATCAGCAATCTCACAGAAGAAGCTTTCATCTCAAGTGTATAATCAGCATGGCATTAGATCAGGTGCCAAGTAGATGATGTTATGCCATTAAGTCAAAAATGTTTGATGGTGCAGAGATAAGTAGCTGTGCTCTCAGTTGCTTGCAGTGCAAAATTGAAACAGTGCATTGGTTTTCTAATGTTGAAGAACAGCTCGATAAACAGGAGTTCACAGCAAACCACAGGTGTGCTTAGAACAGCATTGCTCTGGGACTTTCTCATCTCTATTGTGTTCACAATGCCTCCGCTTTGACTCTACAGGGATCTATATCCCATTTCAAAGCTGCCCTGGCACAGATTTGTGACTAGCCCTTCTGGGGAGTGGCAGAGGCAGACAGGAAATGCAAGAAGCTTCCCAGCTCCCACCACCCATGCAATGACTTTTCCCCAGAAATACAGTCAGTATTGGAAGATCCTGAGCACAGTTCAGTTTCCAATGACATCCCATGCTAGACTATTCTAGACTTCACCAAAGTTTTGTCTTCAGGTTCAAATCACAGCATTGAAAACCACTGCTACAGACTGCCAGAAGTCTATCTTAAAAAAAAATAAAATAAAATAAACAGAGACATGCTGCAACTGCTTCTCAGTAAATTTAAATCCCAGTTTTTTCCGGAATGTTTGTTTTGCTAACATAGGACTTGCAGAGCAGGTCTGACTGATTGTGTCAAGCACAGCGCTCAGCTCACAACTCTATTTTGTGAATATGTAATTTATGATGTGTTGAGTCACATTATGTCATTGTAGTATTCACAAAAATTATATTTTCTTCTGCATTTTCTCCCTCGAAACCACAAATTTTCAATATAATTTTAGAATGAAAATGTCATTTTGAAATTACACTACTTTCTTCAAAGTTCACTCCACTGTAAGTAGGAGACTTGTAATTAAAAAAACCCAAACCATCATCCTATCAAGTCTGACATTATGTATGTTCCCCAGGGCTTAGTTCCTCTAGTTAGGAGAAGAAAAACACCACTTCCGGTCATCAAAGTAGTTTTCATGCAATACTTTCAAATACATGTGAACATTCTGTTTCTCTTTGAGTAAAATGGAGAAGTCAACTATAAACTATCACTGAAAATGTTACAAGGGAAACTTTCTTTAACGGTGAGATCACCTTTTGAAAAGAGAAATTCCTCAATATTTCCATGTTTATTGCCTATACCTGTTTTCTTCTGTTTAACATCACCCAGATCATAAGCAATGCTTCTAAATTTCAGAGTCTATATATGTCACGTATATTTGTTTTATAAGAACACCACTGCAAATAGAAGGAACACGACTTGCCCCCTCCGGCAAACTGCCCTTAAATAAATCTGTAATTTGGAGTGACATCAATACCACGTGAACACTCAATGTGAAGCAGAACAGAATCAAACACTCCCACTTTGCCACCAGGCATTTCCAACCATCCTCTACACTATCTTTGTTCAGCATATTTTAAGAAAAAAGAGCCATCATATGGCCTTCTCTGTGTGGTACCTGCTCAGAGACTAGCATGAAAGCAGAGAGACCAGAGGTGGTTTTCATAGAATGGTAGGGGTTGGAAGGGACCTTTAGAGATCATCTAGTCCAACCCCCCTGCAGAAGCAGGGTCACCTAGATCAGGTCACGTAGGAACATGTTCAGGCAGCTCTTCAAGACCTCCAAGGAAGGAACCTCCACAACCTCTCTGGACAGCCTGTTCAGTTGGGATATCCCAACCTCCTGACACCCACCATTTGGATATTTATAAATGCTCATAAAATCTTCCCTCTATCTCCTCTTCTCTAGAGTAAACAGCCCCAGTTCCCGCAGCCTTTCCTCATATGAAAAATGTTCCATTCCCCTGATCATCTTGTTGTCCTTTCACTGGACTCTCTCCAGAAGTTCCCTGTCCCTCTTGAGCTGAGGAGCCCAGAACTGGACACAGGACTCCAGATGAGGTCTCAGCAGGGCAGAGTAGAGGGGGAGAAGAACCTCCCTTGACCTGCTGGCCACACGCTTCTTGATGCATCCCAGGATGCCATTGGCCTTGGTCATGAGGACACATTGCTGGCTCATATTTAGCTTATTATCAATCAGGACTCCCAGGTCTCTCTCTGCAGAACTGCTCTTCAACAGTTCGACCCCCAGCCTGTACTGGTGCGTGGAGTTGTTCCTTCCCAGATGCAGAACTCTGGACTTGTCCTTGTTGAACCTCATGCCCAACTCTCAAGCCAGTCAAGATCCCTCTGAATGGCAGCACAGCCTCTGGGGAATCTCATATATATGTCGGGAGTACAGCAGGTGCCTTAATTGTAAGGGACAAAAGGCATCTAGGGGTCTCTCTGTCTTGAGGACAATAAATACTGGAGGTCTTGAACCTCCCTTTGGGAAATGGAATAACAAATTCAAAAGTGGGTAGAAATTTCAATCCACTTAATACTAAAATGCTTGATTTAGCGTTGTTATATTATTTTTAGCTGTGAAAGGAGATGATGCTCCATCCCAAGGTGTTATACTGTGCAAAGTCTATAGTTCCCTAGATTTCAAAACTAAGTGGTACAGTTGACTTTCGACTTGCAAATAGACACTCCTGCTGCTTAGCATTTAAAAGCCAGCATTGGACCAGCAGTAAAAATCCATAGCCTACAATTTCTCCAGGTTTTCATGTGACTTTCTGAAGAATCTGTTCAGTTGCTTTTTAGCTTTTTTTTCTATGAAGGTTTAAAAATCATTTTAGCATGTCCATATGAGTAACAAATTCACATATCTGTGAAGAAGAGCTACAAAATGCTTTGCTTGTATAAACCTTAGAGAACATGGTACCTCACATTCAGGGTGTCTGCTTATAAAGTTAAAAATTTTGCCTAATTAAGGACATTTGTAGGAAATCTGATTTATTGAAGACAAGTGGGTCAGGAAAGACTCTTTTACTTTACCAAACATGCTTACCTTTCCAGGTGATTGCAGAGACTCTAAAAAACACAACTTTATTACTCTTTTGTTTTGCATGGAAAAAAAAATACTGCCTTCTACTTTTTTTCCTGGAAAAGTTGAGTTTTGGCACTTTTTTTCTTTTTTTCCTGAGAGAGAAGTATCGCCTGGCCTCTGTCACCCTTCTTCTCTCATGTGTTTCAGCTTTCAGAAAGTGCAGGGTGACTGCAGATGAACTATTTAGCACAGGAACATTTCCTAAAACCTTTGTGTTCATATGATTTAAGGAAAACAAATATAGTTAAGAAACATGACTTCTAACCCTAAGTTTTCACTTAGGGAATAAACAAAGGAGAAAATTAAGATGTTTCATGGAGTTTTT
Organism: Colius striatus; assembly: GCF_028858725.1. Taxonomy (NCBI): domain Eukaryota; kingdom Metazoa; phylum Chordata; class Aves; order Coliiformes; family Coliidae; genus Colius; species Colius striatus. The sequence goes on from NC_084767.1 coordinate 31,895,540, forward strand.
GGTTTTTTCCCTCTGCTGGAAAGCCTCCAGAATTACCTTACTGGTACTCCTCCCATGTGACTATTAGCAAATGTTTTATGAACAAATACAGAATAAAGTGACCTTGGTATACCAGGGTAGAAATAAAAGCAGATATCCGAGTGAAAATATTTATATTCATCAGGAAACTATCTGTCATTGTTCATGCAACTTACATACTGAACTTTGTTAGTTCAGGAACTGCCTCTAGAGATTTGAGGAAGAGTTCCTGACAACAATTTAAAGTAAAATTTTGATAAGCATTGTTTTATTTTAATTTTAAAAATAGAAACATAATGACTCTTCTGGAATAGGAATGTAACTTTGATTTTAGCCTTAATAAAATCAAAAGGATTTCTTACTAAAGAAATTCAAGCTCCAGCTGATTTTATTAATCATTTTCCTCAATCTTTCAAAGCAAACATCATCTATTTGATGCAAAAGGGCTTCAATAAACTTACCAAAATATGATTACCAGATTTTGTTTAATTTAATTGAATTGCTCTTTAGTGGCAATTCCCTGTAAGTCTTGTACATTTATTTTAGCAATCTCCTTAGCATTCCTCTTCATTGCCATCATGCAAATTTAATAACTTAAAACTCTGAAGAAACTTTGGGGGATTTTGGTTGGTTGGTTGGTTTTTTTTACTTACTTAAATAGTTAACTAGAGTGAACTGGAAGCTGAATACTGGAAAGGTTGGGAAACCTTTTTGTCTACAGTGAAACTGAGCTGAATATCAACATAAAGCTGGAAGAATTAAAAAGCTGGCAAGATGGCAGATGTAATGCCAAAATAATATGGGACCTTGAACAGATACACTTTAGACCAGTGTTTTCCATTAAGTGTTGCATGTTATCTGGAGACTGAATTTCCTACATCGTGTTGCCCTCAGAGGAAGCAGTTGGTTCCTGGAGCTTTCTGTGCCCTTACTTTCTCACCTTCCTTATTGTATGCCAAATTTAAAATAACATTTTTGATGGGCTAAAATCTGAAAGCAGTCACCATCAGTCAATGAAATATTTTCTATTTTATCAATATCCATTTTTGAACCAAAATTTATATCTCAAGAAAAAGTAATATATCTGGTTTTTGCATTCTGTTTTTCTCCTGGATCTGAAATGGAAGTCAATACGTTATTTATATTGCAGTTGTGTCAAGATACAATAACAGAAATCAAGACCAGGAAAAAAACTTGAAAATGCACACACACCTCTAGTAGATACTCTCCAGCTATCAAAGTCTTTAGTCTTGTAGTTAAATGTTTTTGTTTGGCTGGAGGAGAGGTGCTTCTGGTCACACTGGGGAAAATAGGAGCTTAGCACCAGCCTGGTTAACCCATCTACCCCAATCCCTCAAAATGCTCCCTAAAACTGTTTGGTGCACTGTTGATGATGTGGGGAGGTGTGAGAGATCATGCATGAAGGAATGTGCTGGAGGAGTGTGACAGACCTTCTGTCCCAACACACGTCTGGAAGGAGCAACCAAAGGAGCAAAGTGCTTATTGTCCTGGGGCTGCTCAGGTCCTTACACAACCTGAGCATAAATCCAGTCCACAGCATGAACTGTTTACCTCCATAGACACTTTGCTCTTTCACAACAACATTGACAAATGTAGATATGTCTGTATCTCTTAAAGAAAGACAAATGGTCATTGCCAGCATATTGATTGTTGCCTGACGATTATCTATATAGTTCTGTGATGAAAGACTAAATTTCACTGACTCCTTTTATGACCTTACCAGAAAGTATTTATCTTACTTTAAATTCTATCAGCTATACATTGTAATAGTCTTATAGAGCATTGTATTTTTTTGAAACCATTGCTAAGCAGACCTGAGTTCCTTATTCTCTGTATCTAAGCAAGTGTTTTACCCTGTTTAAATGGCTATCAATATTGCCTCTTTACTTCCAAATATTCACATGCATGTTGCTAACAATTTTTGCAAATTCAAAGGCATATTTTTTTCTTGAGGGCAATCAGTAAACAAAATTAGAAAAACTTGACACCATAATAAATCAGAGTAAAAACAAAATTGTAAAAATCATTTGTAATGACATATTTTGTCACTGTTCTTGTTTGCTTGATTAGATTTCTGCTAAAGGTAATTGAAGAAAGAAATGTTCTGTTTAGGGGGATAAAATACATTAAATTTAAAGAGCTTCTTGAACCCATATCAAGGAATGAAAAAACATTAAACAAGGTTAACAGTTACTTTGTGTGGTTGACCATAAATACTTATAGTCCAGCCTTTCTGTCACACCACAGGCAAGACCTCACAGGTAATGGCTGCAACATTTGGGCAGAATGAAAGCATGGAGTCCATTTGCTGCTGTCCACCTGAATTTCAGACTTTCCCTTGTGTCTTGTGCAAAGACAGCATTGACTACCTGAGAAGTAGGTAGAAGCTGTATGGTTTAGATCAGAGCGTCCTGCAGCTCAAGGACAGTAGGAGACCAGTGGTGTCGCTTCAGAGAGGATCTGGCTTTGGTTACTGGGACCTTGTTGGTCACTGTGCTGGGGCTTGATGTTTGGGCTTAAATTTTATGTATTTTATATAAAGAAACATAAAATGGAAATGCCTTTCTTCTGGACAGCCTTCTCATGCCTCTTTCCAGAACTAAATAAATACAAATGGAAAATTAGTTCATCAGAAAACAAATACTGAAAAACTGAAAATATCAGTAATTTTCAAAGTACTGTATCCTTGAGAAACTCCAAGCCTACAAAACTCACTTTTTTCACTTGTTTCAAAATGCAATACCTTTTAAAATTGATTACATAGTTCCTCATGGCTGAATTTGGAAGTAGACTATGCTTTGTTTTATTAATTTGTTTTGATGCGTAGTTTCTGTAAAGTATACCCTACTGTCCATGGGAGGTTTTTTTAACCTTACTTTCTCTTCTGTCCTCCCTCCCCTTTCTCCCCAGAAGAACTCAATCGATTGGGCTAAGAATCTGAGTTTTGGTGTTTTAGGGTTTTTTAAGGAAAAAGCAAACATAAACAAAACTCTAAGCAGTAATGGATGGCAGTTTCCTCTGCAACTGGTATGGAGGGGAAGGAGCAATACATTTTTTTTTAAAGTATGTTTACACATCTGTAGAAAACACTTAGGATTTTTTTCTTTCTTTTTATTGTTTACTAAATCAATGCAAATGCATCTGAGGCTTATAGTGATTATAGCAAAAATTACAAAGACCTTTCATATGCAAAAAGACATTTTTGCATGACTGAAGATTTGAAATGTATTATACTAGTCTTATATTGAAAGACCAACTTTGTGGGTTTGAGCTCTATTATGTGATTTTTCTGCAGGCTTTTTGTTTCTTGGGTATGTTATCTTTTCCTTTCATTTTCATGAGGTTTATATTATTAGTACATTGTAACATTTTCACAGGGTCTTTCCTTTGAACCTTGCACATGAGATGGATAAAGAAGTTCAGTTTGCTTTATGAATCAGCCTCTCTAATATGTCTTCTGACTCTGTAAATGTCCCCAGTATTCAGAAAACTATCAGACAATCCTTCATGAGCACTTCAGTGCTGATGGCAAGCTGCAGCACAGTTTTGACATTTGAAAGATCCCTCTATTCTGCTAACATGCATCTTGAAGGGATGCATTATCTTGGTGTCAGGGGATTTGAAAGGGAAGGTGAAGCACAAGAATTACAACCACAAAATATTTTATGACTGAATACCATGTTTTAATGGAAATTGTCAGCTCCTCATAGTTCAAGGTTGCTCTGTTTTGCTGTTGCTGTTATTGGGACATTACCTGTCTGTAATGATCCATCAGCTGTTCAAGACTTTCAGAGAAATAACTGCTGTCAGATTTCCTGCTTCCTGGACTTGTACATGCTAACTGACTCATCAACTGAGTCAAAATTTTGTTTTTTCTTTGACCCATCTCCCAGCTGTGCTGGGGATAAATACCTGCATGTTACAGTCTGAGGTGCAACAACCACAGTTGCTACAGTCCAGGGTGAAATCTCAGGTCTCGTGACTTCCATGGTGTCAGGATTGCCAGGCTGATTACCTGTTTTTTCTGTCCCATGTATTTGTTAATGAACTAAACAGTATTTACAACTTCTTTGGAACTATGAAATTTCCCTCTCCTACCAGCATGCATGTCGTGGTTTAGTCTGGTGTCCACCAAGTCATAGCATCAATCCCCCTTCAAAACTGGACAGGAGAGAGAGAGAAATATAACAAACGGCTTGTGAGTTGAAATAAGGATGGAGATATCACTCAGCAATTGGCGTCACAGGCAAAACAGACTCAACTTAGAGCGAGAAAGGCTTTATTTATTAAAGGAACAATAACAGCAGGGAGATGAGAATTAAAATCATCTTAAAAACACCTCCCCCTACTCCTCCCTCTTCCCAGGACTCATCTTCCTTTTTCCCCCAGCAGCACAGGGAATGGGGGATGGGGGTTGTCGTCAGTTCAGTACAGGTGGACTTTGCCACTGCTTCTTCTCAAGAGGAGGCATCATCACACTTCCCATTGCTACACTGTGGAGTCCCTCCCATGGGAGACAGTCCCTCATGAACTCCTCCAGATTGGGTCCTTCCCATGGGGACAGTTCTTCACAAACTGCTCCAGCATGGAGCCTCCCATGGAGACAGCTCCTCACACCCTGCCCCAACATGGGTCACCCACTGGCAGAACCGACTGCTCCAGCCTGAGTCTCTCACAGGATCACAAGTCCTGACAGCAAACTTGTTCTGACGTGGGGCTCCTCTCTCCCCACGGGCTCCCAAGTCCTGCCAGGAACTTGCTCCAATGTGAGCTTCTCACAGTCACAGCCTCCTTCAGGCATCTACCTGCTCCTGCGCGGGGTCCTCCATGGTCTGTGAGTGGATCTCTACTCCCCAGTGGCCTCCATGGCCTGCAGGGGCACAGCTGCCTCACTATGGTCCACACTACACGTCACAGGGGAGCCTTTTTTTCAGGGCCTAAGCACCCTCCTCCCCCACCTTCCCCACTGACTTTGGTGCTTGCGGAGTATTTCACATTCTCACTCCCTGCTGCTACTGCAGTTTAGCAACTGCACAATTTCTTCCTTTTCTCCAACATGTTAATCACAGAGGCGTTACCTCAGTCACTAATTGGCCAGGTCAGCGGTGGGTCCATCTTAGAATTGACTGGCATTGGCCCTGTCAATTACAGGGGAAGCTTCTGGCAGCTCTTTGTTTAAAAAAGCTACCCCTGTAGTCCCCTTGCTACCAAAACCTGGCCCAGGCAAAACCACTACAGTGAGGAAAGAGTCAATACACAGGGAAGTATCTACCAATAAGGAAGATACTTAGAAATGGTCATGCCTCAAAAGTCCCAAAAGATTTCTGTCCAGATCCCTGCTATCTCCTCATACCTTCTCTTGCAGTAGCATAGACTAGCTAGCTAAGGCTTTGGGAGGTTCATCTCTTGCAAATCCATGGTTTCTCGGCTTCTTTGCTGAAAAACCTAGGCAGGTATGGACGCTATGATACCAAGGTAGGCCCCAAAGTGAATTACTGCGGGCAGTGGTCAACTCTGACCTTACAAAGAGATACTGCTCCTGTAACAGGACTGTCAGCAAAAATTTCCAGAGTACTCCCTATCTACTTGTGCACAAAGCCTGACAGCTTCAGCTTGCCTCCTCTGCAGTCAGATTTGCTCCAGGTCAGCTCAGCGACATCTCAGGTGCATGTCCCATTCTGTTGACAGCTACCAGGATCGTCACAAGAAGCAAACCACAAGCAAAGTCATTAGCAGTCTCTCTTTAGCCTAAGGTAGACAAGTGATAGTTAGCTCTTGCCTACTGCTAATTACCTCATGCAGAAGAAGTTGTCTTCCTTGGAAATAAAAATCAGTTATAACCAGCTAGGTGAAGAAATGTTGACTGCAGCTATTTACTCACACATGTGTTAGCAAAGACGTGCATATCAGATAGACAGCATGAGGTAAAAGTTATTCATTTTGAAATAAAATTGATTCAGAAGGTTAAGGCCAGACATCCTCTTGCCATTGTCAAAATCAGCAGCTACCAAAATGGAAATGAAAAAAGAAGTGTCCCATGAGCTCTTGTATTTACAAGTTACAGCTACACTTTAAAATGAGGGCAACTGTGTTCTGTTGCCTGTTTAGAAGTGTTTGTGCCTTTTAACTATCAGTAGTTTTCGTGCTAAATAAGAAAGATACAATTACAAGAGCTCATGAAGCAATTTTTTATCTTGATGACATATTTGGATGCATACAAATGAGAGGTAGCATTCCAACATCTTAGAATCCTTTTCATAAACAATCCTAAAATTGTCCTACAAAGCAATATCTATCTACCTTACTGACAGATTCAGAACAAATTGTACTATATGAGGTTCAATTTTTTTAAATAGATTAAAAAATTTGCACAGCTATGCAGATGTTTCAGCCATTTGGCTTTCTGTAATCAAATATGGTGAGGAAGCTTTAAGTGCATTTCAAGTTTATAGCATGTCAGTTCAGCTGGCTCGACTATTTTTTCTATAGCAAGTCTGTTGGAAAATGTATTCAGTAGAGCAAAATGGTGGTGCTGCTAATATTAATAATAATACTTAGCACTTCAATTGCATTTCATATTTTCAAAGTGTTGTAAATGTTAATCAATTAGGCTTTGAAGTTGAATGCCAAATAGAGAAAAAGCCTTGTGTCACTTCTTGTAGAACAAATTATCTTGATTATTGCACTTTTAATATTTTCCTTGGGAAAGAAAGAACAATTCAGCTGCCACAGTGCACAACAGCGGCTGGGGGGAAACAGGTGCCACAAAAAAATTCGATCCCAAAGCTGTGACAAGCTCTGTTGATTTTAGTGTTTGGAATGAAAGGTGTCTCTATTCCAGATCTAGGCTTTTAGTTAAGTGACAGAAGTGGAACATTTTTTTTTCCCATTCTATGTGAAGTCTGAGTTCAATGTTTCTCTGATTCCACCATGAGTTGCCACCTTTATAAGCTGTTATCCTTTCTCAAATTTAAAAAACTCCCACAATACCCTAAACAATATCTTCAACATCTTGCTATTCAAAAAGCCAAACCACTTTACAACTGCTGTCAGGAATCTCTACATCACCAATTAAGTGGAGCTGCTCATTTGCAATTAGGATGGCAAGACACTAACTCAATTAATATTCCCGGCCGTAGCTCTACATCAGTGCTCATATGCCAGAACCATTGTCCAGCCACTCCCATGCCTCTCTGCTTCTTTCTGCCCAGATACACTGTGAGTTAACTCTTACTTCAGCTGAATTAAAAGTATGCATTCAAAATTCTAAAGTACCTAAAAAGACTTGGAAATAATTTTTGCACTGAAGCTACTTAGAAAAATATTTCTTTTCTGGAGTCAATTCCACTCTCACTTGTTTCAGAATACATCCAATACATCTGTACTGAAGATGTACAATGGGATAAGCAAACTCATACAATATAAATGACTTTTATGTCTGAAGAAGTAATTATCTAGTGTCATAAGAAAAGAGATATAATTTCCTAATGCTGCTTCCAAGTGACAAGGGAAGCATCGGGCAGTTTGAATCTGTTCTGTAAAGTACAGGAGATGTTAATGAAGATTAAAATTGAATTAGTGGACATACTATGTCAAGCAAAGGCAATAGATATGCCAGATTATAATTGCAAACTCTGCTTTGTTTTCCATTCTCTCATGTAGAAGCAAGAATAATCATATTCTCTAGTCTCTTTCAGTCATTTTTACGAATGTTGCATTTTGTTCTTTATCCCCACTGTACAACCCAGGTGTTCATTTCTGCTGCAAAACAACAATACATCATCTAAGTGAAGTTCATTTTTTGAAACTCGGTGAGTTGAGGCTTTCTCCATTTCCCTGGCCATATCCAATCAGCTAGTTCAGGCACTGGCACATGTCATAAATTTTGCTGCAAATACGGGCCAGCTGAAGTGTATACCAATTCAGAGATCACATCTCCTCGGCATCCCACTAGGTAGGAAAGGAAATTAAATGTGTTTGCTGTGTTCTGCTGAAGCAAGAGGACAGAGCAGGAGCTGAAAGAAATCTGAATTCTTAACAGGAAAGAAAACCTTCCTCAAAACAAAACTTAGAGAAAAGTTAACCCTCAGAACATTGCTTGTGCTTTTCTCTAAGATTTTTTTATCAAGCAATCTCTGACTCCAGCATGTCTCTTGGTTGCCGTGATTCACCAAGGCTTTCTCATTTATTGCCCCAATAATGAATGCCTTTGCTATCTCGGGCACAAGAACTGCTGTGAACTTGTTTTAGGAGCAGTGTCTGGGAAGAAGGCTGAGAATGAAAGTGATTAATTAGTAAGGAATTAAGGGATGGTGTGATGAGTAAGAAAGTTTACTCTTCTGTCCAAATAGAGCAGGCTTTTGTGCCTACTCCATTTGCAGTCCAGGCTTCCAAATACTAAAGAGCAACACGATGTCCAATGTTCTCTTGATGCTACAGCAGGCTGAAGGTCACATTCTTGAATTTAAAAAAAAAAAAAAAAAAAAAAAATCCACAGAGGATAATAAAGGGATTTTTCTCATAGGAAGTCTGGGTTTGCTATTTCAGCCGTTTGACTGCTCCAGTATGGCTACATGGCATGTCCACCCTTAGAGTCTGAATTTGCCACATGAAGACTAGGATATGCATCAAATTTGAAGCTTTGATCATCCTGAGGAAGTCAGTCCTGCCTGGTTTGACCTTGGACTATGGGCTGTGATGTCATTTTGCAGTGATTTCTGGTTTCTGTGTTACTCCATTTTTTTTCTGACTACTCTCACTCTATTTTGGGAAGCAGAGGTCAGGGTAAAGACACACATCTAAGTGACAGTTTCTTCTTACTGTTGAAGTTTAAATGTTCTCCCAGGAATATTCTCTGGTCTCTACCAGGGGCAAATCAACAGTTTAAACCCTGAATGGTCTGATGTAGGCACTATAAAATCCCTTGAAGTTACTACAGGATGCAGGGGAGCCATTCCCTATGCATTTACTTCAAGGAGTTTTCATGATTGTAACAAACTGTGAAAACAATTACATGGTCTCACATAATATGTAGCAAAACAGGGACAGGGGTGAGGTGGGAAGCAAAGCAAAAAACAGTTTAACAATGCTTGGTCACTCTCTGAATTACTTACTTTCTTCTGTTTGCTTCAGGGTTTTTCTCCTAACTTTGCAGCAAGGATATGTATTGACTTTGCTGAATTATTGAAGGTAGTTGCAAGTGATTCATGAAATGAAAAATCCTTCTACACCCCTTGCACAAACTGCCAGCAGAGAATTCTGTGCAGTCACTGCTGAGCTGCACTGTGATACTAAGTATACCTAGACACTCACAGAAATAGTTTAATTTAATGGTATAAGAGTTTTAATTCTTCATATTTTCTCTTACTCCTTTTACTTGTCAGTTTCAGAAGAAATACAGCCTACTGCCAGGGCAGTTGCCATCACTGGAAGCAGGTGAATACATTATAATCTTACATTGGTGTAATTGGGAGTAGCATTTGGGACCAAGACAAATAAAATAATCAGCTTTCTGATTGCTTCTATAAATTACTCCCCAGCTTCTCTCATATTTATGAGCACACATGTGTGTGTCTTGTAATATTTATTAAGGGCAAGCTTCGCATAGAATACATAAAAATTATCTAGAAGTTTCTACAATGTAACATAAATCTGCACAGTGAGAAAAAGGACTGATGAAGAAGGACATGAACATCAAAGAATAAACACAGAGAAAAACAATTACTAAGTTGTAACATGGGGAAGAGGTATACACAGGAGGAATGTCTATACTATGCAAGCAGGAGAGGAACAGGGTGGTGAAGGAAAAGGGAAGAAAGCAGAACAGACAGTAGAAGGTTAGACAGTGAGTTTCTCAGGATAAGCACAAAATAATCATGGAGCATGCAAAAGTTGTGCCACATCTAAAATAGGTCTAGGAACAACACGTGTCAAGGTTGATGCTTCTAGGTTGTAAAAATTTGTCCCTAGTCCACAACAGGACCAAGCAACTTCCTCTCTCAGTCTTTTTTACCACAAATTCAGCTGGTGTGACATTGCCAGAACAGGGAGAAGTCATGGAGCCACACACCTTTGCCTTTCAAGGCTTGTCATGGGCTCAAAGAAGCAAAGGAGTCTGTATAGGTTTATTTCTTTTTATCTTTTAAAATATATTCTGTTAGAGAAATCTCTATTTTTAAAAGCTACATTTCCATTCAGCTACAAAAAGAAAACTATACTGTATTTGAAATTGAGCAGTACATGTGGATGACAGCTAACTCTGAAATTACAAGAGTTTTTTAGCAATTTGCATGCTGCTTTTCTGAGTGGCATTTATTTTAGCAAAGCATCCCTTGCTCAGAGGACTCCCACCCAAAATTTTACATTTGCTTAATATAATTTTAAAATCTTCTGAAAATATGATATATGATCACATTAGAGTTTGGAGTTTAATTGTGACTGTTCTGTATAGCTGCTGACACCAGCCTCTTCAGAATTTCTGTCCTTATCTAAGTTTATTCAAGAAAAATTAATATGAGGAAGTCATATTTATCAACTTCCTGGCTTGCTGTCAACAGTATGCTGCTTTCTTTTTAACATGAGGTGCTAATTATGTTTTTCTCAGATTTCAATATAAATGAAACGTATTTGGTGGCTGCCAACAGCTTTGCAGAGTATGACAATGCCATCATGCAAACTTTGAGGTTCTCTAAGCATGAGTTTATACTTTTGAGTTGTGTAGCTTGCAAGTATATTTCACACCATGAATAAGAAGATCTGACCTGCAGAGGTCACTCCTAGAGGAGCCTATTTTGCAAATGTTTTAGAAAACACAGAAACTGACAGAAAGTGTAAAACCAGAAACTCCAGTTCTTTGTGAAGATGAAGCATGACAAAGCTGTCTTCAGTGAAAATCTTGCAACATTAACAAAGATTTTGAACCAGACTAAGCAAGAATGCACCTGGGAAATTCCTTCTTGGTCCCTAAACTGAAGGACTAGGTGAGGGTAAGCCATCCAGAAAGAATGGCTGCCTGTTGTTTCCAACACCACTCAATGATCCACATGCCACCAATCCACACACCACAAAAAGTAACACTTAGTCTTTAGTGAAATGAAATCTCAGATAACTTTCCAAAATGAGTCTAAGCTCCAGACCCTCATCTCCCGCGTAGCTCCTCTGGTCATACTCTGTAATCTCTCTACCCTGTGCCACAGTTCTGGCAGCAAAATGCTGAGTAGATCCCACTAGGAGACCCTCTTGGACATGAGCTGCCCAAGTAACTCTTGGAGATCTACAATGAGGGACTATTAAATGAGTAATGAGCTGCTTCAGTTCCCACAACGAAAGAAAACAGTTCCAGGACAGAAAAGAAGAAATTGGAAAAGGCTTCAGTGCAGCTCAAATATCGCACGAGAGATAGAGGACACCTATTTTCACAGGCCATCACGTTAGGAACAAAATCACATTAGTGCAGGACAATCCTGCTGTTTCCTTTGACACTCACAGTCTCAACAGTGGTGTTTTGAAGCTAAATAACCTGTGGGCTGCTGCACAGAAGAGAGGATGATGAGATATCGATTGCATTTGAGTTAGCGAGAGAGAGAGTGAAAGGGCGCAGTCTATTTATAATGTCTGGTTATCACTGTAGACAGAGAGAGTCCTGAATAGCCTGTGAAACCTTCGTTTTCATCAGAGGAGGTAATTTCACTGAAGTCTTCACAGTCTTTGCAAATATATCACTGATATCAAAACTGAAGGATGGGCCAGAAAGGTAACGTAGGAAGCCATACTTTGAAATTATTAGGTCTGTTAGGGATTAAGAGATGATTGAGGTAGTTTTGATTGGGTTTGTTGGGTTTTTTTTACTACCTATTATTTTCTTAGAAATTAAATCTTATTTCAATTATATTTCATTTTAAAATTGTGCTCTTAAACTTGTTTTCAGTTTATTTATAGAAAATTTTTAAATGAGAGAGCATTTCAATATTTTTGTACTTGAAATCAAATTTTTTAATAATCCCTTTTGCAAAATAGGTTTTACATCTTCTGTGCAGATATAGCCATAAGCTTTCTCCCTATCATAAGTAAAAGACACTTCCTTGATATTTCTGCCCCTTCTTTTTCCTTTAGATTAAATATTTCTTTAGAAGAAATATTGAAACTTAAACTTTTCCTTTTGCTCCTGCTATGCTGTCAAGTCTGTTGCAGGACTGGTTTGTTTGTATTCAGCACAACTGTTTCATGCTCCTTCCAAAAAACTGTAATATTTACATCTTCCTGGCAAAATCCACTCCAGGACCTGTGTGTGATGATGACAGGATCATTTACAATGTTCACCTCCATTTTAACAGTGTCTTTGACTGATTCACTCACGCTTATGTGCAGCAGTTGCCCTCCTGAGGATTCACAGAAGTGGAACACCTCTGGGGACTCCTAAAATGCTAGCTAGGCAACAAGGATAACATCTTTTTCCTTCCCCTAGGAGTCACTAACCATGCACAGGCATAGGAGGTGAACACATATTTCTTACAACTGCAAGGAAAGAAAGATAATTGAGATCCTCAAAGAGATTTGTAGTATGAAAACATGTCCCTTTTCCCTACCCAAACTAAAGCAAATTGACTTCTCTAGTCAATTTGATTTAGGTCAGCATGTCAAACACTGCAAGTGTTACCAAGCCCATAAAAGGGACAGATTCCTCATAAATGAAGCTATGTCCCATGTAAATGTGCACACTGGCACCCCACTGTCTGATCCCTTATGATTTTAGGACATTACATCACCTACTGCCATTTCCGTTGCTTTTCTTCCTCCTACAACAGTAACCTATACTTTTTCTCATGCTTTTTCTGCGAGTATATCTGTGATTTATCCATTGGAATAGTACTTTCTACAGTTGAAACAAAGTAAGTCTCTCTCAATCTGTCCTCTACCACACTGGCTGCCGAAGTGTTCTTCAGCATGCCCCAAAGCCAGCTCTGAGTCCGGAGACAGACCAGGCAGTGCAGCTCTCCATTTGTGCAGTCAGGCGAAATGAGGTCCTCAACTGTTGTGGTTGCTCTGGAGACAACTGCAGTAACCTTCCTGCTGGAGTTTGTAAGTGTCCTCACTAGCACCTTGCCATGGCAGAAATTCTTTGGGAAAGCTGCACTCAAGGATATAATATAAGACAAGGTCAGAAGATATGAGAGACTGTGGGAAACCACTTGCTCAGTGTATATTTAAATTCACAGAATACCTAGAATACTTCTGTTCAGCAGGAGAAAGACATTTTGTTAATAAAAAATCCACAGTTTTGTTCATGAAGCCTTGAAAACGGCAAGTTGGGGGTATTTTGCTGCTAGTAGTAGATTTAGAAAAATTAAACTAGCCCTGTGAGGTACGAAAGTTGTCTCCACAATGGCATGGAGAAAGAAACGTGTTCAGATAGCAAAAGAGGATTCAAACAGTTGAAGTTTGGATAACCCTTCACAGAGACATCCGAAGGCACTAAGATTCTATTCCAGGTGCTTTCTGCATGCTTAACTGTAAAAACATAAATGATAGAGCAAAGAAAGGAAAGATAGTCTGACTGGCAAGCCAAAACTTGAAGAAGCAACCAAACTAAGGATGAACCTTGCAAGCCTCAGAAGGGCTGAGGCAGGAGTGCCAGCAGCATCAACTCTTGTGTTTTGAGTTGCGCTGCTTAGCACGGGGCTGGGCTGTGCTTGCACCATGTGCCCAAGGAGCCTGGTCCCACATTATTTCTCCATTTAAAATTTGTTTATATGATCTTTATGTACTGAAATTTTGGCACGTCTACATTCCACCCCTGCCAAAATGTGTGTTTCATCCTTTTATTCTTCTCAACATAATTATCGTAATTTAATTTTGCATAATTAAAAAAAAACCCAAAACCCTCAGGCATTAAATACCCTGGGGTTTCTTTGTGAATGAACATCCTAGAATAAAACGCATTCTACTTTTACTATTGTATTTATACACTTGAAATCACTTGCGATTTCTTTCTGTAAAAATTAATTTAATCTCATCTCAGGAAAAATAGTTAATTCATTTTAGTTAATTCAGTCCTCTTCTGAGTTTAATTTTCTACATGAGATTTCTCCTTTATTCGTGTGTTTCTTTCAGTCATTGCATCAAAGTTATAATTCACTACTGCTTGAAAGTTGTAAGTCACGGTGATATTATAAAAAACAAAATGGAGATAAACTTATGAGCTTCACTTATTTTGGCTCAATGTATATTTTTTATTCTAAACACCAAAAATGCAGCAGAACCCCTGTCATTTCTGATTAAAAAATAAGAAATATTAAAAAATCAAATAAAGGAGACCACAGAGAAAGATGTGAATTCTAAAAAAAAAAAAAAGAAAAAATAAAAATTAAAAGCTAAAACTCACTCTATGAAAATGAAAGGAAACAATTGTGAACTTTATCAGACCTATATTTGGTCTGCAGTTTTTAATGTATTTATCGTGCCTTATATACACAAACAATAATCATAAATCAGATGATTTCTATTATTATTTCAGATTAGGGCATGAAACAAAGAAAAAAGAAGACATAAACAGCTAATAATTTCTTTGTTGCTATGTAGGTGTTGACTTTGATGGAGTGACTTCAAAGACTTCTGCTTTCTTCCAGCAGGCAAGTAACATGAGGCTCAAGTTCTTCATATACAAAACAACTTTTTCCACCTTGAAATTTTCCTACCATGTAAAAGGAAACATTAAATCTCTTGTCCTAAAACTTCTAATAAAATGGCACATTGTAAAATTTTGGTGAAAACTAAATCCATATTCAGAAAATCATAGAAAATCCTCTTGCAAATGAAAAATTAAGATTTTAGTCTCAGATTTGAAGATTTTTTTTTTAAAAAAAGCATCTGTAAGTGGAAAAACTGCACATGTTCCCAGTAGCTGGGCTCTGGATTCAGAATGTGACCCAACTGTTCCCTCAAGCCGTCACTGCATAAATTTTGCTTTAGAGCCATAACTACTCAATCACACAATTTACTATTTTGCAGATTAAAATGGTTCTGCTGAGGTGACTGTCTTCTTTTCTGAGAGATCATTTTGTTTCCTTTCAAACGCAGACACTAGGGCTTTGCAGTGCTGATTGTCATAGGTTTTTCTGGGGCAGAAAACAGAAAAGTTTGGGCAAACAGAAAAGTTTGGGAAAGACAAACTGCATCAGTCTTGACTTCGAGTTATGTCTGATTGCTGTTTAAAATAGCCTAGTATTTAAACCTTAGTTTATGTTAAACCATAGAGGAAAGAGGTATGACATCATAATTTTAATCACTGTTTCTATGACCCATATGTTTAAAAAGTGACAAATGTTCTTAAAAGCAATTGCTTATTTTAAGGACTACAGTTTCTACAAATCTGTCTTTATTCAGCAGGTAATAAAGGCAAAAGAGATTTTTTTTTAGCATTAAGATGGGTGAACTATCCATCTAATTATATCTTTTGAATTCTAGTATGTTACTGGTATAAACTGTGGTTCTATGTACGGGCATTTCAGGGTGGGGTAGGAAAGTAAGCTCCAGCTTATTATGTCTGTATCACTGTGTAAAATAGTTACTAAATGGAAATCTTTTCATCAAAAATGGGCACCTTAATAGTCATGCTTTGAATTAATATTTGATGCTCTTTGAAGTCAATAATACAAATTTCCTGTTGGCCTAAGTATGTCACTGGGTTGAGGTTTTTTTGCTTTACATGGAGGCAGGGGGAGGCAGGCTCTGAACAAGTAGAATGAGGAGAAAAGCATCTATCAAGCAGCTGAAAAGTTTCTCTAATTTGCACAAACTCCTAGAAAGAGGCAGGCTTGTGAACAGGGACACGTAACTTATTTACAACACTTCATTTATGCGTTTGCAAAAAAGAGACAAGTTCTTGTATAAAGAGTAAATGCAGATTATAAAATAACAGACAGAAAAATAGATGTGGGACATACAGACAGTGTCAAGAAGATGCTGCCTACTTCCAATCCAATACATCTAATTTTGATTTCAGAATTTTTGTATGCTAGCCTGGCTCTGTCAGACCTAGTGTAGAATTTGAGGTTTCAGAAAGACATGTAGCATCAATGAATGATACATGTTCTCTAAGGAAGATTGGCACTTGAATGTGGTGACAGTTGTCATGGTTTTGCCCAGCCAGCAATGAAGCACCATGACAATCTCTTGCTCGGTGGCCCCCATCCACCCCCCTCCTCATTAGGATGGCAGAGGCCGCAGCGAGATGGGAGGAAAAAACATAATCAAGAATGCTGTGGATTGAGACAAGGGCAGGGAGAACTCGCTGCCAATTATAGTTCTGGGCAAAACAGACTCCAATACTTGTCTTAAAGAGGAAAGTAAGAAAGTTTATTCCACTACCTACTAGCAACAGAACAGAACAAAAAGCAGAAAGGCAGTAGGATGATGAGAAAATTACAACCAGCACTTTAAGATCTCCCTCCCCCATCCCTCCTTTCTTCCCGGGCCCAGCTCACTGCTCCTGGTATCTCTACCTCCTCTCCCCTCAACAGCTCAGGGGGGCAGGGAATGGGGGATGTGGTCAGTCTCTCACAGATGGGCTCTGCCGCTTCTCTCTTCTCAGATGAGGACGACTCCTTACATTCTTGCCCTGCTCTGATACAGGGTCCCTCACATGGGACACTGTCCTTAATGAACATCTCTGGTGTGGATTCTTCTCCACAGTTGCAGTTTCTGCAGATACAGAACAGGACACAGCCTCTTCTGGGCATAAGTTTAATGAGCTTCTTTGACATGAGTTCTTCCCCACAGTTACAGCTCTGTGAATATGGGGTCCCTCACATGGGACACAGCCTCCTCTGATCATAGTCACTGCCCCTGGCTCGGGGTCTTTAGCAAAATGTCACTGCCACTGATGTGGCGTCTGTAGCAAAACGCAAACAAATCACCATATCACCAGTCCTCTCCACAGGATGTAGGGGAATCTCTGCTCTAGCACACCTCTTCTTCTCTTCCCTCACTGACCTTGGAGTCCACTTGATTGCTTCTCTCTCTCTCCCAACTCTTTGCTCCACCACCAGCTGGAAAAGAAGGACAGCAGAAGAAAGGAACAGGAAGGACCCTCCTCTTCTGGCTTCTTAAAAAGTGATCATGGAGGTGTCTAATTGACTCATCACCAGCAGTGAGTCTGGCTCAGAGCTGGGGAGAGTTTCAAGCAACTTCTTACAGAAGTCATCTTTACAGCCCCATTCCCCTTACGAGAAAAGGCTGTCATGTCAAACCATGATAACAGGTCTTTATAAACCACAGTGGCAGGTGGCAGAGCAATCTATAGGAAAATCAAGATGTTTTATTTTTAGGAAGGTTGAAGAGCAACCTGCTAAACCGCAAATTATGATGCAAATAGAAGTAGGCTGGAAGAATTTAGGCGATAAACAAGTTATGCAGGACAAGTGTATAAAATAGAAAACCACATGAATAAAATTATAAAAATAGAGCAGAATTTCTGACTTGGGTCCAGATCTTGAAGTCTGCGATTCAAATTGGTGTTATCTATCCAGAATAACCAAGAAAGAAGAAAATAACTAATTAGGTTTGCTAAAGAAAACTCAAACTTCTGTCATAGGAGGCTGATGAAACCTCAGTGTTCGAGCTTCTGAAGCTTTCTGACAAGCAAAGTGTGACTGGGATCCATGGCTGCTGATTCAACAGCTGAACCTTATCAGTGGTCTCTTATCAGAGACTCGGATGGGAATATCCAGTCATGACAAGGCAATGGGAGAGAAGCTGGGTTACAGGGCATCAAGACATCCTTCTATAGGAAATGCCACCCTGCAGAACAGGTTTTTTGCATAAATATAGCCTAAAGGCTAAAACATCTTAAGGAAATGAGAAGCTGCATCAATTTCACTTACATATGGCACCAAATGGACCTTCCTTTCACTCCAAAATAGTGGCTGTCCTACATTTCTGTCTGATACAGTTTTGTCATGGCACCTTGTCTTGTGGGGAGCAGGCAGTCCCATCAGAGGTTTCCCATATATATGCTCAGGGTCTGAGCTTCTGTTCTCATTCTCCTTTAAAGATTACTCTAATTGTGATGTCTTTGGACTGTAAAAGGAAATGTTTATTGGTCTTTGTTTCACTTCAATTGATTTTTCTGAACACAAGTTCTCTTGAAACTGGAACATTTGTGTCTCTGAGGAGCTAGATAAACAGTTTTTCCTTCTGTCAATGAGCAAGGACAAGAGGAAATGCTTGCTCAATGAGAACTGCTAGAGGAGAGGTGGCTATGATGTTTATTTGTTTTGTGTAAGTATTCATTTTTAATTCTGGCAAACTCCCATACACTTCTTGCAGCTGTAGTCTCCACTGCACTGTTTGTTCCTGACAGCTCTGTATCTTTCTCATTACTCTTTACCAGAGTTCTTGCCAGGTCTTTACATTGAAAATGTATCAGGCAGATTAAAAATACTATCGAATTGCCTACATTTTCATTTGTTTTTTCTTGTTTCTCTTCTTACATTCCACCTTTCCAAATAAAGGTCATATGTAGCCATCAATAGCTTCTGCTACAGAAAAAAAAAAAAAAAACCCACAGTTCCATAAAAATAATTTTTAAAAAATTTTTTAAAAAGTTTATAACTTTTCAAAGGAGATTGGGTGTGGTTGGAATGGAAATTCCATTCTGAGGTATTATTGATTTGGGGGAAAAGTCACTTAGGAAGAATTCCTTAATAGAAAAATCATAACCAGAAAAATGGAGATGTATGTGTTTTCAAATGTATCCATTTCACCCAAGAATTCTGACATATACTTGCTCTTCTCTTTACTCTTATACTTTCTTATACCCATGAAAAATGCTGGACCTCAATCATAACATAAAGAGGAAAATTTTACTTTCCTAATAATTAATGTCAGTTTGTGAAAAAGCTTTTTCGTTTGTTTTTTTTTGTTTGTTTGTTTTTTTGGTCACATGATGTTCAGCCCCAATGGGAAATGCTGGCCAGCCAACATTCTTATTTTCTTGGTCTCATAATTCCCCTTACCTATACATTCAGAAGGGTGTTTTCAAAAGACCTCCTCTTGTCAAGTACGTTAGAGAAGATGGATATTTTTGGATAAACCCTCTGAGCTCAACATGGGTAAGACATCCAAGAATGGCATCAGAGAAGACATATGATGACATAAATAGGACAGGACCATATTTTCCTTTCTAAGGACAGTAAATAAACATATAGAAAGGTTAAAGACTAGGAAAGAAAACCTTGTACAATAATTCTACAATTTCTTCCACAAAATGTTTTTTTTATATTATTCATTCTGTGGTATTCACTGCATTTAAAACACCCTGAAGAGGACCCTTGAAATCACTATTTGCATTTTCTATTATTTTTTCTTATATTTTTAAAATTTTTAACAGCATTGATGATTTTTAACTTGTAAGCCTAGACGCTTACATCAGACAAATAAACTAAAGTCGAAATAGCCTATAACATCTGAGAAGATTTTCTCCTGTTAATTGAAAATGAACTGGAACTAAGCTAAATTACTTGAAAGTTTAATCTTTCTTTGCTGCACTAAGGTTACTAGCAGGTACAAGCATAGACACATTTCTAAATGAAAATAAGAAGCTATTTAGTGTTTCAGCTTTGATAAATGCTGAGAAGGGCAGTGACCTGTAATACCAGTAAGAGTACGAGCATTTAAAAAACTCCCAGGCTTTCTTGCTAAAATACAACTCCTCAAAGCTTAGATTTGTTTGTAGCTGAGGGAGATGTTAAAGAAACTTTTTGTAAGAAAGTTGATTGCCTCCATCATTAATGTAGAGAGAATTTAATCTTCAGAAAATTGAATGACTTTGCAAATGGAAAAATAAAGAGACTATTCTAAGGAACAAGTAGCAGGATAGACTGGATCTCCTGTCTTGAGGGAAAATTATAGTAGTTACAGCTCCCTGTGGTGTGAAGTCTTTGCTAATCCTTCTGGCATGTGGTCTCTATATCATCAAGCACTTGCAGCACTCTGAGGCTGATCTTGAAGATAATGTATGTGGGAGCAATTCACATAGGAAAGTAAATGGAGGAAATTGCCCTGTATCCCTGTGGAAACTGTCATCACAGAGAAGTCAAGAGAGAAGGTCTTTAAGAGAAGAAAAGGTGTGTCTGACAGATAGACGGTGGTTAGATCTTGCTCTCAAGGGCAGAGACATTGAGACTAGTGTCTGGCAGAAGCTGGTTTGCTGGTTGGGGATGAGGAGCACAGCTACCGACTACATCTCAATAAGGAAGGACAGACATGCCCAGTGAGACACACATTAACAAAAGTTAATACTGCACATACTCAGAGAAGAAGCAGAGGCTAAATTTTTAAATATTCCCTTAAAAAAAAAATTACACATCTCCTAGACTCATTATTTTCACTGGCAGGTAAACCTCTCTCTTGCAGCACTTCACAGCCCCTTATTTTCCATCCTTTAGGTACAGGTGCTGTTTCACTCTACTGCTACAATTAAAATTACCTAGATATATGTAGTAGAAAGGTGTTTTTTTTCTCAGTCCCTCAAAGCACAGACATCAAGAGCTTGATTCTCCAGCCCATTGACATCAATGGCAGGCTTTACATTCATCTCAATGGAGTCTGAGCCAGGCCAGGGAGGAATACAGATGAGAGAAGTCAATTTAGCCATCACTTTTTCCTTTCATCAAGCACTTTACACAGCCAAACCATTTTTAATGTAACTTCTGCTCCTGAGTTGGAGATTTTTGTCTGTGTGAAGTGAGTTTCCTTTGGTAATTACAGAAGGCTGCATGCAATTCCAGGTCAGGTCTAAGTGCAGTGAAGAACTTGAATCACATTGAACATGTCTAAGATAATGAACTTTTTTTTTTCCCCCATTCATTTGGTAACTGAACTGAAAGAAGAGAAGCAAAACTATTTTGGAGCAGAGCAAGTGGAAAATGAAGGCAAATGAAACATTATTGTGGTGGTTCAGCTCCAAGCAGCACCTTTGTGCCCTGGCAAACAATAATGAGGCCACAGAGGTAAGAGGAGAGTGAGGCTGGGCCATGACATCCAGGTGACAGCTAAAGCATCAGTGTCACTATGGAGACAAAGGAACGAGCATGAGGAAATTGTTGTTGTGGAGGTCCGTGTAGGAGGAAGAAGAGGAGTCAATTTTCATCCCCAAGTCTAGGATGAGATGTGTAGAAATGCCTGCATTCTCTCCATCCCCAGCCTTACTGCAGTGTCAGAAAAAGGGGACCATCACAGCAGAAAAAGAAGTTTGTAGGACTACAGATATTAGGTAAAGACATAGATATTATCTTCTCAAGTGACTAGCGTTTTCACTTGGAAATACTTTTTAAAATTAGTTTCTTCTTAAATATTGAACTATCTTTTAGAATAATGGATTGTTACTTTCTCCTTTGGCACAGGTGCCAAAAAATGGTACCTAGGGTGTGTCTCGAACTATCAACTTTCTTAAGAGGAAATACACTGAGTGACAGGTTAGATCAAAATAATGATTTGACACTTATTTCTCCTTTAACCAATGTGAGCATGGCAAAGGCTGGAAATTCAAGACTCACATTAAATCAACTTTTTGCACCTCAGATGTCTTTATTTTTGGAGTATCATTTAGAGGTCAACTTTATTTTGACAAGTCCACATTCCTGGGACACTCAGGATCACAGTCAACCTCTAATAATACATTGTCAGAGAAATGTGTGGGTAAGATTTCTGAATGATGGCCAGAGAATCATCTGCCCCTGAGTCTGAGCTTCAGTTTGAGTGAAACAGAGAAAGGAGGCAATGCCCTCTACCTGCACACCATTCTAGCCAAAAGCTTAGGTAACTATCTCTCCAGAGATACAAATGGAGATTTTTCCATTCTGTACAGGTTAATTTCCCTTGGTATATCTTATTTACTGGAGTTGTAGATGCCACTTCAGTGCAAATAAATTGTCATTGTTATTGGAGTAGAGGAGAAGGTCTGGGGCCTTGGACGTAGTTGCAGTATCGGCTATTTCTATTCCTGAACTGTAAATGATTATAATAATCTACAACCACTCTGAGGATATCAAAAGTAACTTTTCAGTAAATGAATGTACATAATGTTATGGATGATTTGCTGCCATGTGAAGCAGTTCTATAACTGGTGATATGAAGCAAGGCCTGGCTGAGGAAGGTTTGATGACAAAAATGGAAATGGAAGTTAACAGAGTTATCTGTGATTTGCAGATTTTTGTCAGGGAGGCAACTTCTGTCAGAGAAGGGGGAACTTTCCTTGAGTTCTATCACAAAATTATGGATGTGCAATCTCCAGAGACATGCTCAGGGTAAGAAAAGATGATTCTGAAACAAACATCAAAAAGAGGCTTCTAATTGCTGATCTTTTAAACACTTAGGCTAAGCATATGTAGTAGCTTGCTGCTGAAACCCAATTAGATGTAGCTTAGCTTTTTAATTTATGGCTGGTTAAAGTAATTGTGGCCATGAGACATTCTGGTTTAGGTCATGACATTAACTTGTACCATTGAGATTTATTTATTATATTTATCATTTATTTATTATAACTATTATAACTATTTATGCTAATTATATAGAAATCTTGTATTGGCAGTTGATAGAAATCATCCAATTTATTGTGATTTAAAGCTATATTATACATATGGGGTGTGAGAAGCACATTTTAAGCATGGATCTATATATTGTTCTTTTTTATTTTGATCAAGTAAGATTTTGATTGCCCTAGAAAGTAACTGAAATCAGGAAAAATTATAATTATTCCTTACTCTTATAAGTCTAGATCTCCTTTTTTCAGTCAATTTAGTTTGTCTGTAGAATCAAAATCTCCATGAATTCATTTGAAAGCAATTTAATAGCCACTCATACGACATAAAACAAGATAAACAAGATGTCTTAGATGTACAATCAAGATACCAATCAGAAATTAACTGTATTGTTTTACTAAGTATGCATGACAACAAAAGTATATACTTTTAACTCCTTCAGATTATTGCTTTAGTGGAGTTAAGAGCTAATTCATACTACTGGAAGTCCCACTGATTCTGTCAAAGTTCTGAAAAATTCTTTTAAAAATCCTAGATTGTAAGAGGAAAAAAAGAAAATACAAAGTTAATATATAGAGAAATTAATAAATGCCATTTAACTTTTTTTCCCACAGATTAAATTATCTTGCATATTCTGTCATCAAAAACAACTTAGAAACTGACTAAACTGTCAAGACTTAACCCAGCTGAGTTGCACATTTAACAGTAAAGTGTACTGCCCAGCCTAGAGGCTGCTAAATGAGACATAGATTTGGGGAACTTGAGCAATAGGGTTTTCTACACTGTTTTGCCCCTGAATCCTGCAAAATTCTGAATGTGTTCACATAGCTTATCAAGTACACCAGAAGATAACAAAAGGATATTATCCTCTGTCACATTTTCTATCCCAATAGTGGTACCTTCTCCATCGAGTTACTGTTGACTGTTTTTACACTTTAGAGCGGAAAGCAGTAACAGTACTTGATGGCACTCCAAATTTTAACACCAGTCTTTTTTCCAAAAGTCAGCATGTTGTTAAATCCAATATTTGTAAATTCTTTTTTTTTTCCCCCTGTTGTAATATCTAAGCCATTTGAGCTTGCAGATCCAACTTATAATTACACTAGCTTCTGTTGCTGATAGGCTGAAGCTAATAAACCTTCAGTTTGACATAAATATTGTCAGTAAACAAAAATATCTCTTTAGCAAACCATCGGAATTTGTGGATGATGGGAAGCAGATGTATCATTAAGCACTAAATGGAAATATCATTTACAGTAGATGTCATGTTTCATTTTGATAAACTGCAAAAAAATCCATGTGAAGGATGTAGCTCTGTGCATCTAATGCTGAAAGCAGTATTTCAAAAGTTAATGTTATTGATACTCTTCCAGGCTGGCAAATCTAAGATTTATTAGAAAATATGATATGTGACTTGAGCATTACCACGAGAGATAATGAAATACTATCTGATATATGAGATGATAGCCTATATAAAAAGCTCAGGAAAAAATAGAAAACAGCAACCTTCCTTACCCTAACACTTTAAAAAGATAGGGTTCCCATTTTTAAGCTATTTCATGCAGGAGTCTTCTTCCTCCATAGTAACAGTCAGTATCCCTGAAGTGACACTTCTGCTATTTAAGCTCTTTGAAGTTACAGCTAATTACTCATCACAACTATAATGAAGACAATCTTTACTTTGTAGAAAAGGCACATGGAGTGCAGGAACTTGATTGAGACCAGCAAAATGGTATCAGGTTTTTGTGGTCTTTGAGTTGCTGTAAACCAATCTTTTTTCATAAGCACTGTATTTCTAGCTGAAGAAAAAATTTTGCTGTCATTTTCATAGTCTAAAAGGACCAAATACATTTTCATTTAAATAACAAGACACAGTGAAACAGGCTTTAAATGATTCTGGTACTGAAAAAAAAAAAAAAATCTGTTTCTCATACTCCTATCACTGTTACTTGAGTGCCAATTTAATTTTTTAATACATGCATCTCTTTCACTTTTTCCTCACTTAGAACATTATTCCTTCTTTCTCCTCTTCTTCCTATTTAATCTTGTTTTTAATGTCAATCTGTATACGATGCTTATCACCTAAATCGTAAGTTAGTTGGAAGAAAATACAAGGAAATAACACTTTTCTTGGGTCTGCTCTACTTCCTTTTTCCACAATTAGTTTTGTTAAAACTTTGTTTCTTTCAATTTTCACCAAAATATTTTGCAACAGTCATGGTTTTTTGCTATTTCTGGAATCACTGTCTAGGTATCATAACCCATTATGCTTTTTCTTTGGGTATTTACACTGTTCCTCTTATTATCCACAGGAAATATGTAGTATGTACAAAGTAAACACAAATCATACTACATTATCATTACTATTACTAGTAAAGCTCCCTCTGTGCTGACTAGGGATCTGCTGTGGGACAGTTACAGTAAGACATTATTGTCTTGGAAAGTATGAGGTATGATATGGTGATGGATTGTGGTTTGCTAGTACAATTTTGTATGAATTGTCCATCCCCTGTTTACTACTCTATTTAAATAGGCTAAATACCAACAAGAGCACTAACAAGCCCCTTCTGAAATTTTAGACTGATAGTCATTACTAGGACCAGAGCAAATCCTTATGTTTTACCACTGCAGCTCTGGGAAAAAACAAGGATTTCTGTCAGAAGGACTAAGTACTGATACTATCTTACCTTGTGGAACAGACCATACACTCAATCTGCTGAAATACAGCACCACAGTACCCAGAAGCAAAGTCACAGGCATGATGTTTTGGCCATTTGCCTTCAACTTGTGTCAGGGGTCTGCTGAAGGCTGTGGATCAACTGTTCCCATTTTAAATGGCAGTACTGGCGCCCTGCTGCTCCTTGTAGCCTGGACAGATCAACAAAGGCAAATTACAGATCTCATTGGAGGGATATTATGTCATAATTCTGAAAAAATGGATTCCTTTATCAAAGCTCTTGATCCAAGGTGAAGTCTTGTTGACACTTTCCCAAAAATGCAGCAGTTGAACACAATAGGCAGTTCACTACAATGCACTCAGGTTAGGGTACTGTATGCAGGCTGTAAGCAAACCAGATGTCTATATCTTCTCATGCACATTACATAAGCAAAGACTCCAGGAGGAAAACAAGGGTGTTGAATGTGACATTTTTGCTCACCAGAGCTGAATGACTCCTAGGAGAGCGACAGAATTGGCAGCACTACATACAGCCATGTGGTATGGCAGGTTTCCAGATGGGTCAAAAAATCTTCCCAGGAGAAAAGGCGCTTTAAGTATGAGACCTATGACCAACAATGTCCTCAGATGGTGGGTGTTAGCTGAAGCTGTTGGGATTCACCAACCTGGCTGTGGAGATGAGAAAGATGGACTTGCTGTGCTGACACTCCTGCACCCAGCAGTGGCTGAGCAGAGGACAGGATGTTGACATTGGTGCCAACTCATTGCTGCCCTGAACTGCATCTGCAAGCCAGCCACAGCCCCTGCCTGGCAGTACCTCTGTATGACAACAGAACATATTGATTTTTAAGTGCCTAATGGCCCTAAGCTGATAAAAAGTGCTTCCAGGGTGACATAGAAGACAGTGGTGAGGACAAAGACAATAGCTATGGATGGGTCTTATACATAGAATAGCAGATGTGGCTCACTTTTCATCCTCAAGTGCATACTTCATCTGGCCACTGAAAAGACTCATTTTCCTCTCCTATTCATTTTGCTTTTGTACTGCAAACTGCTCAGTCCAGTCCATGAGCTGACCTCCTCCATGATTCCAAGCCCCTCCAAGGCTCACAGCACAATTAATGATAATTGAACAGCTATCACATAATTTCAGGAAAGCAATAAGAAATCAATGGCAGTACAGTGCAACTGTTAGTTAAACTATTACCTGCACGTGACTAATTGTGCTCAGAAGTTAGTGGTTTTATTCTGCTGACATTGTTCTGCTAAGAACATAGTTTATCTTAGCTTTCATAGCTTATCATGTCAGATGAATCCCTTGGGAAAGTATTTTCCTTCCAAATGATGTTTAAATGTCTATAATTCTGTGCTGCTTGCAATTTACCAACAATTGCAGTGCTTTAAAGCATACAGTAAACTCCCTTATTTCTGTATCAAGAAACTTGACATTTAAGATAATTTTTTAACTGCAGCAAAAAATATATAAACAACATAATTTTCTTGTAAACAGTTTCCATATAAAACACGCAGTATAATTGTCAACCTCTGTCACAAGCACAAACAGTGCTATTTTAGAGACTCATCATCAATGTGGGCGTATGAAATCAAAAGAATTCCATTGGGTTGCACCTGCACTGGTTCTGCTCAGCTGGGAAAGTAAAATAAGCTACAGAGAGGTTGCTGCTGGAAATCTTGTTTTGGAGAGAAAAAAAGCCAGTTCCCTCAAAGCTCGTTGGTCTTTCTTCTGTCATTCTGCAGTGGGACTGAGATGCCAGAACATGGCAGAAGCTAACGAATCTGCAGGGTACATGGCCCTGGAAAGGTGTTGGCAGCCCCAGGCACCGCAGTGTCAAAGTGGTACTGTACATCTATTTGGGACTTGGATCCTTTCTTTCTTGATGTGCAGGAGTGCAAAATGGCAATTTCTGAGTACCAGAACGACTTGCTGTGCACCGCCAGTCAGTGCCAGAACCTGGTCAGCTTCATGGCTATGGGGAGCCTATAAGTGCAACAAAGTTTGGGTCCATCTTCCCAGGGCATCAGCTGAGTTTTCACAGCATGGATGACCCATATTTACATTCTCAGCAGTCCAGTCTGCTTTTTGTGTGCATTCATATTGTTGGAACAGAAAGAAACCCTTCGCTTCTACTATAAGGATATAACCCTGTGCCTCTTACTGAAGCTATTTTTATAAGCAAGGAAGGTGACAGACACACAGTGCAGTGTATGGCAATTCACAAACACTTCAGTCAATAAAGAGAAAAAAAGCAATGTGTTCAAAGAATTTGCTTAGAGATGCCTGGTGATGTGATTCTTCCTTAGCAACAGTTGGGAGGATACAGCAGAATTTTTAAAAAATGTTAGATGCTTCTTGCTAGTCTATTGTAAACTGCACCAACACAACACATATTCATTTACTCACTGCAATCATTAATATACTGCAAGCTGTGGTTCCTAAGTTAGCTTCCAAGAGAAAAGAAAGAGGATTTATTTCTAGAGGCACATTATTCTGAGTGCATCCTTCATCTGGCCACTGAAAAGATTCATTTTCCTCTCCTATTCATTTTGCTTTCTTGCAGGACTGTCTTTTGTGAACGATATCTTTTTTCAGGGTCTAGGCCTCTTCTAGGCGATAACTAGGCTGTTGTAAGCCTTCCCCATTCACATGTTCTCTCCTATATTATAGCAGCTACCCTTTGTGGATGATATTATCCTCTTTACTCCTGTTTCTCTGGAATCAAAATCATATGCTCTCTTTCTCCCAATGTATAATGGTGGAAACACACTTTTCACAGAAAAGATTTGTATCTCTGGTTCCTCTAGTTATCTGCTTTGGTACCACAGTTTTTATCATGAGTTTATATTATGAATCCTGTTTCTATTCACATTGTGCTTACAGTATATTTAGAGGTACGTGAAACATTTGAAAGCACCTTATCTTTATTTAAAAATAAAATAAAATTTTATTTCCTTCTCAAACACAGTCTTTTAGGGGAATAAGGTTTTATATACTCATGCATAGTAACAGTGTTGCTAGGTGACAGTCTGCAGAAGCTCCTTCAGCTGAGGTTTCATCCTAACATTTCTCAATTTATTCAGTGAGATTAAAGCAGAGCACTAAAAATAATAATAAAAAAACCCCACAAACCACATCACTGACATCTCCTGAAACTTTCTACAGATTCAAGGGTTATAGAATCAAGGACTTTCTTCTCCTTTCAGTTAGACATTGTACATCAGCTTTGTATTGAAGTAAATGAAATCAGACTACTATTTTGCCTTCCAAATATCTGCAAATAATGTTTTTGTCCTCATAATCAAGCTTAATTACCCAGTGGAAAACACACAATTAACAAACAGTGCCATAATGAAGTAGGTGCTTATTTACCCCAAAAAAAGGATACAAGTGGAAAGTGCTCAGGTTTGCATGGCTTTATCTGTTCAAGCTGAAATATGTCCCTGTTATTTTCAACAAAATTCCAGGAAGATATTTTAACAAAGGTAATTTTCAAAACAAAGTCACAATATAGGATTTACTCTTTTATTGACTTGATTTAGTAGAAGATAAGATGCTGATTCTCATAAACACATTGTTGTTTCATTTTTCCTTAAAAATCCATTAGCTTCTATGCAGGCCTTTAAATAATTCCAAGACTTCAAGAATCTTTTAAAGCATCCTCAGAGAAGACATTTACACTCCTTTTAGTTAAATAGTTCTTTTTTTTCTGGCAGTGAAATTGTTGAAGTACTCAGACAACTAATTCCCCAAATTATTCATAATATTTTAAGATTCAAATATCTATTTTATGTAAGCAAAGAGGAATATGAGAGACAAGCTGTCATGGTTTAGCGAGGAGTCACTTTTGCTTGGTAACAGGGGGAAGGGGTTTCACTGAGGATCCGGTAAAGAGTTCTCAGAATCTCCCTCGGCTCTTGGGTTCTGACCCACCTCCGGATGGGCTGGGCCAATCTGGTGCCTCTGCCATCACTATTTAAGGACCAGAATTTGAAGTGCTTGGCAGGAGGTGTAAGAGTGGTACAATATGGAGGCGACCATGTGGACTCCACAGTCAGAGAAAGAGGAAGGAAGGAGGAGCGGCAGACCAGAGATCCTCCTGCAATCCATGGTGAGTATGCAGGCTGTACCCCTGCAACCCATGGAGGGCGATGACAGGACTGAGAGCCACCAGCAGCTCCGTGTGAGTGCGCCCGGACAGACAGGAGTCTTTGTGTGAGGAGGCGGCCATGGCACAGGCCGTGCTGGAGCTTGCGGGCCGCAGAGCAGACCCACAGGAGAGGCAGAAAGGAGCTGCAGCCTTTGGAACGAACGCGCATTGGAACTGCCCGTGCAGAGCTGCTGTGTGTGTGAGGTATCCCGCGGAGCAGCAGGGAGGACAGGCACGGAGCCCGCCTACTCTGAGGAGAGACAAACGGCAGAAGCTATCCGGAATAGACTGACTGAAGCCCCCATTTCCTGCCCCCCTCATCGAGGGAGGAGATAAAGACATCGGGGTCAGGACTCTGAGCCTGGGAAGGATTGGGGGGGGGGGGGGGGGGGGGGGAGGGGTAGAAGGTGGTCTTAAAGGACTGGTTGTACTCTTCATCCTTGTACCATTGTGTTGTTTTGTGTTCGTTATGTTTTGGGGTTTTATGGTTATGTTTTAGTTGGTGTTGGATTAAATTATTTTCTGGTTTTTTTCCCCAAGCCGAGGAGCCTGGTCTGTTTTGTCCTGAACCTTAAGGGGCAATTAAGCCCTCCCTGCCCTTGGCAATTCTCAAGTCTTTGGTACTTGAGGCTAATCATAGTCTTTTGTCCCCTGATGGGCCCAAACCAAGACACAAGCTTGTTATATTCATGTGTAAACTGACTTACTGTTTATATAATGGAGATATTATCCAGTGATTCTGGACCAGACTGAAAATTGAAGATGCTTTTAAATATACACCTCAAAGTCCATGCCCCTCTAAATATTTATATTATAAGAAAAGTTTTACCACAAAATATTTCTCATCTTCACATTTCTTCCTTAAAACCACCTGAAGCATTCAGACTATTTGTAGAATGGGTACTGGAGAATAAGCAATGTCACATGCAGAAGGAGCTATGAAGTTTGTGGTGAAAGACAGAATTGGAGCCAATTCCAGAAATGAACAAGATTCCCACTTACTGTAGCATCTTTACTCACAACTCATGGTTAAAACATGCTGCAAGCAGTCTTTAAATGCAAAGACCAGAGTCACTAAGTATAAATTTCCAATAATTCAGACAGTATGGAGACTACTTTATATATTGTGGCTACTGCTCTGACTTCAGCAGTATGTCTCCTTGTTTCCTTACAAGTTAAAGGGGAGGCAGGGGGAGGATATCTGTCTGTCTGTCTCAGATGCTTTTATATAGCACAAGGGAATGAACTGTTGATGTAGAGCTTTATACTAACATGTACTAATAAACCTTATACTAACATATGGCAATAGTATAAAGCTTATTTTTCAGACAGGACAAAATTCACACAAGCTGTAAAAAGGTCACGCTTATCTCCTCACACAATACCTCCGGGGTCCTCCAACTTCCTTGAGGGCAGAAACGGGTTCTGCGAGGAGCCAAGTAATATCTGAAGATCAGGGGTGAGAAAGCCTCAGGACTTATCAGCCTTCATCTCCCAAGGCCCCAAAGACCATCACCGGCCATCACCGGGAGACATCACGCAAATGAAAGGAAGGAAAGACCTAATTTACATGCGAAAACAGGGACAGGTTGTGTCTTTGTCTAGGCGGATAATGTCATCATATGATTTTGTAACTTTGTAACAAATATAAGTCAAGCAAGTTGCCGAGTCGGGTGCGCACGTTTGTGGTGGAGCGATCCCCCGTGCGCCCGGCGCCGAATAAACAGACCTGCTTTATAACTTTTGAGTTATAGAGTTTGATTCCGCAAGTCACTGTGGACTGTATTTTTCATTTAGTTGGCTCCTGCATGGTTTTATTTGGTCAGATCTTTTGCTCAGCAATTTTAGATTCTTTGCTCATTTCTGCTGCCAGATGAGTTGCCGTATCTATTGGCTTGCGGAAACAGACTCTATAACTCAAAAGTTATAAAGCAGGTATGTTTATTCGGCGCCGGGCGCACGGGGGATCGCTCCACCTCAAACGTGCGCACCCGACTCGGCAACTTGCTTGGCTTATATTTGTTACAAAGTTACAAAATCATATGGTGACATTATCCGCCTAGACAAAGACACAACCTGTCCCTGTTTTCGCATGTAAATTAGGTCTTTCCTTCCTTTCATTTGTGTGATGTCTCCCGGTGATAGTCCATGACGGTCTTTGTGGCCGTGGGGGATAAAGTCTTTAGTCTTTCTCACCCCTGATCTTTGCACAACTTCAAATATCACTTGGCCCCTCGCAGAACCGGTTTCACTCACTTTTCTGCCTCCAAGGAATTTGGAGGACCCCGGAGGTACTGTATAAGCAGATAAGCATGATCTTTTTACAGCTGTGGGTGCAGATAGTTTTGTCTGTATGGGATAGAAGCATTAACAGTTAAACTTTATACTACTGCAATAAGTTAGTATAAGGTTTATTGATACATGTCAGTAGAAAGCTCCACATCAATCCCTCCTTTTCTATAAAGTTATACTACTGCAATAAGTTAGTTTAAGGTTTATTAATACATGTCAATATAAAGCTCCACATCACTATGGAGAGTTAAATTAAATGCCAGGCTTGGGATGTCTCTTCAGAAGTGGTTCTTAGAGGTGTGGCAAAGACAGTCTCTGGTATTATGCATGTTCTACCAAGTTTATCTGCATGTTCAGCTTGTGCTGAACCCCTGGGCTGAAACCAATACTAATTGGACACATTTTACCTTTTACAGTTTAAAGTCCTGTTTCCCCTGCCCACTGCAGTGCCCTGAAAGCTATGTGGCAGTCAGGCACCAGCAGAAGTCTCCTCAATCTTGGAAAAATAATGAGAACCAAAACCATCTATGCTCATGACTGCACCCTACAAAGATGTCAGCCAGGTATTTAACCTTAATGCTCTTTAAGCAGGCATTCTGTAACTGTAGTCAACACCAGTGTAAGCACGGGATGTTTTCTGGCATTAGTTTAACCCTGTGGTGATAATGACAAACAGTGCTCCATTTTTTAATTAAGGGACAATATTCTTGTTGGCTGATTGAAGTGTTTTTATTGGAAATAGCTTCCAATAATAAACTATCTTGTTAGTACTGTAAATTCTGAGGGCAAAAATCCTTTGTTTCTCACTTATTTAACTAATTACTGTGTCACTGGATCAATGGATTTAGGAGGAACTGACATAATCTTCCTAGAAAAGGAAAGCTGCCAAATTCTATTACTTTGTTTAAATCTATTACTTAGGATTGATGTGCCTGCAGAAATTTATCACCATGTAATTAATGGGTTTAGTTTGTTGATAAAAAAGAGGTGAATATATAAATTTTAAGCTAAACAAACAAAAAAGACACAAGAAGATCTGTGTATGTTTTTTATTAAATTAAAGGTTGTTTTTTTTTTTTTTACATTTGAAAAAAAAAATTAAAACCCACAGAAAATCCTACCCATTATTGCAAGGGAGATGATGTTCAGCACACTTAGAAGCACTGTGCTTCTAAGCGCAAGCAGTAGGAGGTCCAGATATGTGCCCAGGAGCTGCAAGGGGTGTTGGTGTGCCCAGGTACACACTGTAAGCTCCCCACCTGGACTGGGGAGCATATATTGCTACCCTTGAAACTTGCCTCAGTTGTGCCCTGCTTTGCAGACACAGGCATCCAAATGTCAGGCTGTGTGTCATGACTGGGTTTACCCGAACCCCATCCTATTGTTTGGGACTCCATTAAAACCCTATTTATTAGCTTTTTTTCCCCCTATCTCTGCAACAGAATATTTAAGGTGCTGTCCTTTGTGAGAAACAGAAAAACAGGATTTTACAGGATTAGAGAGCAAATTAATCTCTAGAACAGTTGATTCAGAAGTTAGGAGGTCTAAATTTTAGAAAGTTAATGGTGCAAACAGGCAAAGCCATTTCTCATCTGCAAGCACTGCACTATATCCTACACTCAGCTATCTAAGTGGTTTTATTATGTTTGCTCAGCTTTAATTTATACATGTTTTAACCTACTCTTAGTTGTTTTTAATCTTAAACTAAGAAATCCTGGCAAATCTCCATACAATTAGACTTTTTACTCTAGTTTGCTATTTAGGCATTTTCTTATTTTCACTTTATTTTCATTTGTTTCAATGAAGCTTGAATAAAGGTTCTTTTCATTGATTCACCTTTCTTATCTCCCTTGCATTTATTTAATAATCCTACCCTCCATTGTGTAGAGGAGAATAGCTTTCTTTTCTCTGCTTGTTTCTGCTAGAAGAAAAATGGTAAGCTTTTATTAAACAAATAGAGAAAAGTTGTGCTTCAAATCCGTATTATCACTAGCTTGGGGAGAAAAAGCATTTAAGTAAACCAAAACATACAACACTTTTTGCAATTTGTTGTTAAATGGCCTGAACTTAATGCTTCGAGCCCCTTAAATGAATGAGGGGAGTATTTGGTATAATTTGCAAAAGCAAATGCACACACAAAAATCTCAGGCAGCCAAATACAAGAGCAATTTTCAGTTATGCAGCCCTGCAGAGATGCAGAGAAACAGTGACTTTGGGGGCTCTAGGGGATGCAGTCTTTTCCTGCTATTCCCAGGTATTTGCATCTTTAGAAGAACTAAATTTACCAACTTGTCTCTTAGCACACAGTTCAGCTGTGGTGCTATAACAGACTTCAGCCTTGAAGGGAATATTTCTGCTCTTTGTTCCCAACCTAGGATAGATACTGTCTACCTCTTAATGCACTTTTTAGCCTTTTTAAATGCAAATATAGATTTCTTAAAAGTGCAACTGGAACAGAACACTCTCTAAAAGATTTGGTATGAAAATAATAATTAGTGACTAATCAGTTTGTCTTGAAAAATTACCTGACTACATCCTTTTATTTTGTGTTTATAGTCAGTTGACAAGAGTGTCTATAGGCTCCTGAACCATTTCCTGGACATTTTCTGGTTCTGAATTAAGAGAGAAAAGGTTTTTTTATCCTAATCAGATGATGATCTATGATATAGGACAGATTTTTCTATGAGGGAAAAATGTATTTTCTAATACTGGAATGTTTAAGGAAGCAAGGGGAAGAAATGTAGGATTGAGCCATATGATTAGGAAAATAAAAACAACCCAGACCAATCTGTTAACAATATGTTCACACATTGAAGGGTTTTTGTGCCTCATTTTAAACAACTAAACCAGTATCAGTTTTTATTTTGTTGCCTAGGTTACAGAATTTTTAATAGTGTCTAGAGGATGGTGGTTTTAAGTCCTTGAACGGTCTCATAGCTTTTATCAGAATATTCTTAATATTAAACAATCTCAGCGTTGGTAAATCACTTCTTCCTTCAAAAAAACCTAAAACCAACTTGCCATTTTAAAACCACTGGAGAGAAGGCCATTTTCTGGCTATATAAGTGCTGCAAATAGCAGGAATGAGCAGTTATGTAAAACCGCCTTCAGTGCAGGGCCAGCTGGACCTGAAGGAGCAACCTTGGCCCGACAGCACCACTGGAGGTGTGAGCCAGAATGGCTCTGAGTTTGCCAGCCCAAAGTTTGCCAGGGCAAGTGTGAGGTTTGCAGCAGGGGCACTGCTCCATGGTGTTGGTGTGAGACCTCCAGATGCACTTATCTCTGTGGTGAGCTGGCCAGTGTCAGGGACAGGCAGAGAGTCCAAGAGATTATATGTCAGACTCAAGAGCAAGGAAATTGGTATTCAGAGAAGAAACAATATTTCATCTCAATTTCATGGGTAGAATACAAGTGCAGGGAAGGTATAAAAGCAGACTCCAGGATCTCAGCAGTGATAAGGATGCAGTGAAATCTTACCTTGTAATCACTGAAATAAAAACGTAGGGGACCCTGACCGGAGTGCAGAGACAGCCAATCCCACAGAACAGCGAAGATAAAAAATTACATTAAGAAGAAGACTGGAACTCCCCATCCCAAAATGAGAGATGAGTACTGACAGGAGGCAGGATCCTGCCAGAAGCCAACAGGTCCTAGAAAGGCAGCAGGAGTGAGCTCTGTTTATCATAGACCCTGTGATCCTAGAAACCCCAGACTGCATATTAGAGGCTTGCTGCTACTTTGAGATTTTTTTTCTTTTCCCTTCCTTCTGTAGTCTTCTGCAGAAAATGCGTCTTGGCACCAGCCTCTTGCATTAGCATCCTTCCTCCATGCCATGTGTTGCAGTTAAGGTCACACCTGCAGAATGTGAAAGAGGAAGGGAGATCAAGTCAGCACAGAAAACCTAGAGAGAAAAAGTGGTACACTCACCTGGGGGATGGGGATGCTTCCCTTTGTCTTTCTGTTCTTCTTTGCTGCTCATACATGCATAAATACTTGAATCTAATGAACACAGTTTATAAGAAAGTTTGTGGTATAGAAATACATTGGTTATACCTTATACTTATTGCCACCTAGTTATCCAAACACGTACATATTTATATACATTGAAATGTGTTTACATTGATTTGGCAGTAGTTTGAATTTAATGCTTGATTTGAAAGGTATTTCCAGCAACATTTTAGCCAGCATATATTTGTCTTCAAGTAATCTGCATACAGTTTTATTATCATGAAACTATAAATGGCTTGAAAAATAGTTTTATACTGTACTAAGAGT
Organism: Colius striatus; assembly: GCF_028858725.1. NCBI lineage: Eukaryota > Metazoa > Chordata > Aves > Coliiformes > Coliidae > Colius > Colius striatus. The sequence goes on from NC_084767.1 coordinate 31,931,527, forward strand.
ACAAATAGACTGATGTGAGGCAGGGTATTGAAAGGTGGCTGGATTTTCAGGTAGCTGAGAGATGTAGTTTACAGGAGGGGTGACCTAACATTATGTTTATATCTGCCTGCATTTGGGACTAGTTTGAGATAACTTTGGGATATACAGAGCTCCTCCAAGATCATCTGGTCTGAGGGAGATAAGGAGCTTCCCATAAATTCACAGTTCTGCATCTAATTCTTAGCCAAAGCTCACTTGCTTATTAGTTTGTTTTACACTAGAAGTTTTTTGATGTCATTAAGTTTGTCATGAAGATTTCAAGTAGTCACAGACCTCAGCTGGAGTAGGACAACCCAGGTCTGTTTTTCTCAGTCTGCTCTTTGCCGAAATTTTGCAACCAAGCTATTTGAATCCATGTTGTTCAGCCTACCATCCTCACTCACCCTGTGAAAGACTACTCTTGTATCTGAAAAATACATTGTGCAGTAACCAACTAGGGCACTCACAAGGCAAAAAGGTGTTTAAAACCTATAGGAAGATAGACTCAAATAAGTCAGAGATCTCTTTTCCCCTGGTAGCCTAATAATGTAAGCAAAAATTTTTTTTGTTTCATTAGGTTTCAAAAAATTGCTTTCTCCTAACTAATCTGCAATGCTCTTCTATGAGTTTGGCTGTTAAGCGTTGAGTGCCACTGCTCGACACTGGAGCCACAGTACTGGGCGCTGCTTTAATGACTTTCCTCATGAATATGTATTGCCAGATAAGTCAAGCAGAATAAAAGATTAGAAACTTTTAACACTCAAAATTCTCCAGAGCTTCAGCCCTGAAGACTAGAAAGGTATTCCACTTCTTCAGGAGTAAAGCACTGAGCAAGTTTAGGGATCTTTGTGGTCCATTGTTGCAGTTTCTTGTTCTCTAGCAAAAAAAAAAATAATAATAGAATACCCATTTATTGGGCTGCTAAATATTTTCCATTTGAAAAATAGCAATGTAAAATGCAGTAAGAGTTTTATTCAAATTTTTAAAATGAACCATCAAGGAGTGGCAGACTAATTACTGAGAAATACCTGGTTATAGAACACACCTGGGTATTAAGGACTTTGAATTCATTTCAAAATTAGATCAAATTTAATTCTGCACAGAATGAACAGTACTTGATATAATCATAATGAACATTACTATATACTGTGCAGTGAAGGAACACAGCTGAGCTTGCCAATATTCATCCCTGAAATCCCTGCCAACACAAAAGAATAGCTTCTCCCTCAGGCACAATATTGAGGAGTTTTAAAAATACTTCAGAGTGATGTTAGAGTTACATTTCAAAAGTACCTACTTAAGTTTTGGAAACTGCAATGTACTACTTGTTTGTTGGACCAGAGTCCTTTCCACCATCTCTGATGTTATTACTTTGGGTGATCATTCAGTGACCATCTGTCACTTATTTCCCTTGGCTCCGCATATCCTCTTTTCTGATCATCAATCTTTTCTTCATTTTTTTTTCCAAAAAGATGAACCATAAACTAAATGCAGCAATTATTACATTTGAGTCAGGGGGAAAAAAAACCCAAACATCTTTGTTGCTGTAAATTGTTTATGTGTTTCTAAAGTTTTGGTTAGAAGTAGCCAACAAAAGAAGAAACCATTTTACAGGAGCCGTTTCACACTGGGATCATTACAGTCATGTCCACAGTTTCATTACCAGTCTTTACTTTTTAGAGGTAAAAGTCATCTGCAAAAATTTCCGTGCTAAGTTTTAGTGTCATAGAGAAGTCTTTGCTCCCTAAAGTTCTTCAACCTTTTTGAGCTCCGTTTGACTGCTTTGTGGTTCTCACAAGACCTGAAAATTTCACTCAAAAAACCACATTGCCAGCAAGTCATCTGCTCTTCTCTCCCTTTCAAGGCTGATTTACTCCTTCTACAATACTCACGTCCCAGGGCTGTTCTTGGGTCCCCAGTCCCATCCCAGGGCTCCCTGGTGTAAGCCCAGGGATGGCAGACAAATCCCTATCCTAGGTTCCATGGGTGGCCTGGCCCTGTCCTTCATGGCCCCACACCTTCAGCAGGTTGATCAGTAAGCAAGTGGTTTGTGATGCTAATTCTTTCCTGTACTCCAACCAAATATAGAATTAATAATAATGCAATATTAAAACTGGAAACCAAGATTTTTCATCTATTTTGACTAAAAATTATTCTTCAAATACCATCTAAAACTTCCCTGAGTGTGAACTTTAGTTTTTACATTCTCTTGCAGAATTCAGGTATAAAAGTGTTTGTGTTCATTAACGGTGTAGCTACTTCCTGAATAACTGACATTTAGCCTGATATTACCATTTCATCAGTAATCAATAATTTCCTTCATCAATTTACTTCTAAATTTGGAAAGAAATGGGGGGATTGGACTAGAAGATCTTTAATGGTCCCTTCCAACCCTTAAGATTCTTTGATTCTGTGAAATTTACCCTATGTAGATGCCTTCATCTAAAAGCAGTCGTACTATACCCTACCCTGAGGCAAAAAGTCGAAAGAGATTTCATTTTGTGTTTCCTGTTTTTCATTTTGAGAGGGTGTATCTCCCTGCAGCAACCAACAACAAGCACTAGATCTGAAATATTTTCATTGTATCCAGCATGCCATTGATTAAGCGTGTCTCTCACAATAAATACTCAATGCAGTGCGTCTTCTACTTGGGGAAAGAAGGAACTTAGATCTGTCTCAGTGGGATTTTAGAGATGTTGCACTCAATGTTATAACATCTAAGACTCATAAAACTGAGATTTGTACCTTGCTTTCCCTTTTGTAGGCACAGACGTAGCTTGGACCAGCCAGCTTGAATAAAGATGGTAGGGATAAGTTAATGCAGCTGGCATGCTACTTCAGAAACAGGTGCTGCAAGTTAATCAATTGGGCCCTGGGTGATCTCATGGGCAGAAGCAGCATATAAGGAGGTAGCTAGCAAAGGAAGGGTGGCTTCGAGTCAACTCTGGTGGTTGTACTGTGTTGCCCCTGTACGTCTCTGCATGTGCATTACTTAGACCCTCTACGTCTTTGAGTGATTATTGCCTTCACAACAACAACATTTGGTGACCCCGACGTGATTCGCTGAATCGGTTGGATCAAGAACCCTCGGCAGAAAAGCACTTGGATTTCTGCTGGAAAAGGCAAGTAATCTGAGCAAACTGATATAATGGGAAAAATGCTAAGCAAAGAGGAAAGTCCTATTGACACCCTCCAGCATATCCTTGCGGAAAAAGGATTCAATTATGAAAGAGAGCCTTTGCTAAGGCTTGTAAGATGGGGACAGGAAGTAGGTCTCTTTGCTTCCCCCCAAGAAGTATATGAAAAAGGACACTGGGAAAAGCTAGGAGACATGTTGAATAATGCTATTGGCTTGTGTAAATTGGTATCATCCATTATACACCAGCTAGAAGCTGAGCGTGCTGCCGCTGCTGCCATGAAAGCAGAAGCTGCTGCACCATCTGCGTTCCCAGTGGATGCTAAAAGATTCTTTGGAGGTGGTGACTTTATAGTGCCATCGGCTCCACCTCTAGAAGAAAATACTCAGAGATTCTTCGGAGGGGATAATGTTGTAATACCCTCGGCTCCACCTCTGGAAGAGGAGAGCATGGATGTGAGCCCACCTCCCCCAGAACCCCCTAGAGCACCCGTCCAGGAGCCGAATACACACATTGCTTCTCCTCCCCTCCCACCCACCCTTCACCATCCTGCCCCATCCCACCCTTCTGCTATACCTGAAGGAGTACCTAACAGAGAACGAAAGGTACGTTTTACAAATGATATGCCGTTGCCCCTGAGCTCATCAATCCCTGAGTGTATCCCTCTGCCATCATCACCCCCAACTTCTAGTGAAGATCAACAAAGACAATTATTAAAGGAAGAGTTAATACAACACGGAGAAGATATGAAACACACTTTGGCCCAGCTGGAGGAACTGATAGAAAAACCAAAAGCAACAGCTAATCAACTGTTGGAACGAATTAATGAATTAACCAAAACAAAGATTAAAGTTTCATCCCCACAGGTACTCAGAGATCCTCGTCCAGATGATTATGATCCGGCTAAGAAATGGAGAGGCCTCATACGTGATGCGGTAATCGAAGGCGAATTTATTCCGCAAGCCTTTCCAGTAATAACAGCACAAAGAAAACGACAATGGGCACCTTTAGATTGGAAATTGGTAAGAGAAGGCCAGAAAGCAGTAATGCAATATGGCTTGTCCAACCCATACGTTCAGACATTACTAGATCATATTTTTGCCAGTGGGTTAATGACTCCATTTGACTGCCGGAAGCTTGCAGAAACTTTCCTGAAGCCCACTCAGGTATTATTATGGGAGTCTGAATGGGAAAAAAGAGTTGATCTGACGGTGGTGGAAAACATGGACTTACAACAGGGAGATCCGCGGCGAGTCGTCACAGCAGACATGATGCTGGGTAAAGGAGCATTCGCTGATCCTCAGGTACAAGCCCGGCTGCATGAAGCTATCTTGCAGCAAACACAGACACTGGCACGTCAAGCATTTAAGATTGTTCCTGATATGGGGGTGCCAGTTCCCTCATATACAACTATTATTCAAAAACCTAATGAGCCTTTCATGACCTTCTTAGACCGCCTAAGAGCAGCTCTGGATCGTATACCAAACATGTCGGCTGAAGTAAAGGCGGAAATAGGATTACACTTAGCAGTTGCTAACGCTAATCATGACTGCAAAAAGATCCTGCAGGCTCTCCCGCGGACAGCAACTTTGGTCGACATGATAGAAGCCTGCTCTAGGGTAGGATCGTCAGCACATTTAGCTGAGGCAATGGCAACAGCATTGAAACCTTTAGTTCAAGCCCACAAAGGAGATCGGAGGCCAAAGTGCTTTAACTGTGGAAAAATAGGACACGTGAAAAATCAATGTCGGTCCAGACCATTGGTATGGACAAACAGCTCCGCCAGGCCATCTGGGTCCAATGGCAGATTTCACGGTAATTGTTACAGATGTGGCAAGTTTGGCCATAGAGCCACTGAGTGCCGCTCTCGAGTGGCCAGACATACAATGCCTAAGGGAAACGGGTTGACGAGCGCAAAAAGGGCGAGCGCGATGACACAAAAACGCCCTTCAACACCAAGAGCTGCCTGGATGGCCTCAGATCAGCCACTGCAGGAAGCGCAGGAGTGGATGTGGAAACAGCAGTAGATGTAACCATCCACAACACAGAGGTAACAATTATCTCCTCTAACGTTAATGGACCCCTTGGCTATGGATTAAGTGCTTTACTTTTAGGACGGTCATCGGCCTCTCGACAGGGTATTTTTGTGCTCCCCGGTGTAATTGATGCAGACTATGAAGGAAATATTGGAATAATGGTTAAAGTTTGGCAGCCACCAGTTCATATACCTAAAGGAACTAAAATAGCGCAATTAGTTCCTTTCAGAGCTAAAGTTCCTTTCGCAGGAAGTCGTAAGCGTCGAGACGGTGGTTTTGGATCCACTGGAGTACCTGAGGTAAGACTGGCGGTGCCGCTTTCACAGGGAAAGCCCACTCAGACGGTTGTATTCCAACATCCAAATGGTGAACACATGGTTGGGTACAACACATTACTAGATACGGGAGCAGATGTTACTATTGTCCCATTATCCTATTGGCCAAAAAGCTGGCCTTTAGAGAATTTAGACACCCCTGTCGTTGGAGTAGGAGGAATACAGATGACAAAAATTAGCACAGACCTGATTTCGGTATGTATACAGGGCGAAGAGAATAGATGTGTGCAAATTAGGCCCTATGTAATGAATACTTCAGTTTGGCTTTTGGGTAGAGATGCCTTAAGCCAAATGGGCTTTCGTTTGTCAAATGAAAATTTTTAATGGCGGCCATTGATGGGCGACCAATCCTGAAGTTAACCTGGCTAACAGATAAACCAGTTTGGATTGATCAATGGCCGCTAAGCAAAGAAAAGCTCGCCCACATTCATGAATTAGTAAATGAACAACTAGAGAAGGGTCATATTAAGCCATCCACCAGTCCATGGAATACACCAATTTTTACTATCCCTAAAAAATCAGGGAAGTGGAGGCTGTTACATGATTTAAGAGCTGTTAATGCAGTGATGCAGGACATGGGTGCTTTACAGCCAGGATTACCCTCTCCTGCAATGCTTCCAAAAGAGTGGCCCCTGTTGGTGATTGACTTAAAGGACTGTTTTTTCACAATTCCCTTACATGAGGATGACAGTGAGAAGTTTGCCTTTACAGTACCATCGATTAACAAACAAGAGCCAGCAAAACGATATCAATGGACTGTTTTACCTCAGGGAATGAAGAACTCACCAACTATTTGTCAAACTTATGTTGCCTGGGCGCTGGCACCTCTGCGCAAAAAATACCCTCGTGTCTTATTTTACCATTATATGGATGATATCTTGATTGCAGGAAAAGACCTGGACCAGCATCGCATTCTACAAGAAGTGAACCGACAGTTAAGCAACTCCGGGTTGGTGATCGCGCCAGAGAAGGTACAAATGCATGCCTCTTGGAAATATTTAGGTAATATTATCACTGATGCGCGCATTTATCCTCAGAAGGTGGCAATTAAAACAGATATTGCTAACTTAACAGACGTTCAAAAGCTGATAGGTGATATCCAATGGGTACGAACCATATGTGGTATCACAAATGAGGATCTTGCGCCACTAATGCCTTTGTTAAAGGGCTCAGTAGAGGCTGATAGTGCGCGAAGACTGTCTCGGCAGCAAATCCAAGCAATAGAAAAAATAGGAAGCAAGATAGTCAATAACTACAGTCACCGATATGATCCTGACTTGTCAATTAACATTGCTGTGATAAGTCAAAACCAGCATGTAATGGCAATCTTGATGCAATGGGATTCAGTAGCGAAAGACCCATTGAGGATCCTGGAGTGGATATTTTTGCCATATAATTTACAAAAAACAATTACCACGAGGCTTGAGGCAATTGCAAAAATAATAGTTAAGGCCAGGAAACGTCTGCTGGAAATAGCAGGGATTGAGGCAGACATCATTTTCCTTCCTCTCACAGATGAGTTCTTGAACTGGGCACTGCAACAATCTGATGAATTACAGTGGGCCTTATTGTCTTATCCAGGAACTATAAATAATCATTATCCGGCCCATAAATTGTTCTCTGTTAAGTTTCAAATGGAAGACCGGCCGTTGAGATCAGCAGTACCCGTTAAAGGCCTGACTGTTTTTACCGACGCCAGTAAGATCCAAGCCAAAGCAGGAGTGGTTTGGTGGGAAAATGGAAAATGGCAAAATCTAACTGTCCACTCCCCAGGCAGTTCAGTTCAACTGCTGGAACTGATGGCTGTAGTTAAAACTTTTGAGAAATGGTCAGACGTCCCATTAAACATCATCTCCGATTCCCTCTATGTGGTCGATGCTGTCACTCGATTAGAGAGAGCGCTGTTGAAAGAAATCTCTAATCAGAATCTGTATAACTTATTTCTGAGACTCTGGCATCAGATAAATGAACGGCAAACTGCTTATTATATTGGACATATTCGAAGCCATTCGGGCTTAAAAGATGGCCTATCAGTTGGCAATGAAATTGTTGACAGGATAGTGGCAGCTCCTTTATTGATACCTACGGGGCCAATAATTGACAAATTTTCTCAAGCCCGAAGATCGCACGATTTTTTTCATCAAAGTGCGAAAATGCTGGCGAAGCAGTTTGACTTGACCATATCGGACGCTCAGGGTATTGTTTCCACGTGCCCTGCATGCCAGAATCAGATCGGCCTAGGAATAGGAGTCAATCCCAGGGGTCTGGCACCATTAGGTATATGGCAATCAGATATCACTGTCTATGCTCCTTTTGGGCGATTTAAACGTATACATGTTACTATTGATACTTATTCAGCCATGGTTTGGGCCACAGCCTTAACCAGTGACAGTTCTCGAGACGTCATAAGACATTGGAGGAGTTGCTTTGCTGTCCTTGGTGTTCCAAGAGAGATAAAAACTGATAATGGCTCGGGATACATAGCCAGTAAAACACGTAAGTTTCTAAACTTATGGGGTGTTAAACATACTACTGGTATCCCAGGAAATTCTACCGGTCAAGCCATTATTGAACGGACACATCAAACCTTAAAAGGCCTTCTAGAAAAACAAAAAACGGGGGAAGAGGGGGTGAGTCCTCAAGACAGACTAATGAAAGCCCTTTATACAATGAATCATCTCAGAATTGTGGCAAACCGGAATGAACCACCGGCATTAACACATTTTGCCCAAATGAGTCGGGATTTGGATTTTACTGACAAACCTAAAGTTTGGTATAAGAATCCCACTACTGGAGAGTGGCAAGGACCTGCAGATCTGTTAACGTGGGGAAGAGGCTATGCTTGTGTCATTACAGATCAAGGTCCCCGATGGATTCCGGCAAAATGGATCAAGCCACATCAACAGAAAGGACTTAACTGTAAGACCAATGGAAAAAACAATCTTGAGGAAAGAACCAAGTGATCCACCCTCAATCCATCACTCTATTAAAATGTAAACCCTCGCAACTGTGGCACCACTTAGGCTGCTGTAAATTCCTTCAGCTATAAAAGAATTAAAGAACTTAAGATGACCAACAGATGAAGAGATACTTCCATCTTATTGATAATGCTCACAGATCAGCATGCTAAAGGATCTGAAGAAAAGTCCAGAACTACATCAGGAAAAAGAAATATCAGTGGAGCTACCAAGACCTCATCCCTTCCTGCCAGTGTGCGTCCCTCCTACCAACACATATCAGATTGTTTATTTTGACTTTATGGATTTCTGTATTGTTCAGCGATGTAGCTGTTATTGACCTTTTGTTGTAAACTCATGGCCATGGGTAAAAATATTTATGTTTTCTTCATGTACCTTTAATTCTGAAATGTGTTGCTAAAGGCTGGCTGGTTCAAAAAAGAAAAAGGGGGGAATTGTAGGCACAGACGTAGCTTGGACCAGCCAGCTTGAATAAAGATGGTAGGGATAAGTTAATGCAGCTGGCATGCTACTTCAGAAACAGGTGCTGCAAGTTAATCAATTGGGCCCTGGGTGATCTCATGGGCAGAAGCAGCATATAAGGAGGTAGCTAGCAAAGGAAGGGTGGCTTCGAGTCAACTCTGGTGGTTGTACTGTGTTGCCCCTGTACGTCTCTGCACGTGCATTACTTAGACCCTCTACGTCTTTGAGTGATTATTGCCTTCACAACAACAACACCCTTTATGTCGAAAAGGGAGGAATCTGTTATTGCACAAACAGATTTGTAACATTCAGTATCCTGTGCAAACACTTGTGTTTGGAAAGCAGCAGCAAGTGCAGCTATGCAATGCAAACAGCTATCTTATTCATGAAATATTTTCCTATGACAGCTGTTTCTGTTTTCCAGATTTGTAAGCTAATGGAAGCATCTCCAAGCACTTCTACACTGGAAAAAAAAAAAAAACAAACTTCATTTTGCTTTTGCAAAGACATCTTCCTAAAGATAGAGGGTCTCTGGACAATACCTGAAGAAACAAGATTCATCTACAGAATCCAGACATTTTTTCCCTGCTTAGAAGTCCCAGAACCATTAATATTGTCATGCTTCTACCTTTGTAGAGGAAGACTGCATCTTCTGATGGTTATAGGCTACTACTTAGCAGACTGCAAAATACCCAATTAGTATCCTAGCTGAACCTTTGATACCACCACTTTCCTAAGATAACAGAAGAATGACTTCTTGATTGATATGGCGTCACTCACAGGATGCGATTTTAACTTTCATGAAGTCTTACTACAAGGCTAGCTAGGAGAGCTCAAAACTTCATGTCTACTGTTCTTTAACGTCATGGTGTATAATTACAAAAGTAGACTTGGAGGAGATAATCCTACCAGTTATGGGAACACAAGAATAACAAATACTCTCCACCAATGCTTTTTACAATATTTATAATTTTCCAAGTTAGTAGTTTCTGTATTGCTGACAGATTTCCTTGAAGATCTTGTCATCACACAGGGCCACAAAGCATTTGAGGTCAAAACAGGATCTGAATGTTCTCTTTCAAAAGTTAGAGTACCTACATTAAGGAGAGGTCTTTCCTTTGTCTGCCTTCTAGGTTGTTCTTAAACCAGCATTCTCATGTTTTCAGATATTTAACAAGAGGTAGGTATATTTTGCTGGGTTTTCTTCCTGTCACCAACATCTTAAAACCCAAGAGATAAATTACTTTTGTTCCACCAGCTATGACACTGTGAAACAAAACCTGCTTCAGCCCATTTCTGTGTCTTTTCACCATTTTGCTCAAGGTGAGACCTTGCTCTGGTCCTTTTTGTGAAGTGAGTCAGCAGCTGCAGATTTTCCATAATTCTTCACCTAAACTCTTGAACTCCCAAATGTCTGCTACTATGGCTGCCTGGGTGGTGACTCCTCAGAGGAGGGGTTTTTTGTTTACTTTTTAGAAAAATTGATTGCATGGGTTTACAATTGTGATGTGGTAACGGAAGCCTTTATTGGTATCACTTTGAAAGGTTTTGATTGAAACATACTTTCAAAATGTTTTATTTTCTTTGCATTTATCTCTGTTCTTCCAGCCTTAAAATGTTCTCCCAAAGACTTCTGGGAACTGGGGGGGGCATGTTCCTAATAAATGCTTGCACTCAGAATGCTATTTGCTCTCCAAAAAATGTTGGATTGCTAGTTACAGCAACTGGTCTTGCACCTTGCCATGAGAATCTGAGGGGAAAATAACCTTGTGTGAGGCTGTACCTGTACCTACACAGTCAAAACTGTTTTGACACTGTTTTGAGAGTCACTACTATCTTGCCCAAACAGTTTTTGATGGGGAAAGCAATGGACAATGATTTTATGGGTTAAACTAATCTGCGGTGCAGATTTTCACATGAAAAAGCATCTTAACTTCTAATCTACATTGATTTCAGAGCATACATATATTTACTTGATAATTTTCTATTAAGATTAATTTATTTGGAAGGACAACGCACAGGCAAAAAGGCTGAGTAAGAATCCTTATTTTTAAACAGTTTAAGGTTAAAAATAAGTAAAATGCGTTGAGGCTTCCAATTACCACAGAAAAGCAATTAATTGAAGGACTAGTAGTTTGAGACCAGGGTTCTTTCAAGGATTGTTAGAGTCTGTGAGACTAAGAAAGTATTTATAAATGTAAACTTTATGAGTCAACTATGTACATATGTCAAATATAAATAGATATTCAATTAAGCAAACAATAATCAAGAGCATTCATACAGACATGCTGAGACTAAGATCACATCTAAGAGTGCAAACTTCTGTATATGTTTTTTACAAAGGATTGCTATATTTTAATTTAATTCAGCAAGAAAATAATTTAGTTTTGGCCTAATAACCATAAGACTTATGGTTATGCCCCATAACCATAAGAGTTATGGTGCATCCCTGCAGAATGTGCATTTTTCTAAGCACAACAGTTAGCAAGGATTTTCAATATATGTTTCTACTGTCCATTATTTTCTTAATTTAAGGTCTTCTAGCTGTGCGTATTTTGTTGCTGCTTTCTTTCGCATCCTACATCATTTTTCCATTATTTAAATACCTTTCTAATGCCACTCCTACCAGAGAAAGCAAGTTCTAACTTCTGACTTGCACAAATTAATTGTACTTTTTTGTAACTTTATATTTATATTTCAAATACATTCTGTGTACTTGATGTCAGTAGTTTGTAGTAGTAGTTTGGGAGATACAAAATTAATTTAATTGTAGTTAATACACTTCATTCTCTCTTCTTCAATAATTTGCATAGTCTCAGGGCCTGATTCTGGTCTCATTTGCACTAATTTAACATTGATTAAGCTCAATTGACAGGAATGAAATTATTTTCATACGTGAGACCAGAGATTAATTTATATATATAATGTCTTTACATTTCTTAATACAGGGTAATGATGCTAAGCACCTGCTCAGAAAATGATTGCTCCTTCTGATGATTTCCATTATATTAAAATATTGTCTGGGAAAAAAAAACATTGTTTCTAAAAGGAAGCAAGTTTAGAAACCAAATGTCTATTAAAATGTGCCTTTTATCTTTGTTACATAAATAGCCACATGACATTATGAAAATCAAGCTTCTCTCTACCAGGATGCACTGACCTTACCAGGAACAATTGTAAAGTGGTGACAGTGACCAACCCTTTGTCCTCTCCAGAAACACTTTCTTAAGATCTCATTAATTCCCATGCAATAAGACAGAACAAAAATCGAAAATGTCAATGCACACACTTCCTTAGATGAGGTAATAAACCCTGTATTTGAATTTTTAAAACTTACCACCACCAAACAGAAGTTAAAATGTAGACAACAGACTCTACTGTGTTTATAACACAGTTCTATAATATGTACTCTGTGAACCATCTGTGCATCTTTAAAACTTAATCCTGATATTATTCTGTAAGACTAGAAGGATAATACAAATAGTTCTGTTTCTATGCAGTATATATTCGTAGCAATAATTTTTCTTGGCCTTTTTTTAAATACAGAAAATCACATATGTTTACAATGGCAGACAATAGAATTATGTAGAAAGCAAGGGAATAAAGAATAATGAAGTAAAAACAGCAGATTTGGCATATTGCTCAATGGTTCAATATGGGCATGACTTGCTTCGTTGTGTAGTTTATATGTATCTTCATTATGAGCAGAAGTACAATTTACCATAGAATTATTTTGTAGAAGGCCTGGTTTATGCATCACTTACTTTCCTGGCATCTTACAACCAGGTTTAACCTCTATAAAACTAACTATATTCATAAGTGATATCTAAACAAGCTGAACATGTTTGGATTTTTTTCTTTTTCTCCACCCTGTTTTCTAAATCAGATACAGGAGCTTAATTCAGAGCAGAAGAAACCTGGTGAATTTCAGCTTTGGTGAGACCCCTGTAGCCAGCTCAGCCAGCTCTTGTAATAACATATGGCAGATAAGCCACAGAAATTTCCTTTGGCCTTCTCCTTGAAAATTGAGCTTTGTCAATCAGCTGGGATGTTGCACATCCCTCAGACAGAATTCTGTACAAAAGTATGACTATAAGCAAAAAAACCTTTGACACATAAAAAAGAAAAGGTAGGTAATTTCTAAGGTATTTTACCTCCACTGGAATGACTTTTTCCATATAATAAAAAAGATGAATGATAATAATCAAACAAGTAAAGTTATTGAAAAGTGATAAAGGGGGAAGTTTTATGCTGTGTAGATTGCCATCTTATCAATTGTCAAAGTCAACGTGCTCTTGTCTTGTAGAATTATGCCTTCAGGTGGTAGCTAACTTTCCTGCTGCTTATCTATCAGAATTATTGTGTTATTGCCAGCATTTGAAGAGTTTTGTGTGAGAAGAATTCACATCACATTCACCCCAGTTATCTATGTGTTAGTTGGCATTTCTTATATTATAGACTTGAAGACTTCAGGACACATATTGAATTAAAACTATTTTACCTGCATCAAATAATGAAAAACTTAAACCAACACACAATCAAAGAACCTTAATTAAAGGACCTGAATTAAATATTCACTTTAATTTTCAATTCAGCTCAATTCAGACAGCTTATTAATTGAGTATTCATTTATACTTAGAAGTGAAACATGGAGTAAACAAAGTTTTCTATTAGAGGTCATTATAGTGCTATATGGTTGCTATATGATATAATCTTCCAGAAAAATAACAAATCTATGCTTTTCTCTGAAATCTGCTTTGCCCCAGACAATATTCATATGCAGTGCTTAATGAAAAATAAAGGAAAAAAAAAAAAAGAGGAGAACCAGAGGAGAAAAAATGTCTCAAATAAAATTATAGAAAATTATATGACGCTTTAAATGTCACCTTTCCCAAACAGATTAGCAGTAGAAAGTCACAGGAAAAAGATATGTTTTAAAGTCTACTGTGTGATAAGACAAAGCAACCTCACAGGAGATAGCTGCCTTGCTGATAAAAGAAAGGGTCCACCAGCTGCCTCTGCCTCAGAGATTACAGCCCTTTGCTTGACATGCTTCCCCCACTGACCTATAACTGTAGACCCCTATGGTTAGGATTCAGACTGAGAAAGCTGGGCTTCAGTATCTGGGATAAGAAAAGATGATAATTCATTACCATAGAATGACCTTGTAGAGCAGGAGCTCATCTCAGTAGTATATTAAAGCAATCTGTTCAGGTATTACAGAATAAATAGCCCAAACTGTATAAAAATCCCCGAGCCATACACTATTTATTGCCATTTGAAAGATAAGCTTCACAGAAGAAGCTACTGTATATTTGCCTTCTGGTATAAAACTATTTTTAAATCCTCAAAGATATATTCTAAAATTCTTGCAAAGCTACCTGTCTAAGATCCATGGGAAGAATGGGCTGCTAGCTCAAAGCTTTGAACACTCTGACTAGTATTAGTTTTTAGTTTAATAGTTCAGAATTTCTTACATTAAACTTTCTGTAGATATAAGAGAGTATATTGTCATAGGGAAAGGACTTGATGAAATTAGATTTAAGAAACCTGGGAAACATCTACCAAAGCAATAACTATACAGTCATCTGCCTTATTTGCAAACATAGTTCAAAAGACCTTTTTTTGGCCATATACCCCCATAATCCCTTGCTGTTAAAACCTTGGGAAAGCAGTAGTTAAATCTAGGACCTGAAGTTACAGATTAGCAATTAATCAGTGACAAATAGGCATGTGTTAATGTAATCACAATACTTTAAAAAAAAAAAAAAAGTATTTGTGATGTTTCCTGGAATAACAGTAGAAACAAGTTGTATAAAAGCACCAGTGTTTGTGCTTACTCACTTACATGCAGCTCTATGTAAGCCAAACTTCAGCTTAGATCATTAAAGTGGGGTATCTACAAAACAGTATGTAGGACGATCCTGTGTTGCTTTAGAACTGATCCAGCTGAACCTGCCACTGGAGATGAGAAAGAAAAACAACTTTTCAAGAGCATTTGCATAACAAATCACTATAAAGTGACTGGAAATAATATTTTTTATGTGTTTTTGTTTTTTTCTGAGACAAAACAAAACGTTCCCTATTAGTTGTTTTTTGGTTGTTTTTTTTTTTTTAAAAACTATTTCCACAGGTATTCTAAAATGTCTTTAAACTCTGTGCACTGAATGACTGGTTGGCACACAGACCAGGCTGGTGAAATTCAGAAATGTGCAGGAATGAATGCCGAAATCCATACTTGTTAAGGATTATATTTTGGGAGACATCCTGCAATTTGCCCATATTGTGTTTGAATGAATAGTCTTAAGATATAATATGAATTTTAGGAATATATAGTAGAAAGCTTTCTTCATACAAATTCCCAGTGTTTTTAGGCAACACTGCTATCTACCAGGACACTTGTTCAAACCATACTGAAGCCCATATAAATGGCAGAGAATAATACTCTAAATAAAATTAATATTACTCTAATGAAATTTATTTCTATATAATGGCTGCAAGTCAAAGACAATGGCCAGATGGTAAGTAACTTAGACCCACAAAGAAACACTTTGAAGTTGTACAAAAAATGAAAAGATCAATAACCTTGTAGCACTTGTAGCTAACCAACAATTAAAAACTGTGCTTAAAGGCTAAGGAACAAAAATTTCAAAGGAAGGAAGCTTCTCCATGTACTTGTAACACATATCTTTCTGTGGTAGTACAAGGACAAAATCAGTGATACAAGTTGCAAAACTTGTCTGAACTGAGGCAGCAATGTGTTCATGGTGTTTCAAGTGAAATGAAACCATTTTAAGAGCAGATCCAAATAATGTACTGAACTTTCTAGAAGGTAATTTGTTCTTGTCCTGATTTTGTTAGTAGAACTAATTTTCTTCCTAGTGGCTGCTACAGGACTATGTTTTGGGTTCACACTGAAGAGAATGTTGATGATATAGGGATGTTTTTGTTATTGCAAGCATCAAGGCCATTTCTGCTTCTCACCCTGCCAGCCAGTGGGTGGACTAAGTGGGAATAGGGGATGGGCCAGTACGTAAAAAAGAAGCTGGGAGGGAACATGGCTAGGACAGCTGGCTATCAGTAGCCAAAGGGCTATTCCATATCATAGGATGTTATGCCCAGTATATAAACTAGGAGGAGCTGGCCAGAAGGGGCAGTTTGCTGCTCAAGTATAAGTCAGCAAGTGATGAGCATTGGGTATCTCTTGTCCTTTTTTTGGGCTTTGTTTCTCTTAATTACTGTTATTATATTTTATTCTTCTTACTGTTATTATATTTTATTTTACTGTAGTCATTATACTTGTTCTTAACTCAAGAGGTTTGATTTTATTTTTCCAATTCCCCTCCCTATCCTATGGGAGGCATGGGGAGGAGAAATGAGTGAGTGGCTATGTGGGACTTCATTGCCGGGTGGGCTTGAACCACAACAGTTCCAAAAGTCAAAACTTTCTGAAGACACCTGTGGTGTGACTGTTATTTAAAAATGAGAGTTACCTGCAGAAGCAAATCAACTGTTCTGAGAAGCTGAATACCTTTTCAACATACGGCGTAGCAAGTCTTTTTCTAAGTGCTCTCAGAACAGTTGCATTCACTTACAGGCATAATCGTAAAAGCTGGAACTGCTCTAAGTAGGATAATTTAAAGAGGAAGACATTGATTAAAATGAAAGCTGCAAATGTTGGTAAGTAAATGTATGCTGCATGTGTTTAATAGTGTGTATATAGGCCCAAACAAACTGAAGATACAGTTATCAGTAAAAGCAGTATGTTTCTGATATCATGAAGATTTACTTTGGACCGGTCACTATGATGTGAACAGTCTGGTGGTGACCACTAGCCATGAAGTCTTTTAATACCTAGCCATTAAACATTTTAAGGCATAGCTATTTGCCCAATCTATGCTACTCCCTGCACAGAACAGATTGGGAAAAATTACTTTCTTTTCAAATACCAACAGAATAGTCAAATAATGGATAAGGGCAGTGTTACTGAATGTTCAAATATGAGATGTGTTCAACAGAGCCAAACTGCTGTGTCCACATGTTGATAAACAAGACATCCTATTTTATGTCTCATCTATAAAACATACTTAATTCTCATTTGAGAGGTCACAGGAAATAGAAAAAACTCAGAAAAGTGGAAGCAGTAGACCATCTAAGTTCAGTCTATGCTGCTCTCTCAAAGCGTCCATAACCATCTTCTGTCCTTTACATTTTCAGGGCTACAGAAATAGTAGTATTGGCAGAGCAACAAAGGGATAAGCCTGACACTAATACTGCTTTCACTAGTTTTAACATACTCTGCTACCTTTAGTTACTACCCTTCACTGGTACCAGAGAGATAACTCAGCACTTATTCTTTAAATTACAAACTTTAGTTTCCAGAAAAGGAGATCTTATTTTCTTTTATTTGGAATTGGAAAGCAGAATGAGTAGGAGCTGCAGAATTTCCACAATACATTCTCATTTCGTAGTGAGTAAAAATTAGTATGAGACAATCTATATCAAATCAGTTATAAACGAGATGATATAAAAGCAGTGTTTTTTTGTCTAGATACCTATTTTTTACCTATAGATATCTATTAAAACAAAAATTCATTTGATGTATATGTGAAGAATTCCAGTGGTTGCCTTTTTGATGTTCAGTATGAAAGAGCATACACTTCATTAAATGGCACATCAAAAGGATGAAAATGCAATCATTAATCTATGTTTTATGACATTCTCCTAACAATGTATTGTAGAAATCCATATTACATCAGATAGAAAAAAAAGTCCTGAAAAAACCCTTGAGTGGTACAAGGACTCTTCATACTGGTCTTTTCAATTTCCTAAAACATCCGTTTTATACCTGAAGATAGCCATAGGAGTCCACTTCTACCTGGTGTATTTTAAAATCTGCACAACAAAGGCAAAATTAACGGTGTAACATGTAAACACATATCCAAAGTGTTTAAATACTTTTCCTTGGCAACAAATCACGGCACCTGATCTATTTGACTCTCTGAGCATACTGAATCTTTGGCTCAGTGTGCATACCCAGACCTAAATTAAGCAGGCTAATTTCTTCTCTGGCTCTTCCAAGTCATCCTCCAATGTACTGAGGAATGTTCCTATGTCTGGTGACACCATCCCAATGTCAGGTTTATATTTCATTAGATATTACTTCTAATCAGCAAGGAAATCCACAGCTGGCAAAGAGAGCAGATCTCCATCCTCACTACCAAGACAGAAATGAACTATAGCTTTTGGGTCAAGATGTTCCTCACTGATTTTAACAAGAAATATTGCAGTTGTGAACACTTCACCTGTCAGGACTAAACCCGTGGCACTCAGCTCATCATCTTTGCTGCTTGTAGAAAGGAAAAATAATTATCTGAAGCTTGAAACTATTTGGAAATAATTTATCTAAATAGCCGTAGATTCCTCATTGTGGAATACTAATGTAGGCAGAACAGGGGATACAGAGGGGTCAGTGCATTACACGCACTGCAGTATCTACTTGTCAGGGAGCAATTCTGGAAACTCAGAGCTAATATAGTGCTGGATCACTCACCTGCTTCTCTAGCTGCATCTTTATGCCAGGTCCTGAGATGATATGAGCCCAACACGAAACTGGAAGACCTCATTTCCCAAGGCAAATCAACTCTATCTGGCTACAGACGTATCTGAGCTCCTTTGCAGTATCTGAGTGCATCTTTGCACTGCATCTTTGGAGTGCTTAATGAAAGCCTCTGTTATTTGTAGTATTGGTCTTAAAAGTTCAATAATATGACTACATTTTCCCTCTAGTTCAGTGGTTCAAAACCACTATAGCAAATAAAAACTGTACTGTGACTTTAAAAATGGGACACTTTTTGATGAATAAAATCCCAATAAGTATAATGGTTTTAAATTTTAGTATTTGAGATTGGTAAAACTGATTTGAGTATGACTGTGTCCTGAAAGCACATACATGATCGATTTCTGTCTGTCTTCATTTCACACAGAGTTTGATGGATTTTCCTTTGATGAAGAAATGTAACTGTAACTTCATTGTTGCAGCTTTTCTGATGTATTTGCATCCCCAAATATGCTATTGAACAAGATTTTTGGCAACAATGTGCACTTAAAAAGAAACTGAAAGTGAATATTGGAAGAAGTTCACAGAAGATTGCTTTTCCTCCAACTTGTAAATGAGAATATTAACACTGGCAATATACTTCCAAATACTATTTATCCAATAGCAGTAATGCTATTAAAATCAATCAATATAGTTGGAAATAAATATGTAAATGTTCATTATATGATAGAAGCTACTCTACTGAAAATATTTTCTTTCTAACTCCTGAAAAAAAGTAAAGACAAAAGAAGGAAAAAACAGTTTTAAATACACACTACCAGAAGAGAAGGAGAATTTAAGTTTTCAGACTGTAGGATTTGTCAAAGCAAATTCTGCTATTTAAAAATACTCCTCCATTATCTACTTACAGGGACATATATATCATTCCATCATGAAATAGATGTAATATCATACAACTTAACAGGATATTTTGCTTTCTGTACTTCCACTATAAAATACTAAGAACAATCATTCCAATATTTCTGAGCTACCTGTCATACGGAAAAATTTACTAAGAAAAATGTTAGTAATTCTGAGTGAAGAATAAATTCAACAGTTCTCTTTTCACAAGCTTTTGAAGAACAGGAACACAATTTTGCACGTAATAGACCCTTTTGATGCCAATAATTTACATATACTTTATGCAAACCCAGTATTTGACATACAGGGATTGTGATGTTTTAAAAAAACCTGCTTTACAACTGTAGATAGAATGCAAAACCTTTAGGGAAAAGACCTGTCCAGAGGACACTAAGATCTTTCCAGGTCCACATTAGCTCCTCCTGATGAGCCTGGGATTTCTTGACACTGAAGAGATTCCTTTCCCTCATCCCTTTGAAGTTTTTACTCCACAGGTGATAACAGTATAAGTTGAATTTGGTTCAAACTACAGCACCATACTGTGGCCTCCCTGAAGAAAAGAGAAAAGGTTTTCCCCATCAAGGACCCTAAGGCTTTTGTCATCAGGGAAGGCAAAATTAAGATAAGGGAGATCCTCACCATGATGAACTTTTGTGGAAAAGGAAAACCCGTGGCAACAATTCAAGAATGCACTATGAGATCTGTAGACAATTGGTCTCTGGTCCAAATGGTCAACTATTTTTGGCACTAAAAGGTGATTGAGGGGGAAAGGATACAAATAGATTTTGTTTCCTCGCCAGGCTTGCAATGAGTGGTAACTTGTTGCCTGGCATTTGAATATGGCAGGGCATACACAGAGCTGTCCTAGCATTGCTCTCAGGTGTGCACCTTGCAGGAGCTACACCAAGATCACAATTGAAACACAAACTTGCATCTACCACAGAAGCATTGTTAAACATGTGCTTGGTGTGTCTGACCCACTGGTCAAACACAGAGGAGGCAGAGAGTCATGCCAGAGCATGACTCAGGGTGAGAGACTTTGAGGTGTCCTTCTGGGCTGGTGCAAAGCGTGAGCAGGGAACCACAGGACCTATGTATAAGGGAAGCAGACAGACTCCTTGAAACACATGTCCAGGAAAGCACGTTTCTCTGGCAGTCAACAAGACAGAAAGGATTAGCATATTAGCTTTTGCTAGGACAATGCTGCTTAAACCTCATCTCCCTCTTGGAGACTCTTGCCCAGGTTCAGATCTTATCAGTTTCCACAGGAGCATCAGTGCTCTGAGAAAGAAACTCTTACTCATGCTGACAAATGAGTTAAATTAAACCCTGACCTACATGCCTTTAATGGCAATTTTACCCTATTAAACTCAAGATTAATTCAGCTCACATTGTTTTAGAAGAATGACCGATATTAAATCACATGCATGCAGGAGTGCAACAGTACTTGTATAAACTCGTTGTGTGTCAGAACCATCGCCCACTTTGATATCCAAGCAAACTAGCAATTCCCAGGTACCTTGCCAACCTTGCCACATGCTCAGCTATGCTCCTTCTGCAACCTTTCCTGCTACTGTTTATTTGCATTCAAAAATCAGCAGCAGCAGTTTGTTCATTAAAGTACACTTTGAATCAACTAAGGCCTGTTTAAAAGCCTAAGAGGAATGAGAAGGAGATTCTTTCCAGTAACATTTCACAGGCAGGGAAGGATAAGTTTTAATATGTTCTGCCTATGCCTCACACGGGTGAGATTTTGTCTTCCATCACCATAAAATACTTGCAATATTAATCTCTCTCCCGTGCTGTAAATAGCACAAACAGCAATATAGCATTCAATAAACCAGCTGAATCAATCCAGCAGTTATTTTTGTGTCACTCCTTATGTAGTGGTAATGAAAGAGAAAGCAGTACTTCAGAGTTTCTGCTCAGACTTTTCAGCATTCAGCAAGAAAAACGTCTATGAACCTCCCCCTTTTCTCTCCAATTTTTCTCCCTTTAGTCTGAAGGTCAAAGGTTTAATTTGTATACTTGTCTCTCTCTTTTACTTTCCAACATATCTCTAAATGAAATTTGACACATATACCCATTAGCTGAATTTATTCTTTTTCCATGCTTCATTAACAATGCTCTTTGCTATATTACAGTGCTAATGCTCGTCATAAAATGCTCTCCTATGCAATGTGGCTTACAATGGATGGTGATTGATGGTATCAAAGGTAACATGGAATCTAGAAGATGTAACTTTACATGCTGAAATTGCAAGCTGTTGCAGTAATCTGTTAGGGGCAGATTCTGACTTTGCAAAGTCTATTAAAAGGTGTAAAATATCAGCCAACTTCTCTAATATAGCAACATTAACCTAGGCAAAGCCGAATCCATCTATCCCTGAGTTCTCTGAACCCAAGTCTGTCACAATAAACTTCTATCTGAACGTCATCTTTATCTACATTATTCACTTGCAATGTTGAATATAATTTTCTCCACCAAATTGTGCAAAATTGCGTCTTGTAACTAGAAAATGAAACCCAAAACCATAAATGTAAATGAGATTTTAATTTTAAAACTGGAATTTCTTTTTCTGTTGTATTATACCACTTGTCTTTTTTGGAAAATGACATTTTCCTCTGGAAAATATAAGTTTCATAGGGTTGCCATGGAAACCGAACCTCTCTTTTTCCCTCTTTCTCTCCAAGTCTTTCACCTTGAAAGGAAAATGGTTGTCATTTACAGTGCATAATTTTGCAGGTTAAACTTTCTATGATCACTGATAGTGATGAAATACAGTCCCAGAGTTCAGGAACAGGGAAAGAGAGGAGAATGCTCATGTATTTCTAAAGGTAACGGTTGAATCCTTCACTGTCTTTTACCCTCACTTTAGCAGCAGGGGCAAAGGGCGCAAATCTGACACGCTGAGTAAATTACCCAGGCTCTCTGCTTTACAGCATATTTACACTGCATAGCAAAAAGGCTCAGGTTTCTCCTGCCCTTGCTTCAACTGGGGATGCACTGAGCCGGGCCTGGTTCAGAGCCATATGGGTGCTTGGTGGTGTCAAGCTAACCCACACACCTACCATGAGCCAGGCAGCCCAGCCACAGTCCTGGCTGCATCAGAGAGAGGGAGAGGTGGCTGTTCCCTCACAGTGGCCTCAACAATAAAATAGAAGCACAGGGAGCACACAAAAAGCCTCAGAGAGCAGAGAAATGCCTTTGTAGCTAGGAAACAGGGCTCGGTTTGACTATAATATTGACCAAGGTTAAAGAGAGCCCCTGTAAGGCAAGAGTGGTTTCCTTCAGAAAACAAAGCATTATTTTTAACAACTCACTGGTTATTCAGTCTGGTCAAATGAAAGTACCTGAGTAAATGTGGGCTGGAGAGGGTCAAGCTTGTTCTGTTGTCCAGACCCATAGACCTACTTCCTTGCATAAGAGTGGTCTGTTTTAGTCTCCATGCAGGGGTCATGTGTGTCAAGAGCTGTGTCCTGCAAGAAAATAAATCTGTAAACCCAGGCAGCAGCACAAAGTGAATGCTCTTGAAGTGCTGCACTGAAAGGATGTTCAACTAGTGATGGTAGCACCCTCAACTACGGAGGCCTTGCCATGGCCAAGTCCAGAATACAATGCCCTAAAATCAGGGACAAAATCTCTTCCCAATCTGCTATTCACTTAGGTAGATTGTTGCCCATAAAATCTGAACTGTGTATAAGCATCCTAAGAAAAACTGAAAGGCAGTAGCACGATGAAAAAACATGCTGTATCTATGGCCAACCTGAAAACAGTAAAAAAATGGCAATCCTTATTGTAAGTGTAGACTTCGAGCTTTTAGCCAGAGGAGGCTGAGATGAGTTTGGATAAATTTTGGGTAATTATCTGAACCTCTGAATGTTTGGCAGCATTATCTGAGGTTTAGCAACCACTCATTTTAACCCCTGCAAACCAATTACATAATGTGTGCAAATGCTTGAGCAATGATTAGTCAGGAGGAGTCATTTTAGTAGTACATATTTATCAGGAGGAAAAATGCATGTTAAAAAGAAGGTTATTTAGCAAATGAGTGCTTGAAAGCTAAAAGCAATAGTAAACAGTTCATTGATCTCTTTTGTTTTGCACCAGTTTCACCTATGAGAAGCTGTACAACTTTATGTTCTCTTTGTTAGAATATTCAGCTCAACAGAAGAATTTTTTTTTCAGCTTTTAATGAATAGAACTGCTATGTGCTGCATGATGTGAAGAGATTTCAAAAAGGCTTTGAAGGAACACTATGTTGCACTTTTACTTGAAGAAACAGCCAATATATTCTCCAGCTGTTTCTTACAGATGTTGTATGTGTGCTTAAAGGTCAGTGTTCTTTGGAGAGCATCCATAGCCCCAGTATCATTTAGATAGTAAACAAACATCTCATGCCCAGATAAAGTGTTTTATGTACAAAATGTTACAGAGATTAACAAGTCTAATCATCAGATAAGGAATAGAAAACATATAACTCTGAAGGAAAGCCTGCTTAATATTTTCACTATTGTCCCAGCTTTAGGTACTGGGACACATCCTGGGAGAAGAGACCTTGGAGATGGCACATCAGGAGATGGAGAAGCTGTATTGCCTTGTGGCTCTTGCTTCCCGGGCCACTCTGTCACTGACAGAGCTACCTAACCCCGTCACTGCTGAGACTGATTGACAGGCCCCATGCAGTCTGCTCCAATAAAACAATCTGCCTTGTAAGCTACCATGAAATGGGAACATAGTCACTTTCAAAAGAAAAAATGAGATTTTGAGACATCAAATTTTAAGATTGCTATGACATTCAGGGGGTGATGGGAGAGGGTGGAAATCAGACTGGTGTCATTCTTGAATTTCCAAAAAACCCAAAATGCAGAAGGTACTCAATTCAGTGCTGTTGTTTTGAAAGAAAGAGAGGAAGAACACTGTATAGCCTGGCTATAATGTGCTATTCGCCCTGAGATGTAGTACAGTCTATTATAAATAAAAGGCACAGGTTTATTCCTGGGACAGTTTTTTGGGTTTTTTTTTTTAATTATTAAATTTGTGGTTTAACTCCAGACAGTACCTAAGCACCACGCAACAGCTCACTCACACACACCATCCACCACAGTGGGATGGGGAGGACAATTGGGGCAAAAAAGTAAAACTTGTGGGTTAAGAGCAGTGTAATAATTAAAATGAAATAAAACAAACTAACAACATCAACAATAATATCAAGTAGTAGTAATTAAAAGAAATATAGAGAGAGAAACAAAAAAACCCCAACAAAACAAATTGATTGCACAATGCAATTTCTCACCACCCTCTGATCAATGCCTGAGCAGTGATCCACTCTTTTCCATTTCTCCCCAGTTTATATACTGGGCATGACCTTCTGTGGCATGGAACAGCTCTTTGGCTAGTTGGGGTCAGCTGTTTTAGCTGTGCTCACTCCCAGCTTCTTGTACACCCTCAGCCCATTCACTACCATGGAAGTATGAGAAGCAGTAAAGGTCTTGATGCTGTGCAAGCCCTGCTCAGTAATAATTGAAACATTCCTGTGTTCTCAATATTCTTTTCAACTTAAACACAAAACAGCCCTGTAGCCGCTACTAGGAAGAAAATGTAACTATTCCAACTGAAAACAGGACAGAAACATATCCTGTAATTGATAGTAATATCTTTTAAAACACATAATCTGAATTGTTAGATTATAAGATGTTGATATTTCAGTTAATAGCAGATAGTGCTTCAGATTTGCCTCCAAGTGGCCTCCAAGAAGACTAATGAGGAAGGTTATAGTTTTAGTAGTCCCAGAATAATGGCTGAAAACTAACTTGCAACTCATGGATATTTACCTTGGAGTATTTGCTCTTCATATTCTGGTGCAGCCTAAGTGAACTCATATCATGAAAGCAAGTTCTCTTTTCCTTGGAACACAACGTCTGCCTCTATAATCTGTTTCCAGTCACCTATACATCATCTCAGGAACAACTCAGAGAGAAAATTGAGTAAGTTATGGTACTTTCATAATGGCCCTTTATCCACCTGGCAATTTATGATAGGTTTCATAAACCTATTTACTTCAGGTATTTATTCAAATTCAGTGGTACATTAGCAAGCTGTCGCAGTACTTAAAGGTATCTCTCAGCTGCACATAAAGGAAATGCACATAATTACCATTTGTTTCTTTATGATGTTTTATTGCAAGAAAGTAGCACAAACTGTCCTGGGATCTGTTGCAGAATACAAATTCTTCTCAATATATCGGTGAGTTAGACACATTTTATCATTCCTCTCTCTTGGTGTGCTCATTAAGCATTTTAGGGTATGTGTTTCTTTCTTATTGAAGACATCTGGTTTATCTTAACAGATGAAAACTCATGCTCTTTAGATTAAATACATTTTTTTTAATCCATCAAACTTGTCAACAGATGCACAGACTGGTCTAACCATAATGTCTAGGTTATGCTTATATCTAGCATTCCAGAAACTCAGGGTTTACTTTGTGTTTATCACTTCACTATCCCCTCTCCCACTCATAGACTCAGATTGTCCAGGCTTCTTTCTTCTTTTCATTCACATTGTGTCAATCTGCTGTATTTGTAATATAATTTGTTTTCTCGAATGTGTAAAAAAAAAAAAAAAAGAGGCCATCATCTTGGTTAAGATTCCTCAAAACTAGCATGACACCAATAAACAAGAACATCGCTGTGTGTTGCTCCGAGGGAAGATAATTGACAAGCATTCTGTGTTTGATTTTTGATGGTCGAATGAAGATTTCATTGTTTTGTTTTGATTTTTAAGACAAAAACAAGCAAAACTCTCAAACCCTAACAAGCCATAGTTATGTATTAGTGGAATTTTCTAGTTTTCATTAAATTGAAGGGTGAGGGTACATGGAGTGGTAGGTGTATCTTATTAGCCAGAAGAGACTGCTTTTGTTACTGCCCCAGCCACAGGGAGATGCAGGGCTCAACTTTCTGATAAAACAATTACTCTGAACTGAAAAAAAGATTTCTTAAACTGGAAGTGAAGCCATAAAAGCTCTGAACCTTCTAGTAGTCATAAAGAAAAGCAGCTGAAGGCAGACAGCCAAAAAGTGATAGTAAAAATGATGCTGAATGTCATGCAAATGTCTGTATTTTTTGCAAGGTATCTCACATGGAGAAAAATTCTTACGGGTTTTAAGACATGATAATTTATGGAAAACACTGTAAAGTTTCCTATTAACTTCTGACTTTATTCTGACTTTAAAATAAATATTCAAAAGAACTGGAAATATTCATTATATAGAGGAAATCTTCATCACTATTTCTGAGCTTGTGGGTCATCATTTCCCAGTAAAATCCAGTAAAGAGGAAACAACTGAATAAATTCATGGAAAATTTATGCTGTAATGCTGTATCTGCTACCAGTTCTTTGGTATCCTGAAGCAAACCTGAGCTTCAAGCTGCCTAAAGAATGAAAACAGGATACTGGGGTTGTAGCGCTACTTTTTTTCAGCTACATTGATCCAGAA
Source organism: Colius striatus (assembly GCF_028858725.1). Taxonomy (NCBI): domain Eukaryota; kingdom Metazoa; phylum Chordata; class Aves; order Coliiformes; family Coliidae; genus Colius; species Colius striatus. The sequence goes on from NC_084767.1 coordinate 31,958,450, forward strand.
TTTTCATGGGGGAAAAGGAAATTTAGTAAGTTATTCCTTCAGATCACTTGCAGCCCATATAAATCAGTCTTGTTAAAGTGAAACACAATATTGTGGTAACTGTTCAAGTTACTGCACTGATTTCTGCTGTTCTTCCATACTAAGCTGCAACAACCCAAGATGAAAGTATAAATGAATGGAGATGTAAACTCTGCTCAAGGTATCAACTCCATGAACAGGATGATTAAATTTTCAATGAGAAGACCCTGTCCATTTTCAAAATTATCTTGACTTGCATTTAAAAAATACCACAATCTAGCTTCACAGTTCTAATTCTTTGTGTCTTTCTCTTCAAATGCACCTCTCCACAGGCACAGTGAGTTAATAAACTATAACACAAAAGCTTAATTACAGGAAAAAAATAATAATTTGGCTATGATTGGAAGATTCGTACACTGAATATGTTCATTCACAGTGTTGGCAATGTACTATCAGACATATACCCACAGTCACATCCACATTAATTCAGCCATATTTGCAGATTGAGCAGTGGAGCCCAGCCACTGCTAAACAAAGCTACATGGTTTATCTTCACTCCCAGTCAATTCCCAATCTGTACCCAGTTTTGGCCACTGTAAATTGGTGCTGGAGGCTCCCCTTCTGTTAATACACATATATTTGATCCACAGAAGTATTATTGTGATCATGACTCACTACATCTGTACGTGAGGAAAATAGTACATACTCAGTGTAACTCCATAAATAACAGGAAGTGTTGGCCTTTTGCTGGATTTTTTAGAATGCTTTTGCAAGTGCTTTACTTACTTCATTCAGAAGCATTTTGAACATGGCGAGAACTATCCTGGAAAGAATATTTCCAAGCCTCAAAGCTCCTGCTAAGTCATCAGTGTGAGGACAAAGCAATGACTTAAATTATTATTTTATCACTTCTAGCTACATTTTTCAGTTACACTACAATTTAGCAGGGTTTCCATTGGTTAAGAAACACTTAAGAAACATTTGCACAGTGTGTAGGCAAGTGACCTTCAGGACTCACTTGAGGACAAGGCAAGGCATAAAAGCCAAGCCACAGCAGCAGGGAAATGACAAGCTGGGAGTGTATATGCTTAAACAATTTTCTTATAAAAGAAAAACATAAGCTACTTTTCTGTACTGCAGAGACAGAATCCTGTGATTACATGGTGTGCTGGTGTACCTTAATCTCCCTCAGCAAAAGGAAATAGGTCAGCAGAACAATTAGGTCCAAAGTGGTGTGTAGCCTCCTCAGCTTGAACTCCTCAGGTGACACCTACAGATTATTTGAGCTTTAGGCACAGATAATACAGACTGTTGCTGCAGTATAAAGAAAGCTATATCTGAGATACTCCCCCAAAAAATTTCAAACAAGTACCTGTCAGTTTCCTGCACTTTACTGACCGTAACATTCTTGACTACTGCTTACGAAAGAAAAGAACTCGATCTGTCTTTCAGTACTGCCCATAGCCATGGGCAGTGAAACATAAGGGTACACTTAGGAAGGTATTATTTGGTCTTCATCTCAGATAAAGTAACAAATATTTGAATCTTATTCCACTCTACTTCTAATACTGAAAGGGAATAGCATATATGGTTTCTAATAGACAAGAAGGAAGCCTGGATTTTCATGTGTTGAAGACAGAGTTGAAAAATGACAAGGTGGCACAGGAGTGCAAATATAGAGTGATGACATGAAAGCAGCAAATAATGAGAAGAAACAAGTTAGCAGATGGAGAAAAACAGACTGACAACAGACATTCTTGCATCCAAATAACAAGAAAAGCCTGAAAAAATCTCTTCACTCTGAAGTACTGCACTTACCTCTCCTGCTCTGTAATTTGGTTAGTAGGTACATAGGGAAGAGAAATTATTTGGGGTTTTCTCATTATTAGGAATTGCTAGGACACAATTGTATGCTCTTAAAAATGAGAGGCAAGTTTTGGTGCTGAAGAACTTCTTGGAATTCTTATTTTTTGAGAAACCCTGGCTTTCAGGAATCACTCCTGTCCATGCACCTGCTACAGCATACAAAACACAGTTGCAGCTCCAGCCATTTACTGGTTGGTCACATTATATTCTTTCCATGAGACACAAACACAGCAGTTACAGGGACAGAGTCATTGTCATGATTTTACATGACAGCTTTTTCTGGTAAGGGGGAAGGGGCTGTAAAGATGACTCCTGTAAGAAGTTGCTATAGTCTTTCCCCAGCTCTGAACCAGACCCACTTCTGGAGCTGAGACAATTAGATGCCTCCAAGATCACTTTTTAAGAAGAAGCCAGAAGAGGACGCTTCTTCCTGTTTCTTCCCTCTTCTGTCCCTTCCTCTTCTCTGGCTGATGGTGGTGCAAGGAGTAGGAAGAGTGAGAGAAACAACCATGTGGACTCCATGGTCAGTGAGGAAAGAGAGGAGGTGTGCTGGAGAAGAGACTCTCCTGCATTCTACAAAGAAGACTGGTAAAGCTGTGATTTGTTTGCATTTTGCTAAAGACCCTGCATCAGTGGCAGAGACTCATGTTGATAATTACCCTGAGCCAGGAGCAGTGACTATGGCCAGAGGAGGCTGTGTCCCATGGGAGGGAACCAATATTCACAGAAGCTGTAACTGTGGGGAGGAACCCATGACAAAGCAGCTCATTAAACTTATGCCCAGAAGAGGCCTTGTCCAGAGGGAGGGGCCCTGTATCTGCAGAAACTGAAACTGTGGTGAAGAATCCATGCCAGAGATGTTCAATAAGGACTGCAACCCCTGTGAGGGACTCTGTATCAGCAGAAGGCACAGCTGTTGGGAAGAACCCACACCAGAGATGTTCGTTAAGGATTGTGTCCCGGTGGAGGGATCCCATATCAGATCAGGGGAAGAATGCCAGGAGTCGTCCTCCTCTGAGAAGAGAGAAGCAACAGAGCCCATCTGTAAGAGACTGACCACATCCCCCATTTCCTACCCCCCTGAGCCGTTGAGGTGGGATGAGGTAGAGATATCAGGAAAAGTGAACTGGGCCTGGGAAGAAAGGAGGGATGAGGGAGGGAGATCTTAAAGTGCTGGTTGTAATTTTCTCATCATCCTGCTCCCTCTTTTGCTTTTGTTCTGTTCTATTTCTTGTAGGTAGTAGAATAAACTTTTCTTCTTTCCTCTCCAAGTCGAGTACTGGAGTCTGTTTTGCCCGGAACCATAACTGGCAGTGAGCCCTCCCTGTCCTTGTCTTATTCTACAATAACCTTGCTTATCTTTTTACTCCCATTTCACTGGGGTCTCTGCCATCCTAAAGAGGGTGGGGGTGAGTGTGGAGCATCGAGTGAGAGACTGTTGTGGTGCTCCTATGCTAGCTGGGACAAATCACAACAGTCATCAAGAGCTAGAATGAATAAACTAGGTTCAAGGGGAAAGCTACAAGAATATTCAATGTTTTATTTAAGGAAAAGTCTTTCATACTTGCATTAACAAATCTAACTCTTCAGAAACATGAATAAGAATAAGCAGGCAACTGCAGAGTGTCTGCCAGAGCTGCAGGCTACTCTACTAAAAAATAGAGGGATTTGAGGTACGAACTTATTTATTTCAGATCCATGTTGCATCCATAAATATAGTTTCATATATACAATAGTACTGCTGACTGCATCACAGTTGATCAGGGCATACAAAGACACACAGAAAAATGATAGTCATAGCAAGCAGTAGACTAATCTCTAACTGGAAAATCAAATTAATATTCTATTTTGCATCACCTCTAGTCTTCTTGTAACAAGTAGTTGCTACTGATTTTCCTTATTGATATTTTAAATATTATTAATTCTAAAGCTCTTTTACAATCCAACCCTGGTTCTTGGCATGACGATATAATAGAGGAGTTACTGTTCTGTTCAAGTCGCTAGTGCATAACTAGTCAGTGATTACTGCTTATCCAATGCGTAAATTGTTACCAACAGTATTCATTTTCATTGTTATTCACTCCACCATGGTATTCATGAAGTCATTTGTTTTTAATTCTTCAGACAAAAACTTTGGAATATCTTTCATACAAAATTAGGAGTACTCTATTTTTGTTTGACAAAGCTGTGAATGATTGTTACTTGAAACACACAATGCAATATACACTGGCTTAACTGAAAGGTGAAGAGTAGCTTCTGCTTTCACATTAAACTGACTGGAACAGGAAAATCTGGCACTTTACCAGTCTAAATCCTTCTCAAACCACAAATTTGGTAGCTCATGTGCTCTGTCAACAAAATTGTATTCAGATCACCACAAAGACATTCACCTTGGTAAAGTTCTTTCAGGTAGTAACACCCAGGGAGTCGGAAGTTAGGTTTTATTCTTAGATTACATAATAATATTTTGGCTTTCTACTACAATGAGTTTCATACAAAGACCTCAAAATCTCTGAAGAACCTTTTCAGTAGATAAATACAACTGTATCTATAAAGTAGAAGCTCAGATGGATTTGCCCAATACACAGGGGAACTTGCCCAAGATCACATAGAACATTTTACCATTACAATAGTCAGCTAGAATAGAGCACCTTTATAGGCAGACATAAATCAAGGAACTTTTGAGAGTGTAACTGATTATATTCTATATATTTTTTTTCTTTCACATCCTGCATACCGATTACAATACCCACACTCAGAATTCGTCACACTCCCTTTGATTCTCTAGTAAAATGGATCACAGACAAAACTGTATCTGGTAGTACTGTGTCAGGAATCTCTGCAATTTTGTTGGTTAAACTACTCTATAGCTTGTGCTATAGAAACTTAGAATTATCCTCTAACTTTTTTAAAAATACTTTAAAATGATCTACCTACAGCCAGCAGCTGGTTCCCAATGTCACTGCCAGTTCCAATGAAGACTGTCTTCAACAGTCTGCAATATATATTTCTGGTATTGCTGCATCCAGCTTTACTGAAGATGCAATATTTTAAGGCATATGTCTGTTCATCACTGAAGGCTCGTGTAATGAGAAAAATGAAAGTACAGTGTGTTCTACTCCATGGACAAAAAAAATTGTGATAGTCCAGCTTCTAGCTGAATATTAAATTTATATATTCTAGGAATAAATGTGGTTTATTAATTTATTTCTTGTGAACTTAGAAAAAAAATCACATACCTCTGTAGATCTAAGACTCATGTTTTTTAAGGACATAGCTCTAGGGTATAACATAGACCCAAGGAGAGGCCCACATCAGCCAAATGTGCAATATTACCCAAAGATCTTACCTCTCAAGGTGGGAAAGGTGATAAGTAAACAGGAGCTGTTCCCCAGTTTCATTGCCTACCTCAGACCGTGTGCATCACAAGTACTGTAAGAGACCTTCAGCTTGAGAGAAGCACTGTGAAAGACAGAGGAGTATTTATTTCAAATTTGGGCATGCATGTCCACCCACCAGCTACAAATTCCCCCTGCCAGCATGGACATTTATTATCACCATCTATCACACCGAGTTGATGTGCCCAAGGACTCACAGGAGCTTTCTGAAACACAGAACACTGCTCTGTTGCCTTTCTCTTCTGTGCTTCTTTCCCCCATCTCTCTTCTAAGTAACATGAGTTCACCACCCTGCAGAATGTATCTGCTCGGAACTATTCACGAGGTTGCCCTGCAGTGAGGAATAATACACCAGTACAAGCGGGTCAGTCAACTTCTGAGACTGCTTTTTTTTTTTTTTCTGAATATAAAGGCACTTAGAAGGCAAAAAATTCCCAAGTCTTACCTTCTAGAAACATGTTTCAGGAGCATCTTTTTGCATAATGGTATTTAACTTACTATCTCTGTCTAGCAAGGACAACTAACCTGGCTGATTGTGCTCTGTTCTTCTTGACATCTCATGATGTTGTCATTGATTTATGTGATTGCAAGGATTATCTCTGACAGAGCAATTTACTTCAGCATTCATCTGAGGGGTTGCTGCAGAACTGGGTATGACTTCTGAGTTTAAATTATGTTATCAATGCCTTAAAATAGTGTTGCAGGAATTATTTGATAGTAATAGCAAATTAACAGTTGGAAATGACCAGGTAATAAGAATTTACAAAAACGGGAAGCCAATTCTTTCATGTATTACACGAGAGTGAGAAAAAAAGTTGAATGTTAAGGCTGTCAACTATCCAGTGTTAATTGTATAAAGAAGCATAATGTGGAGTTCGTTGATCAATACATCTGTAAAAGAGAAGTAAAACAGAAGGACAGAATACAAACTGGGCAAAAGCCAGCTTTGTATGAAAAAATAACATTTGAATATTTTCAAAGACTCATTTTTCATTTTCTGATATAGCATGTAGGTATCTCATCAGCTTTTCTGAGATTTATTTTCAAATAAACTAAAATATTTTCTATAGAAAACCTGACCTTGCTGAGTGAAATTTTTTCATAGCAACTTGAAAACTCCAATAAATATTCCAAATAGGTTTCAATGGAAAATATTAAAGTTGTACAATGTCCAGCCTCTTGTAACCAAAATGTTTTAGGGTTTTTTTACTCTCATGTTTATTTATTAGTTTTAGAAAACTGATACAAGCTTGAGAAATCATTAGAATGTTATTATTTTAACAAATTCAGTTTGTGATTTGCTTATTTTGAATGATGGGAAAATGCATGCACAATTAATTTTAAAGCATACAGTAAGTCAAGATACAATAACATGTTTCAAGAATGATATCCAAAAATATAAACAACTACCAGAGATAGGAGTTACTAATCATCCTTTTATGCTTAGCTATGGTGTTGAGTACCATACTACTTACATTGAGAGTGTTAAAAGTATGTTCTCTGATTCTTCCAAAGTTTTTGCAAAACATCCAAGACTGGTTGCATATCTCACTAAAAAGTAACAGCAGATGTGCTTGCAAGCTGTCTGGCAGCACAATGTACTGAAGTGTTAAGCAGGAATAGGGATGCTTTGTTATGAACTTTTCCAGGATTACTTTTCCATCATCCTGTTAATGAGCTCAAGCCAGGTCCTCATCTAATTCTTCTAATAAGATTCATATTCCTGTGAAAATGATATCACAGTTGTCACGTGAGTACACAGTTTGTCTTTGCATTTATTTTTATAATGAATCATTATGGTGCCTGAGATACAGGACTATGGTCCTTGCAACCCATACCAGCTATGCTGCTCTCCAAAATGTTTAATTGTCTTGCAAGAATTACACCAATGTGGTTTTTGTGTCTCCCACTGATTGGTGGTTTTGTTAGCTAGTACATACTTTAGGCACCATTAATTGGATTACTTGGTTCAGTCTCCAATAGAAGGGAAATGCTTGGGGAGCTAATTTCATGTCAATAGCCAGAAGCTATCAACTCTGTTGTCGCTGTGTTCACAAGGATAAAATGAATAAACATGTGCAACTTTTTATGTCAAATGTAAAATGTCAAGCTAAGAGATATAAAAAACAGAGCAACAGGCAATCAAAATATTTCCAGAGTTCAGTTCCAGTTCAATTTGACAGTTTTAAAAAAACCATGAAGAGACAGTCTAGTGAAATCTCTTGCATTTGTTTGTTTGCTTCCATTTCCCTATCATAAATCTGTAAGCTATATCACACAGTTAAAAATCAGGAAGTCAAATATTACTGGATAAATCCAGCCTTCACATCTTGTAGTCCATACCTTCCCTATCCAGTTTGGTTCATGTCTTCTGTAACGAGAAAGGGAAAAAAAAAAAAAAGAGCAACATTCTCCCAGCTTTCCAGCCTGTGCTGTCAGGTACAAAGTGTAAGATGTCAAACACCACGCTTTGCATGCAGTTGCATTCTATTTACAGAAGTCCAGTTGTGACACACATCTGAAGGGCAAAAAGCCAACCAATCAACTGTGAACAATCTTAAATCACCAGACATTCAGAGGAGGGATTATATGGCAAAGAGCCAAGGATTGCTGAATACCTCTTCTGTTGCGGATATACAATTATTTTAGTTAACAACTTATCATCACAATAAGTAGTCAAGCACTTTTAGCACTTGTTAATCACCTAGTAATAGTTCAATCAATTAGCTAAGCACTTGCAAATAACTCAAATACCTATTGATTAAGTAAGTGTTCATTTAAATCACATAAGGATCAAACACATACCACACCTGATAGGGACCTGTTACCTTAGCCAAGAGACCCTGGTCCAATCGCTGTGATTTTGGAATTTTTATGATAGTTAGGAAACAATCAAGGTAAAAGGTAAAAAAGGCAAAAGCCCAGTGTTTGCCCAGTGCTGCATAATAAAGAAGTGCCTGCTTATCTGCATTCCTGTGTAGATAAGTTTTTCGAGATTACACTTCCAATATTTTAGGTCCATGACCACACTGTCCACCTGAGTATCTCCCAAATGCTCAAACATAAAAATGAAAAAGAATAACCAGAAGTTTTCTTGTAAATAATCATTTGTGTAAATAATCATTCATGTAAATATTTATAACTACCACAATAGGTATGAGCCTGTCAGATACTCTTCCAGTTCTGGTCTTAATTGGATGCTTAATTGAAAACAATTTGCTTAGAAGGTAATTTTGCCCACTTTTCTTTCCCACAAGTCACCCCCATGAAGGAGGGTCAGATCTTCAATAAATCTGCATTTGAGGGTATATTACAGAAGATGGTGTAACTATGTCTTACTGAGACTAATTTACTTGCACAAGTAATTTGCAAGTTAAAAGCCCCTGCCAGACTTGTTGATTCCTTGAGAACTGACAGTTTGCAGAATTGCATCCATTGAAATTATATAAAAACATATTAATCTATTACTATTTCTTAACTGTTTACAAAAGGCTGCATTTTGTTTTCATAAATGAGGGAAAAATGGATGAAGCAGAGGGAAATGACAACTTTTAGCAAATGGTTACATCAAGAATCCATTTATAATTAAAAAACCATGAATCATCCGTAGTGGATATATCTGCACAAATATTGATATATATTCATCTATATATCATGGGAATTGACTTGAGGAAAAAGATATAAATCATCATTTTTGGAAAGCCCTAGTAAGAATTACTTCCTGTTATTTAAAATTCACCTCAAGAGCAAAGAAATGCGATAAGAAAACTGCACAAAAATTCCTCTTGTGTGTATACACAAACAGTCATTTTTCTCCCTTTTCTTGACATTTACTTTGTTTACATCCATCATATGGTCTTTCTTTCTCTGTTGGAGAAGAGGAACCTGAAATCAAACAAGGAAACCATTTAATTTCTTGATCTGTACTTCTTACACATGTTTCCATTTTCCATTAGTGTTTATATTTAAATGAGAAGGAAATGGCCTAGCAACCTCAGCACAAAACTAATAATCCTAAATTCTTCAAACTAGTTGTTTTGGCTGCTCTCTTCCTTTTGTACAGAGGAAACACAGGCCTTGGGAGTGAGTCTCTTCCTTGTCTGGAGACTGGGCCTTTACTATTAAACACATACACGCCTGGCTGAAAATCCATCCAGGAAAGTCCTTGGAATTAAAAAATCTTCCTCAGAAGGCAGCCTCACACCATGCATGTAAATTGTGTCCCAGCTTGTTTTTATCTCTCTCAACACTCTCTTTCACTTGGAGAGTTACTAGGGGCAGCAGTTGAAGGCAAGCAACAAAATAGCAAGGTATCTGTAGGTCCATGTAGTAAAAAGGAAAAGCTGCCTATAATCTACCTCATTTAATTTAAATACATTCAGATGTACCACACATCCCTCACAATTTCCTGCGTGTGGCTCACAATTCTCATAATATATTGTTTAAGAATGTCAGACTTTCCAATACTTGGGGAATTGGTATTTAAAATACTGATTTAAAAGACAGCAGTACTGTTTTTAGAATCAGTTTACAAGGATGAGAGTTGAGGACTTAAATGAAATTATATGTTTATACTAAAACTGCAATGGAGGTACAGTTTACATCAATACTGGTTAGAAATGATGGTCACAATGCAGATAACGTATATATAGACATAGTAGGAAGAACAGAAAAATAATATTGTATTCAATTTACCCCAGCTAATGCACAAAAGTGGAAGGTGCATGTGGGGGAAAAAAACCTAAATATGCAAACCCTGAAGTTACGGTGCTTGGGGAGAGTAAGCACTCATGAACCATTCCTCCCAGAACATCTGCTGCCAGCTCCATGCAGACTCTGACTAGGACAGGAGCTGAGGAAGGGCTTGGTGGCACAGGGCTCTGGTAAGGTGGGAGCCATCAGCAGCTCCATTCCCTGTTTGGTGCTCCTGGCACTGAGAAGGCAAAGCAACAGTTGCTGCATTCTTGCTGTTCTGCTACCTATGTCTTATTTAGCATAAAAACAAGATGATGGAAGTTAAAGCTTATTGACAGTGATGGAATTTCTTCCTAGACAGTTGCTAAAGTAACAGTAGCATCTTTCTTTAAATACGAACACACAAGGTCACACACTTCCAAGCCTAACCCAAGATACAGTCTAACATTAGGCAGCACATTCTTCCAAGGCAGCACATCCCTTTCGGGGCTTGTAAAGGGAGAAAACATTTCCATCATGCTACAAGCCTTGTCCTCTTTTTCTCTGTCTTTCATGTTATATGTGGACAGACATGCCTGGTTAAAAGCATACTTTTAGCATACTTATAAAGAAAATCCTTCCAGGAATGGTGATTATTGACTTGCTGTTTAAAAGAAAATGGAGAGCAACTGAAGTGAGATACAAGATATATTGTGCATCGAAACTGCATTAGACACAATTCTGTGCAGGAGGCCAGAGGCTATGCTAAAGCATTAGTAATGGAGGAGAAAATTTTTTAGTCTGAGTCCTAGCAAAATATATATTTTTTTAAAAGACCTGAAACTGAATAGGCAGAAATTTAATGTGAAAATCTGATTCACTAACAAAATAGGCTCAAAAAGCCAGTTCACTTGATATTTTTGCGCTTTCCTGCTTGTGAAGAGCAAGGAGCACACATAAGAACTGATAAAAGACTTCATAAAAAATAGTCTCTTATTTTGGAGGAATTATTTCAGAAAATTGGAAGGACTGACTTAAAAGCTGCCAAGGTGCTTTTTTCACTTGCAGCCTGGTTTCTCCAATGCCAGTAGATGAAAGGATATTCAGTTTGTGCTCTGTGTACCACCTCCATTTCTTTCAGCTTCTGTGCTCGGTCAAACAGCTTTGCAGACTCATTCCTTTGTGTTTTGGCATCTTGGGCTCCTACAGGACAGTGGATTATGGAATTGTCTCCAGAGGAGGGAGATAAGTTGTTCTATTATACAACAACCTTTTTATATAGATGGTGGGGATTACTTACATTTGCTTTGGGGCTGGTAAAATGTAACTCAAAGAGCAGTACTGTATGTAAGCAAGGAGACTGGCAGCTCCTTTAGTCAACCCATAATATTTTGCATCAACATCAGCAAAATTCTCTGGTATCCATGGCATGGTAGAGAAATTAATCCTGAGGTTTTTCTGAGGCTTTTTAGGACATTCATCCAGACAAGGCAGGGCTACTGCTGCTCCCTGTGTGCCCACACAACCTAGCTTCCTCCCGCAGGTGACTGACTTGCAGGGACATGCCTGACCCATCAGACAACAGTAAAGGTGTTATTTTCCCCTTTGGTAACATGTATTCTGAAATCATGTCACAGATATCTGGAAATAATGTTGCATATTTTGAAAATCGTGTCTTCACTCCCTTTTTTTCAGTCTTTCAGGACTGAAAAGGAACCATGTTAACATTTCACAAAAGAGTCACATGGCTCAATAGCATTATCCATCTCATTACAAAAGCTGATGTTCCCTAATCGGTAGTTCAGGGATTGATAAATGGTCAACTGGAAATAAAGTTGTTCCTGGTGTCACACTAAATGCTTCTGAGCTTCCTGATTGTTAGAAATTAGAGTTACCTAAAATACTTCTTTTACTTTCAACCTTTATCATACTAGGCAAATCCAAGATAGTCTGAACTCTGTAGGACTTAACATCTGAGTCCAGATTCAAACATCACAGCTTCTGCATAACTCTCTTTCTTGTGAGTTTGAAGTCATAGACATTTGAGATAATTTTTAACAGCAGAGCCAAAATTAGGCATCAGAGCTGGGCTTTTCAGGAAAGTAGAAGTACTGAGACTGTCACAACTCACATCATCTGCTGGGACAGATAAAGCAAATCCACTTGCACAGAAAATGATGAGGGAGGAAACAAGTAATAGTAAGAAAAGGATTAAATACTAAGCAGAACTATGTTTATAAATATAAGAATAATGATTGTGTGTGCATACACACATGAAAGGATACAATAGCATATTTAACAATTTTGTTAAAAGCTTTGGGAAGGTTGGCACAGGTCACAGAGCAGAGATTGAGTGAACACAGAATGGAGTAGAAAATCTCATAGGAAAGGGAAACAAAATAGTCAAGTGAAACTAGGCATTTAACTTCTTTGGGACGAATATAGAAAAGAGCTGGCTAAGATAAGAGAACTAATGTAACCTGATTTCTTCATTTCTTATTATTGTGGAGCAAAAAGTTTAATGAGGATATGTGAAATATTACAACAAACACATTGCAGGGGCATCTATGAGAGAGAAAATCCCTGAGTCACTTGCCAAGTAGATAAGGAAGCTCTGATATAAAAATAGCAGTGACTATCAGCTACAGATGTTCAGTACCTTTGTTCCTCTACCAAAGAAAAGCCCATCAAGTGATGGCTGGTATTTCCAGTTGCATGTCCGATAACAGATCTACCTTAAAATGAGACCTCAGCCACTGGGTCATGGCTCACTGAACAGGATTTTGCCAGCACTCCCTGGGAGAGTAGGTTTTTTGTTGTGTTTTGGGGTTTTTTTATTAATTTCCTTATTATTTTAATATCCTGTACTTCTACCTGATGCAAAATAAAATTAAACTCTCTCAGATGGGAAGTTAAAAAAGAAACTCAGATCAAAGCTTCTGGTTTTGGCAATGTACTTCAAGAGTGGCCATGTGCTAAACAGAGTAATCCCTGGGATGCTGTGCTCTGCACCAGGACTGCACTTCTTGGTGTGTGGTGAGGGCAGAGTGGGACCATGCTGTTTCTGACAGCCTGGGACACACAGGGCTTCAGCCAAGCTCACAGGAAAACCTAGGAAGGATAGACAGAAACTTCCATCTAATAGAAGAGAAAATGTGACGTTAGTGCATAAAAGTGCAGCATTCTCCCCTGGGATCTCCTGATGGCAGTACTTTGGCCTGCAAACTTCTAAATGTTTATCTGTGTCTGCTTATCCTCTCCAGAAATCTTCATGGTAGACTGAGATGATCAGGTAGAGCAGGAATTCTTGTCTGGTCCTATAGTTTCTGTGCACCAGGTGACCTCTCTGTCACCTACTCTGCAAAAGTTGAATTTTCCTCATTATCCTGCCATGTCAAAATGAGAGGCAATCGTGTGTGTGGAACCGCTTCTGCAGCCATGTTACCACAGCAGAAGTTGACAATAAGCTTCTGCTGTGCATAACACAACAGAGCTGAGCCTTGAGATAACAAGTAATACATTATAAACATTTTCATTATGCATTTTCAGAACTTTAATACCTCAACATATTCCCCAGAGAGCAACACAACAATTTTTAAGCCAAATAGAACTGGGATGGGTAACATTTGCATCTTTCAATATTCCCATTCTTATGAGAAGATATGTTTATACTGAGCAACCTGAATACTAAAAGTACATTCATTTTTGTCATATCAGTTTAGCTGAGCTTGGGGTAAAGACTACCAAAATTATGTGCTTTGCTTATTATAACTAACACTCCAGCTAGAAAAGAATGTTAGTTGTGTCTTCCTGATTTCTTCATTTTGCGCACTTTTTAAGCATGTATAAATGTGCCAGCATATTTCACATGCCTTTTGATGTTTTATTATCTCTCTATGTGAGTGGTTTGGTTCCAGCTATAGTTTGAAGTGCAAATTTACCTCTCAGTTGTCCCACGTGAAGCTTAAAAATACATCATTCAACAACCCTCACACAATTTTCTTCTGGGTTTCCAAAGCAGAAATCTCAAACAAGTTACTTTAAACATTTGCACTATTATTTTTATCATTTAAAATAAATAAATAACAATCAGCTGTTGAATAAACATGAAGAGCTTCAAGGTCCACTGTCCCCAGATAGTTCTCCATATCCCTGAAGCACTAGTCATAGTGCTTGCCCTGTTTAAATTTTTTGGGGAGAAACAAGCCTAGCAACAAAAGGAATCACAATGGGTTGGTGATTAACTCTGTGGCTGCTGTTTTCAGCCTACTATACAGTGCTTTGCATCTTATTGTAACTCACATAGAAATGAGGACATGGATCCCAAGCAGAGCTTTACTATAGAAATCAAACTTAAATTCATCTATTTATTAAAAGCACATTTGTATCTGACATACAGAGAGTAAGTATGAAAGTGTTAGCTACAAGTTTCACTCTTTATTTGGCTGTTAGCAACTATGTTTCACTCTTTATTTGGTGTCCTTGCAAAACAGGACAGTATTTTCCTAATTTTTCTGGTCCATCAGTCAATGGCAGCAGCAAACACCAGAAGATGGCTCTTGGGAATTTGACTGTCTGAAGGATTTTTGAAACCATATTAGTTGTGCTGTACATGCCAGTGAAGAGAGAAGGAGGCAGTGTTGTTATCGGAGTATTTAGTTCTCTATGTCTGAAAAACAGGAGGGTTTCCTAGATTTTTCTCTGTAAATTAAGGTTTAAAAGTAATCCCAGAGTTCTCAAGCTTTAAGTGATGCCAGGAGGACTTGAAGGGGCTAAAGGGAGCTTGTAAATTTTTTAAATTTATACCTTTTTGAAAAGATAAAATGTTTAATAAGGATCTTTCCAGGAAAGCAAGGATGAGTGTTGGGACCAGGTTGTGCCAGGAGGGGTGGTACTAGGCTGAGCTAGCTCCAAGCAGTCTAAGCAAACATTTGCTGCTGGTGTAATGCAGCAGCAAATTATTACCTCTGTGCAACAATGGGCGGCAGGGAGATAGATATGGTTGGCTCAGTCAAATTTTCTCCCTGCAATGATTCCAAGACACTTCATGCCATGTATAGTCCTTTGTTTCTGCAGTAATCTTGAAGAAGTTGAGCCTTTCATTGAAACTATCAAACATCAAGAGAAAGGAAGTAAAACGGAGACATTTCTTCCCCAATTTCTTTGACTTCAAGAACCTTGAGGTACTGTTTTTTAAAGGTAAAAAGAAGAGAAAAAGTGTGATTTTTCTGGATGTAGATGCTCTTTTTGATGATGCCAGCAGAATAGAGCTGAAACAGTAGCTGCAAATGAGAGGTTATAAGTGACCTGATCCCCTACTGTTGATACAGTGTACCCTTCCCAGAAGGTGTTCTACTGCTGCTAAGCACAAAAAAGCTAGGTGCAATACTGATGATGATGATAGGGTTTTTTTAATCCATGCTGACCAATGGTAACAGAATTCTTAATCCACTAAATGCTACAATTATAGAAGTGAATTTGAGCTGTGGATCTGTCTTTCCTTTATTTCTTTGGATTCATTTTCCTTTATTAATATTCTTAACATTTTCCCCAAAGACAACCTTTCTTTAACAGCCTTGTGGCCCCTTATGCCTGACTTTCAATTTCCTTTTACCACTGCTCTGTGCTTAGTTTATTGATACCTTCTTTCTCTTTCCCCTACTCTCCTTCAGCCTGATACAAGCTACACATTTCCAGCTAGGCTGAAATGTGTGTCTTTTCATTTGTGGGAGATATGAAATATTAAAAACAACATTTTCTCGCTTCACTCTCAGTAAGAGCTTAAAGGAGCTGTTACAAGGATTATTTTTCCTCTGGTTACTGGAAAACAAAGATAAAATTGTAGCTTTCAAGTAGGTAATTTAATCTTAGAATATTTAATTGTGAGGTTGCGAGTCATGATTTGATTTCTCATCTTCTTTTGTTCCAAGGTTACAAACCTTCCAATTCATTTATATTTATAAACAATGTTCCCACTCTATTACATGCATGGATTATTAGGAACACCTCCCAGTAGAGTACTGTCAACTTTTTATGCATAATTAATTAAAAGCCTCAAAGTTACCTTTTATCAGACTTTCACAGAGCTTTAGCATATCAGAAATCTCAAAATGAAAGAACTCTATTTAGACCAAAGGGCTAACCAGCTTAGTCAAGTAAGGAAATACTCTTTATTTCATGGGATTAAAAAGATTAAAGTCAAAGTGGAAATCACCTAGGGCAGAATGTGGTTGCATTGATAACAGAATTATACTTCACAGTAAAGGAAGCTCTAATTAACTGTCCAGTTCTGATAAAATGAGTCAAAGGAGAAAACTGCTAGCCCAAAAACTATGATCTTACCTGCAAAAGAATTGAGATGTGAGTAATAAGTAACTCCAAACAGTAAAACTGCTTATAAGTCATCTCTAGGAAGCAAAAAGACTGGAAATGCCAAAATCTGCTTACCTACATGACTGCTGCTTTTTACAGTAGTTCCTCAAAAGCAAATCGAGCCTTTCAGCTTTAAATAAACTTGCTAAACTTTGGATTGGAGGCTAGGCCAATCTCACACAGGCCATTTGCATGTGGGAGTCCACACTTTATCATCCACTTACCATCTGCAGCTGTGTTGAGTATGGCCCTGCAGCACCAAGTGTTAGCTGGCTAAAAGCAGAAACACACATTTCTCCTTGCATGCGTTAAAACAGCCCTTTTGTTTTTCTTTGACACCCTAACACATTCTGGATCTCTAACAGCGAGCTCTCTGCCAAGGGAAGCACCATGGCAAACATGATTTAGAGGCAGCAAGCGTCTCTGATTCAAATTATCGCTGGCACATAACAAATGCAGAACTCTCAAGAGTCTGTTGCAATGTCTAGCATTTTACTGGGACTTTTGGGGCAGGGTTTTTGCCTGTAGGAGCATTGTTTGCATAAATTTTGCTATGAAAGTTAGTATGTTATGGAACTTAAGGATTTATTTCTCTGCTTTCTCTTACCACAAATTATCCTTGAAACTAGGCTCTGCTGTAGTCAGTAGCGTGATGTACACAAGAGATACTTCTCATGATTTCACAAGTTAG
Source organism: Colius striatus (assembly GCF_028858725.1). Lineage (NCBI taxonomy): Eukaryota > Metazoa > Chordata > Aves > Coliiformes > Coliidae > Colius > Colius striatus. Next base: position 31,975,469 of record NC_084767.1, read on the forward strand.
TGTACAGGGCCTTTGCAGAGAAGGATTATCCAGAATCTGACCAAAGGTTATGTTCCCACCATTCTCTCCAATGGCCAGGATATAATGTTGTCGTGGTTTTGCCCAGCCAGAGCAAAGGGGAAAAAAAACACGACTCCTCCCCCTCCTGACGGAATGCAGAGGGGATCAGAGAGGGAGAAAAAAGTAAAAGAGCCCGTGTAAGTTGAAATAAGAACAATTTACTGGGGAAAATTGAAAAGGAGGGAATAGAGGGCACTGTCAGCAAGTTTGCTGATGATACTAAACTGGAGGAAGTGGCTGACACACCAGAAGGCTGTGCTGCCATTCAACGAGACCTGGACAGGCTGGAGAGTTGGACGGGGAGAAATCTAATAAAATTCAACAAGGGGAAGTCTTGCATCTGAGAAAGAATAATCCCATGTACCAGTACAGGCTGGGGAACGAACTCTTATAGAGTAGTGTAGGGGAAAGGGGCCTGGGGGTCTTGGTGGAAAGCAGAATGACCATGAACCAGCAATGTGCCCTGATGGCCAAGAAGGCCAATGGCATCCTGGGGTGTATTAGAAGGGCTGTGGGCAGTAGGTTGAGAGAGGTTCTCCTCCCCCTCTACTCTGTCCTCATGAGAACATATCTGGAATACTGTGTCCAATTTCAGGCCCCTCATTTCAAGAAGGACAGGGAGCTGCTGGAAACAGTTCAGTGCAGGACTACAAAGATGATGAATGACTGAAGGAGCTGGGGTTCTTCAGCTAGGAGAAGAGGAGACTGAGGAGTGACCTCATTAATGTTTACAAATATGTAAATGGCCGGTATCAGGAGGATGGAGCCAGGCTCTTCTTAATGATATCCATTGATAGGACAAGGGACAATGGATACAAGCTGCAATATAAGAGGTTCCAAAGAAATACAAAGAAAAACTTCTTCACCATGCAGGTGACAGAGCATTGGATTGGACTGCCCAGATGGGTTGTGGAGTCTCCTTTTCTGGAGACATTCAAAACTCACCTGGATGAGTTCCTATGTGACTTATTCTAGGAGGTCCTGCTCAGGCAATGGGTTTGACTAGATGATCTTTCGAGGTCCCTTCGAACCCTTGAGATTCTGTGATTCCATGATAGGGAACTTTAGAGAAAGTCTTCTAGCCTTTCCATTTTTTATTTTTATTTTATTTATGTAAATCATTATTCATTAAAGATAATATCAAGCAGAATGTGAACTCATCTTAGTAAAACCAATGTTCTCTTGTTTAATCACAAATACTTTTCCAAGAGTTTCTTCTGAACTACAGCATCTAAGGTTTTAAATTAAATCTGACATCTAACCTAGCATCTGAGACACTAAATAGATTACTTTCTCTGGAGAGAAACTAGCTGTTGAGTTTATAAGAAATTCTTCCTTATATTTCTTTGGAACCTCTTATGCTCTGGCTTGTATCTGTTGCCCCTGAGGTCTTACTGATGGAACCTTTTATCTGCCCTCCTACCAGTGCCCAGAGCAGCACTATACTGTCTATAAAAAAGAAAAATTCTTCTTCGCCAAAACTGAAACTGGAATGTTGATGTAATAAGGTAGAAATGCAAATATTACACCTTGCAGCATTCAAATGGGTAATTTACTACATGAACCTTGAACACAATGGTGTATTTTACATTGCACTTATTCTAAGATGCCTGTTCATTTTTTATTCACACATAAGCCAAAATCCATGTGGCTATTCTTACAGAAATAACTTAGTCATCTTAGAAGCTTAGTCTTGTTTTAATTCATTGAATCAGCTCACCACATTTCATGCATTCCCATTGTATATATCTACATCCAAGGTCCTCATCCTGGGCTTTATTTATATTCAGTGGAGATCTAGCAGACGAGTCCAGAAAACAGGCTATCTGTTTGCTCAGATATATCATATCCCAACTTTTACCAATGATAACAACTAGATATCCAATGGCAATAGAGATATCCCTGCGTAACTGTCTTAGATGTAGACAGAAATACTAAATACCATGACTCTGTGTTCCTGTTACAGCCTTATCTACAGCAAACATTTATAGATGTAAAATGTAATCAAACATTTTCCTTTTCTTTGAATAGATACAAAGGGAGGCTAATGTAAGGTACAATACTTGCCAAAGTCAGTTACTGTTAGTGATCCGCAGCCTTTAATGAAAGTGGTGAAATTTTTTTCTCTGTGTAAGTAGCAGAATTCACTTGAAGACACTTGGACATTGCAAGCTTCCTTAAACATTTGCATAAAAATCTGATATCATATGAACTGCAGTAAAAAGCACTTATTGCTATTGTAAGAATTCTAATTGCAAGCACATGACACTACCTACATAGGACACCCTTTCTTCATTCTGTGGAATAGCTTGCAGAAATTCTGCAAATCCATTTTCTTTAAAAAAAAAAAAATCATTTCCATTAGTGTGTTTTGGGACATCTTCTATAAATCCCTAAAATTTCCCTGCTTTCCTCATTTTATTTATTTATTTGGAGAATAATTACTTTAGATGTCAGATCCATTATCATGGAAGATGTTTCAGGATATCCTGAAACTAAAACGCTGCCTTCTCAAGATTAGTAACCTTGGCATTGTAGACACTATTTTAATTGTTGTTTCACTGCAGAATCTGTATAGAATAAGAATGAAATGTGATTCTCAGACTATCCTGAGATTAAGTTTAGAAGAGCTAACAAAACCTACAAATAGAAGAAAGTGAAGGATTTCCCATTGCAGATGATTGTCTGTTCCTGTCAAAGTCTTGCAGAAAATAATATATCCCTCATTATCAGAGGAATAGATAAAGTAGAGATTCAGTATAAAATAGAAATATATTGTGATAGATATTATTGTTAAAACTGGAGTCACTGATCTCAATTTCTTACCTAATCTTTTCAATCATACAGATGCAAAGTAGATGTCTACCAGGATCAAAATGGAACATGCTTCTATTCATTAAAGGAAAAATGTGTTTATTAAATTATATTAAATGTTCAATTGATTTCCTGATAGTTTGCACACATCTTCCCAGTTCTGTGAAACGTCAACCTTGTATATGTATCAGAAGGACAACAATGTTTTTCACAAAATATATTGCTGCTGTTAACCACTTTCACAATGCACATCTGTCACTGAACAGGAGAACATGCAGCCTGGGTCAGATCAAATATCTGTACAACCCAGTAACCTATCTCCAGTTGAAGGCAGATGGTCAGGGGAGAGCTGAAGACCGTGGCAAAAAGTCTGACACTCCCCGTAACAGCCCTCAGCTGCCAACCATCTGCAGCCCAGGGACTGCTGTAGCTATGTGGGATTTCTTTGCTTCTAGTCACATCCACTGGTCATCTCCTCCTACAATATGTCCAGTCCTCCCCTTGAAACCTTTTGCTTTCGGTCTTACTTTTAGCTCAGGACAGTACTTGAAGATCAACCTTATCCAGCCTCTCTGCTTGCAGGAATTACATTTTGTCTATGCAGATTTTCCAGTTGTCTTTACTTAACCATAGAAAACCTTCTACTTTCGGTCCCACTTTTAGCTCAGGACGTTACATGAAGATTGATCCTATCCACCTGCTCTGCTTGCAGGAATTGTATTCTGTCTATGCAGATTTTCCAGTTGTTCTTATTTAACCATTACATTATTCATTTCTAATTCTGTATTACTCTCCCTTGTCATATCCTCTTCTATACATGTCATATTTGCACTCACATATTTAGGCTTTATTATTAAGTTGTTTGGTTTTATATTTCAGCACTTATGAACTGTGGGAGACGGTATATTCCTGGAATAATAACACAGAATTACTTTTGGAAGATTGTACCACATGAAAATGTTTTGTTCCATGACCTAAAAGCAGTCCAGGTGTTTCCTTTGATCCAAAAAATTAATATTGTCACGATCTCAATATCATTCTTTCAGAGGAACAGACCAAGAGATTGATGTTTTAACTTCTATTACTCAGAAAAGAGACTATTATCTGTGCTCATATGTGTAAGATTTGTTCCCACATCTACCTTGTATCTTTAGTTCTCTTCAACACATTTCAACATTCGAGACCAGGTTTCATGTTATTTCTACCAGAAGCCAACTTTCTAATTTCTGGATATATAAAATATTTTTATTTTTTTCAATCAACTTTCAAAACTTACTATATTGGATTTGAAGCCCTCCCTACTTCTCATGTACTATATGCCACTTTTTAAAATTACAACCAAAATACCATCTGTGCTGAAATTTGTTATATGAGGTTTTTGCTTTGAATATCAACTGTTTCTATAAAGCATCACTTAAAATCAATTAGTCACTTTGGACATAAAGATAAACTAAACAAACAGTTATATACATCTTCCTACGCCTTTTTAGCTTTCAAGGTATTTTGAGAAACACCAGATTTGCCTTACGAACACTAGACTTTTTAATGACAACAGAAAAACTCTGTAACAGCAGTTGGGAAAAAATACAGGGAAAAACATATTACTCTGCTTATCATTCTGAATGAAGGAAAATATCCTGAAGCTTAGACTAGTGACTAAGAAGACTCAGATCTCCATCCAGAGAGGGACCTGGGAGTGTAGATTGACCGTCTGCTGAACATGACCCAGTAGTGTGCCCAGGTGGCCAAGAAGGCCAGTGGCATCCTGGTCTGGATCAGGAACAATGCTGTCAGCAGGAGTAGGGAGGTGATCATTCCACTGTACTTAGCTTTGGTGAGGCCGCACCTGGAATACTGTGTCCAGTTTTGGGCCCCTCTCTACAAGAAGGACACTGAGGTGCTGGAGAGGATCCAGAGGCGGGCTACCAAGCTGGTAAAGCATTTGGAGCACATCTCATATGGGGAACAACTGAGGAATCTGGGGCTGTTTAGCCTGGAGAAAAGATGTCTCAGGGGAGACCTTATCGATCTCCATAACTACCTGAAAGGAAGCTGTAGTGAGGTGGGGGCTGGTCTGTTCTTCCTTGCAACAAGCAACAGAACAAGAGGAAATGGCCTCAAGTTGCACCAGGGGAGGTTCAGGCTGTATATGAGGAGGAATTTCCTTACTGAGAGGGTTGTCAGGCATTGCAACAGCCTGCCTTGGGACATGGTGGAGTCACTGTCCCTGGAGGGGTTTAAGAGATGGTTGGATGTTACACTTAGGGAAATGGTCTAGTGCTTCATAGGGCTGGGACAAAGGCTGGACTTGATCTTAAAGGTCTCTTCCAGCTGAAATGATTCTATGATTCTATGATCATAGGCCTGTGTCAGCCACCGGGTGATGGCAGGTGAGGATCCAAAGCCTTTCAACGGGGTGGAGGTTGGTCTGGGAAGGCAGAGATGCAGACCCCAGCTGGAAGAAACTCCTCTTGCAGAGGTGGGAACTAAGTTACCAGCACAGCTGAGCCAAGGAGTAGAATAAGTTGGAAAAGTACCTCAGGATTTGTGGTAGTATTCAGGCAGGAATAGAAACTACAGATACTAGAGTCAAGCTTTTTTTTGAAATCAAATAGAGATTGCCTTTCCCTCTGCTGCCATCCTAAGTGTTCAAATATCATAAAACAGGATCAAGCATAAGTCTGACTTTAAAAAGCAAGAACTTTTAACAAAGCATTAGCCATCTTTGTCTCTGAACAGAATCACAAGGAGGCTTCTGAGGCTTTGAGGGACACCAGCATCACACATCTGAATTCCTATAGCTGCAACAGCTACGAACTTCACTGGAATTCATTTGGGTTTTTTTTATACTTTTGTTATTGCACATCTCCTCACAACATGCCTTTAAAATCACACAATGCTTTGACACCAGACTCTCAGGGACCATAGAATCATAGAATGGTAGGGTTGGAAGGGACCTTTAAGAGATCAAGTCCAACCTCCCTGCAGAAGGAGGCCCACCTAGATCAGGTCACCTAGGAATGTGTCCAGGCCATAGGTCAAGTTTGATTGCCATTCCAGGATCTGTTGGCTTCTCTGACCTTTACTGGGCTGCAATATTAGCCAAGGAATACTCCTCCCTCTGCCACTGCCAAAAACATCTCCATGATCTCCATGCTAATATTTACTGAGTTGGTACCTGCAAGATGCTGGATACTGCCAATAAGAAAGATGCTGGGCTGTCGGTCATATGATCTGGTTAACCTCATTTAAGTATGAATTCCATCCTGCCACTAGCTGCCCAATCTGTAGAGCAGACACTGTGATAATGGAGGAAGATGGATCATGGAAGTTGTCTGGTTGAAAACATAACTTGACAAAAAATTACTAGGTAGTTTTCAACACTGTCTCCACAAGATGATTCCCCACACAATCCTTCAATTATTAATGACAGCACAAAGAAGAGGACCAGGACACAGATCCATCCCTCCAGCCTGCACTTAGACACTAAGGACAGTTTCCATGTGGTCATGGAAACATAGATAAATTCATTGAGGTCATTTAACAGTCTTGCAAGTCAGGACTGTTTTTCTGCCATGCTTAAAGTCCAAGCTGTTTTAAAGAGGACTCAAATATGAGATGGAAAAATACAGATGTTACACTTTTTTCTTTGATTCTTTACCAGAGAGATCTTCAGATCTGTTGAGAAACAGTTTTACAAAGAATACCTCAAATTTCCTAGCATGGACACAAATAATGTAAGAGTACGGTCACCACAATAATCTTTCCAAGGAGAACTTTTCCATCACTTCAGATTGCTAAGTGTGAATGAAAGTAAACTGCCAGGTCCTCTATGTCTGCCCAAAAGATCCCCCAGACAGAGGCCAGGCTACCAGTTGGAGATCTGCAGTTTGCCTGCGGGCGTGCTGTCAAGGTGCATGTTGTAGACACCACAGCCTACCTACCACAACAGGTGTGCTGTATGTGTCCTAGCTTCTGCACAGGGGCAGGGTAAGGTAGGTGACAGTTTGCTACGGGCCACCTGATCAAGAGGAGGAAGTAGATGAGGCCTTCTACGAACTACTGAGAGCTGCCTCACAATCACAGTTACAATTCCTGGTCCTCATGGGGGACTTCAACCACCCTGATATTTGCTGGCAAAGCCACTCAGCCAAGTGCACATACTCCAGGAGGTTCCTACAGATTGGTGACGACAACTTCTTGTCACAGGTTATCGAGGAACCAATGAGGAGGGGTGTGCTGCTGGACCTACTACTGACAAATAAGGAGGGTCTGGATGGGGATGTGAATGTTGGAGGCAATCTGGTTGCAGTGACCATGAGACGATAGAATTCAAGATCCTGTGTGGAAGAGGACACCAAACAGGATTGTGACCCTGATTTTGAGCCGAGCTGACTTTGGCCTCTTCAAAGACCCACTTGAAGGGATCTCATAGAATCATCATAGAATAGTAGGGATTGGAAGGGACCTTTAGAGATCAACTAGTCCAACTCCCCTGCAGAGGCAGGGTCACCTAGATCAAGTTATATAGGAACATGTCCAGGCAGGTCTTGAAGACCTCCAAAGAAGGAGACTCCACAACCCTTCTGGGCAGCCTGTGCCACTGCTCCGTCACTCTCACAGTAAAATAGTTTTTTCTTATATTTAGGTGGAACTTTTTGTGTTCCAGCTTCATCCCATTAGCCCTTGTCCTGTTGCTATCAACTATAGAAAAAAGGGATGTATCAACCTCCTGACACCCACCCTTTAGATATTTATAACTGTTAATAAGATCACCCCTCAATCACCTCTTCTCCTGACTAAACAGCCCCAGTTCCCGCAGCCTTTCCTCATATGAAAGATGTTCCATTCCCCTGATCATCTTGGTGGCCCTGCGCTGGACTCTCTCCCTGTCCCCCACAGAACTGGACACAGGACTCCAGATGAGACCTCACCAGGGCAGAGTAGAGAGGGAGAAGAACCTCCCTTGACCTGTTGGCCACACGCTTCGTGATGCATCCCAGGATGCCATTTGCCTTCTTGGCCACAAGGGCACATTGCTGGCTCATATTTAGTTTATTATCAACCAGGACTCCCAGGTCTCTCTCTGCAGAGCTGCTCTCCAGCAGGTCGACCCCCAGCCTGTGTTGGTGCATGGGGTTGTTCCTTTCCAGATGCAGGACTCTGCACTTGTACTTGTTGAACCTCATGAGGTTCCTCTCTGCCCAGCTCTCAAGCCAGTTGAGATCCTGCTGAATGGCAGCACAGCCTTCTGGGGAATCAGCCAGTCCTTCCAGTTTGGTGTCATCAGCCAACTTGCTGAGGGTACACTCTGTCCCCTTATCCATGCTGTTGATGAAGATATTGAACAAGACCGGCCCCAGAACCGGTCCCTGTGGAACTCCACTGGCCACAGGCCTCTAACTCGACTCTGTGCCATTGATCACCACCCTCTGGGCTCTGTCATTCAGCCAACAATCTCATGGGATAAGATCCTAGATGGTAAAACTGCCCAAGAGAGCTGGTCAGTCTTCAAGTGTCTCTTCCTTCAAATGCAGGATCAGTTTGTCCTCACATGTAGAAAAGCAGGAAAAGGAGGCAGGAGGCCTCCATGGGTGAACAAAGATCTGCTAAGACAACTCAGGGACAAAGCAGCCATCTATGAGAGGTGGAAACAGGGGCTGGTTTCTCAGGAAGAGTACAGGAATTTTGACATAGTGTGCAGGGGTACAATCAAGAAGGCTAAAGCCCTTCTAGAATTAAACCTGGCCAGGAAAGTTAGGGAAAACAAGAAAGGATTTTTAAAGTACATCAGCAACAAAAAGAAGATTAGGGGGAATGTGGGCCCACTGCTGAACCCAGAGGCTGTCCTGGTGACCAATGATGCAGAGAAGGCTGAAATACTGAATGCCTTCTTTGCTTCAGTCTTTACAGTCAAGGCCAGCCCTCGTGAAACCCAGTCCAGCAAGGACAGTAGGATGGCCTGGACAGCAGAGGACTTGCCATGGGTGGAAAAGGAAGAGGTTGAAGTCTTGTTGGGCAAGCTTAACACTCATAAGTCAATGGGATCTGATGGGATGAATCCTAGACTGCTGAGGGAGCTGGCTGATGTGATTACTAAGTCTCTCCCCATCATTTTCGAACAACTACGGAGGACAGGCAAGGTGCCTGAGGACTGGAGAAAGGCCAATGTCACTCCAGTCTTCAAAAAGGGCAAGAAAGATAACTTGGGAGCTACAGGCCAGTCAGCCTTACCTCCATCCCTGCAAAGGTGATGGAACAGCTCATCTTCAATGTTTTCAATAAGCATACAAAGGAAAAGATGGTTATCGGGGGAGTCAACATGGATTCACCAAGGGGAAATCCTGTTTGACCAACCTGATATCCTCATGTGAGGATAAAACTGGCTGACTAGATGAGGGGAGAGCAGTGGATGTCATCTACCTTGACTTCAGCAAGGCTTTAGACACTGTCTCCCATAACATCCTCATCAGAAAGCTCAGGCAGTGTGGCTTGGATGAGTGGACAGTGAGGTGGATGGAGAGTTGGCTGAATGACAGAGCCCAGAGGGTGGTGATCAATGGCACAGAATTGAGTTGGAGGCCTGTGGCCAGTGGAGTTCCACAGGGATGGATTCTGGGGCCAGTCTTGCTCAACATCTTCATCAGTGTCAACACAGCTTCAAAATCGACAGCTCTCCCTGCCCATGGTTGGCCAGTCATTCAACTGGACGAGTTTGGCTAGTCATAAATGCTACCAAAATTAAAAATATATAGATCTGCTATGAACATCAGTCTAGATCTCTGATGTTATTCATAACTAACTTTTCATACCATCTTATTAAAGACTATAAAAAACATAAAGTATATAAAGTAATTTAGAAGAGCCTCTCTGCTCATAAATCTATGGTGTCTCTAGAGGAGTTAATATTTGTTCTTTGGATCAACTGTCACTATATCTGAAATTAAAAGATAAATTTTTCATCTAAAAAATCCTTTCTCAGCCTCTTTGACTTAGAGGCCTATACACAATCTAGAGTCTGGAGCAAAAGCAGAGACCACAGAGCCATAGAGTCTGATGGCAGAAAGACTGTTGTTGGAGGGGTTTTATCCAATTGATCCTGCTCACAGTATATCTTGATTTCACACAATGTTTTAATCAAAGTAAGCTTTTATGACTATCCACTTCATATTAATGGATCCTAGGACTGAGAAATCTGTATCCTAGAAAGTAGGACCTAGTTAATAAAGTAATTATCATTAAGTAATATACAATTCAGAGAAAGATATTTCAAGAATCACTGAGTTAAAGGAACTAGGACACAGATGAAGTCACTAGGCATTTATTAACTTTCCTTGAAGAACAACAGTTAATTGCGTAAACATGCTACAAAACATAATTTTGCTGAACCAGATCAATCACAAGACTGTAAGTGATTTGGCCACTCAAGCATCAGAAGTGCCATGAACAGTGTAGTGCCATGAACAGTGTAAGAGGCACCAAAGTGGAAAGGCATCAGCTATCTTCATGTCCTGCCCCTCCCAGGAACATTGGTTTGAGAATGTGTATTTTGAATGGCAAATCTTTTCAAAGCATGCAGATCCCTCTTTGAACAAATATGAAACATTAAAAGATGTATTTAATTTCTCCAAGGACATCAGATGGAGAAGAAATTTAAATCACAGATCTACTTTCTAAATTTGCCTTTATGCAATTTCATGTTTCAAAGAATTCATATACAGTGCCAAAAGGTATGACAAGGTATACCAAAAGGTATGATGTCATTCAGCAAGTTTGCTGATGACACCAAACTGGAAGGACTGGCTGATTCCCTATGATAAAAGGAGAACAGTATCTCAGGAAGTATCATCTTCCCCTGCAAGCCTAATCAGTACAATATTTTAGAGAGATATGCTACCCAAACCACCTCAGACTGTGATGTCCTATTATGTCAAAAAGAAGCAAGCAAGCATGAGGTAGAACAGTGTTTTCATTACAGTTATGCTTCGCAAATTTGTTTTGTGATAATGTCTGCAGTCCAAATCTGAATGAGGGCATGAGATATTCCTGTGGATTGTTAGCATTAGTTGTTTAGAAGTATGATAAATCAGAGACACAACTCAGAAAAGTGTTTCCAGATGAGGATGACAGTAGGGCAAGTAGATGGTAATCTGCATGCCAGGTTATGGATAGATGGTAGCTCTCACAAAAGATTTAGAGTCACAGTATCAAAAAGAAGCAAGACCGATATCCCTGCCAAGCAGCACAGGAAAGATCGGGTATTTGGGGTATGTATGTTTGGCATACATCTAGAAAATAATTGTTACATACAAATATATATCAGAATATATCATTAGATTGGGCAGGGATCATTGCTAGTAACCTAGCCAGGAAGAATTTTGTTTCTGGGATTAGTTCTCAGGAAAGATCAAACTCTGACCTATTAAATTAGGGGAAAATTCATTGTGTGGAAGAGAGCATGAATGAATTTTTCAGGGCCCATATAATGTCGCAAACATGACTGTAATCACCAAATGCCTACTTAGCAAACAAGTTACTGAGTTTACAAAAGCAAAAACAAATATCCCAAGGACTGTTCCATTCTATGATTTGCTGTTGAATGTTTTAATTCAGGTGGACTCTGGGATCTGTTGTCACTCCTTCACTACCCTTTACACATGTGCTTAATTTGACACACAGAGACAAAGATTAATTCCAGTAAAGTCCTTAACCATAAGATCAAAAAACTCCCACTGACTTCAACCGTTGGAGATCAGAGACTGAAGGATCGAGTTTTACATCAAGTAGGGTCAAGAAGAAAGCTTCCCATCCACAATATGAGCAGTTTTTTATTATAGTACTTCTCTGAAGATCTATTCTCTCTCCACCATGGCAGTTTCTTCTTTGTGAAAGACCATTATCAGATCATAGCTTTACATGGAAGTTGTTTATAAATGTTCCTTATGACATTTCCTTTATTTTTTTTTTATCAAGCCATTTATCCGACATGGAACAGGACATTTATTGTTCGCATAACACAGGCAATGAATCTGCAAAAGCAACCTTCATAAACCCCAGCAACTTCCTCAACAAGCAACATGACTGACTGTGATAGATATTCTTAAATCATTTTGTATCATTCATCATAATTTCTGAAGTTTCATTAATTCCTAGAGGAAGACATAAATGTAATGCACATCCTAAGGAGCCAGCAGGTTGGCTTGCTCCCTAGACAGGGCTCTCCTCCTTACTGAGGAGATGCAGGTTGGCACATGCAGAAAATTGATGACACTCAAAATATGGGGATATTTTTCTACCCGCCTCTATGGGTATTGATATTTAGAATGGACAAATGTTCAATCTTAATCCTCCTCCCATTGAACTCAATGGACACTTTTCCTTCTGAAGCTCAGGCAGAGCTATATGAATAAGGCTTTTGGTCTACCTCTGATTTTGAGCAACAGGGTTAAGCATGCGGATTAGATTTCCAGGACAACAGAGGGGCCACCAGTGTCTGGGGCAGTGCTGCCCAGGACCTCCCTTCAATGACACCAGTAGCAAAGTAGGGTCCAGCTGTAGCTTGAGGGATCACAGAGACAACATATGTAACAAACCATTAAAAAATCCACAATGTTTTCTTTTTAAAGCTGACAAGCTGATAAAAATAAACAGACAAAACAAGTCTTTTCAATGAAGCCTGGTGCAACACAAGTATCTGCATTCCTTGCAAATGCAAGCTTGACATCATGTGGCTAGAACCAGCATAGGAGTGCCTGGGCTTTCAAAATCTGGGCTTTCTCACTCAGGAAATAATCCTTCTCCTGTGGACACATGTTGCCACTACTGGCAACATCACCAGGCTGCCCCCACGGATCATTCAGCCCAACCCCAATGAGGGGACAAGATCACTGCGTACTCAGTATGAATGATGCTTTATTCCAAGTAATTGTTTACACCATGTGCTTTTATCTGCTAACACAAGCACCTCCTGTCAGTCCGCCCCGTGTCCACCTCTTCCTTACCCTCTACCTCTCGCGTTACAACCCGAGATCTTCCAGATGCCTACAACAGATGTATATTTTGCTTTGAGATGGATGTGACAGTCTTGTGACAAGTGAGTAACTATAATGAAAAAAAGGATAAAAGTGTGTGCATTAAATAGTTCTGGCACGGCATGACTGGGAGCTGAAAGAGTGATTCAGCCTGCAAACCCAACAGGATGTCAGAGGGTAAAAACAGGATGGGACCACTTTGCAGCCCAGAAAGTTTGTGTGCCCCTTCTACCTGAGGTGACCCCTTGCCCTGAAAGAGAGATGCAAACACAAATGGGAGACCAGAGCCTAGAAAAGAAAAAAGAAAAGACCACGGAAGGACCAGTTCATCCTGAGAGAAACAGGTGCAAGCTAAAATTGTAAATATCTCTGAATAGATCATTTAGTCATAATCATAAGATCTGTTTGAAAGTCTGCTGTTTCTTTTTTGAGCTCAGATTTTACAAAAGAAAGAAAAGCTGTCCCTAAAATATCTGTGATCATTGTTGTAGCAATTTCAGCTTATTGATGCACAAATAATGTACCACATCAATCATGGTAAACCTTCCCAAACCTACACGTGCATGTAATTTGGAAGAACTTGTCCAACAGCAAAGATAGCAAGGCAATTTGCTAGATCTTAATATGTAACAGATTATTTCTGTTTAAAGAGCAAAGGATAACAAAAGTGATATCTCTGGATTTCTGACTGTAAGGTAAGACATAGCGTTTCAGTCACAATACCTTGGTATAAATCATGTTTGCACAATTTACTGAATATTGGATTTGAACTTTCAAGATTGTTTATATACATTTAAATAGAGGTTAAGAGATTTATTACTAGGGCTATTAAGATGGAATTAATATTTTTTTACTCTTGTTTCCTTTTCCAGAGCAAACAAAATAACTGTTACCCAGCACACTTCAATACATTCAACCATGGCAAGCTTTCCAGGCTAAATGAACAGCCTTTGAATTCAGCTACAGAGTGCTCACGTCTGGTAAAATAGCAGATTTCTACATAACCTTATTAAAATTATTCATCTGCTGTGAATTTCTTTTCAGTATTTTTGCTCAAGACAGACACAAATATCTTACCATTTTTAAATGGTAGTGTTTTGGCTTTACAAAAATAAATGTTTTTATTTTTCATTAACCTTTATTTCAACCTTTTAAGACCAGTATATTTTACTGTATGCAAGAATGCACAGCAGAAGGTTAAAAAGGAGAGATAAATTCCAATCCTGAGGACAGAAAGAAATTTTGAGGATTCAATTACTTCTTCTTGTAATATATATTTTTTTTAGTTAATTTTAGAATATTTTAATATTGTTCATGTTCAGCCCAAAGCAAATTCCTAACTGGTAACTGTAACTGTTAGAATAAAAAGTTATTAATGATATGAAAGAACATGCTGAACTCTTACATAGCTCATCATAAAAAATAGATTTTAACTGTAAACATAGAATTAATGTAGCTGATAACAACTTACAAGCATGGTTTTGAATTCAAAGCAGACTTTCCAGGGCTTTAAACTAAAAAAAAATGTTTAATTTTACAGTCTTATTATGAAAATAATTCTAAGAAAATAACCCCCATGATGTTACCTCAGTCATTTTTTAACTATAAACTTCATTTCACTCCAAAATCCTTCTGTGGTATTCATTAGAACACGATCAATTGTTTGTTTAACCTAATCTACATTTTATCCAAACTATAGTGAAATTTACAGTCACTTCTGTGAACCAATCCTGACTCAACAATAAAAACTCTCATGATTTTATATGTGTTCAGAAGGTGAATAGAGGGCATAGCTCTTTATGCTTAGCTTATTCATTGGAAAAGGTGGTAGCAACCTAGACACCATATATTGAATGGGATTAATCTACACAAAAGCATGCAGTTTATGTTAACTAGAGCTAGTGAAACTGAGAAAATTTGAGCTGGATAATCAGGTAATGAGATGGATTGTTAACTGGTTGATGGGAAGAAGGGAATGCTGATCAATGGGGAAAGGTCTAGTTGGAGGCCTGTGTCTAGCAGAGTCCCTCAGGGGTCAGTGCTGGGACCAGTACTGTTCAATATATACATTAATGATCTTGATGAGGGCACAGAGGGCACTGTCAGCAAGTTTACTGACGATAATAAACTGGAGGAAGTGGCTGACACACCAGAAGACTGTGCTGCCATTCAACAAGACCTGGACAGAATGGAGAGTTGGACGGGGAGAAATTATTTAGGCAAGAGGACGCTTAGATTCAGAGAAGGGAAAAGTCATTCTTTTCTTGGTCACTGAAAACTTCCAGCAATGGACAATATGGATCATGTCATCAGTTTTATCTGTGATATGTTACAACATACACTGAATATAAAGCAAAACTACTAGGCTGTTGATTTGATGACTTGAATGCATTCTTTACAATCTCTGATCAAATATGTCAGTGGTGGACCTGCAGAGGATTTTGGCTAGATGATCTCTAAAGGTCCCTTCCAACCTCTACCATTCTATGATTCTGTGATTATTAGGGGAACTAATCTCCCTATTGATAAACATGCAGAAACGGGTTATTGACTGGTTTGCCTTATATATACACAGAAACACAATGTTCAGGGCAGGCTGTGCAGGCAGAAATCCTGCACACCATTTAAAACACTACCCATCTACTTTTCTAGAGAAATTAAGAGGTAACAGGAGATGGACAGATAGGCTCAGACCAGAGGAGCAAACAAACCAGTAAGCTCAGATAAACTGAAATAAAAGGTGAAAACGAGCCAAGGACTGCAGGTAGACATGACCACATGTAAGGCTGTGATGTATCATCTTACTGAGACTTTGGCTATAATATGAGAAACAAGAATTTTTCAATTAGAAAATGAACTCAGAATGTACTCACATATACTGAGACTTGCACTGCAAATGTGACTGTGAAATATGCAGAGCTTTGTTGTGTGTTTTGTTCCTCTCCTATGAAACTGTTCTGCTTCCATTTGTGGTGATGTGAAATATCAACATTTCATGTTTGGTACACAGCCTCTCCACCTTGGCACAACATTATGCATAGCAGCTGTGGGCTAAGTGCAAACCAACACTCCCCCAATCTGTCCAGGACGCTGATACAGCTGGAGTCTGGGCAAGTCGACACTTTTACAAGCATTCTGAGATGCAAGTTTATATCTACTTGATCCAACTCAAATGTTAATGTTTTCTCCCCATGCTTTTCAATCACAAATAATTTTTCATGAAAAAACAAGATAGGTATCACATTTCTCTCACCTTTCTATAGTGTTTTGAAATTGCTTTTACATAGTATTTTGGTTTTCTATTCCATCTTCTCCTGCTCATCCAACTGCTGCTGGCAACACAGATTACTGTGGAAAATATAAGCTCCCGAAGACTGCTCAGTTCAATAAAATGTTAACCATAGGCGGGCATGCAATGTAATCAAAATGCAATATTTTGTTTGAATACTTGTGGATTTGGTTTAGGTTTTTGTTATGGCTGAAAGATTCCACATTGATGAGACAGCATAGCTTTTGCTCAAGTGGACCAAACAAGACATATGCAAGAATTTGCAAGATTAAAGCCTTATCAATCGGGGGACTGTCATAACATCTCCATTACGAAGTAATGCTATTCATTGTTTGCCTTACACACTGGCTCCAAAATACTGACCAGTCTGATCGATGGTGTGGTATGAACTAATACACACTGTTTGATACTGAGCATAGAGGGGTGTAGAGGACATTAGTTAATAGCTAAAAATTAGAAGGCAAAACGAATCTCCTTCCTATGCATGGCAATTTAATAAAGCCCTTGGAAATTTACAGCATCCTTTGAAAATGCAAAGTTAGTTGATTTCACAGTCTTAACTACCCCTTCTGTGCAACAAGCTTTTCCTTTGCATGACTGTTTTTGGAGTTGTTGTTTTCCAAGAAACCAGAAAAAAAGCCTTTTCATTACAAGTAATGAATTCTTTTTCCAGAAGAATCCTAATATTCCACTAGTATTTTTTTCATTATATGACTTGCCTTTCAGATACAGCTGGCATTAAAAAATAACCAGGGTTCAAATGGGATAAAATAGTTGACAGGCTTTTTTCTTATTTTTTTTTTTTCCCCCCATATATTCAACTAATTCTTAATTTACTTTTCACAGATGTTATCATCCACATTCTCAGAATACCTTTTTTATATCTCCTTTCTGAAATTTTTGTATTGTTGCCATGTGAATTACGGTACAATGTGTGCTAACTGGGCCCCAAATAGGTGAATTGTACTGTCCAGGTTAGCTGGAGTTATGAGAGAGTTTATAACAGAGTCTCACTCCCTCTCTCTCCTCTCTCTCTTTTTATTAATCTTTGATAACCTTCTTTTTGATCTGCACACTACACCCTTCTAATTTACAGATGCTTTTAAAACTCAGGCATGGGATTACTTCATTTGATTCATGGAAGGCTATAAGCACTTCAAATTAACCTTTTGCTTCCTTGGAAAGAAAAAAAAAATTACTTTGGGGATTTGGTTCACCTGTTGAGAAGGAAGCTGTCTTTTCTTATTTACTGAGATTGCCTCAGTACCATGGAGATGACTCATGCATACTCTGCAGGGCTTAGATGGCACCGTAAATTCACTGCTGGACACCATGGACCCAGTCCAGAGCAAACTGAGGTCAAAAAAATCATTCCCATTGACTCCAATGCCAAGCCTACATTATATTGAGTGCACTTTGCTCCGACAGAAATTAATGGAAGAAGATGGTGTTTAGTATATCAAATAACCATCTAAAGGTGACACCATATTGTTTTATCTACTAAAAAACAATAGTATAAATTGACATCATCATGCCACTGAAAACTGTATCCTTTGACCTTTACATATCTGTTTACCATCTTTTTTTTAAAAAAGTGTCTAGAGTGGTCAGTGTCCAAAGAACATGATAAGCCTTGTATTTCTACCATCCCATCAAGGGGGCACAGTATTTGCAGTTACCTCAATAAAATAAGGAGAAGAGTAGTTCTCTAATGGAAAAAGACTCAGAGACCACTTGAAAGGAAAGCTCATCCAGGAAGGCAGATAAAGAATGACAGGGATAATCTTCAGTATGAGGCATGTGAACTTCAATTAGTGTGAGAGGCTACTTTGTTGGGGTCTACTGAAAAAGGCTAAGGGAAGTGTTCACACAAGTATCACCAAAATGCTGAGTTTTCTCATGAGCAAAACAAATATGTCAACTCCATTTCCTGATATATACATCAGATTTGGAGTCCAAATACTTTCAAGCACTGGCTGAGGTTGCTGAGTTTGAGAAACAGCTAGATCATCCTGTCTCTCTCTGGCCATCAGACAGGAAGTGTCACACATTAGTGCTGAGAAAATAAAATGAGGCAGGAGGTAAAGGAAGAGCAATGATTGAATTTTGTTTCTGCTTTTCTAGCCACTTTACAAACAAGAATTTTTCAATTAGAAAATGAACTCAGAAACTGGTTTAGGAGTCTCCATTTCTGGAGTCATTCAAAACTCACCCGGATGAGTTCCTGGGTGACCTACCCTAGGTAGTCCTGCTCTGGCAGGGGAGTTGGATTAGATGACCTTTCCAGATCCCTTCAAATCCTTAAAATTCTGTGATTCTGTGGTTTTCCTCCTTATCTAATTTCTCCTCCATCTCAGTATTCAGAGACAAAACTGATGCTTTAAATCTGGTACACAGCCCTGGTCTAATTGCTTGACTGCAAATTACTCAGCATAACCACTGTAACAAGCAGCATGACTGCATTGCCTAAATACTGTTAGTGTGTATACCATTTTAAAAGCCTGCAAGAAAAGTGGGAGGACAATAGTACTTTGTGAGGGCTTAATACAATGCTACATTGTGGATACCTAGCAGGGCAGAACAGGACAGTAGCAGAGGCCCTTTCTATTAGAGCCTTTTCGTTCCCACCATCCTTTTCCTGCCTCTCATAGCACAGTTTGCCACTATACTAAAAAAAAAAAAGAAGAAAGCATGAGAAATGTCAGGTTGAATGCTGTCTTTTCATCTTCACAGAAGCTGCTTCCTGGCATTAATTTGAGCATTTTACCCTGCTTGTCTTATCCTACTTCCCTGCTTTACCCTATCTGCCTCTTAGTGGACCAGAACTCCATAAAAACCTGACTCAGTCCATTACACTTGCTTGCTTGTAGAGATTGATAATACACAAGCATAACTCTACCCAAGGTTTATTGTATCACATGATGGTGCAGATTAGTAGTTCATAGAAGACTATACATGGTACTCGAGTTATCTCATTTGAACACCATTTTCTTGATCCCACAATGTGAGGGTGTTTTGCATCAGGAGATGCTGATCTGATTCAACAGCAGCAAGAAAGTCACTCAACCTCTGTGGAGTACAAATCATAATGCTGCTTATTAGAGCTGACATTATAAGAAGAGAATAGCATAGGTAATCTTATGTCCCTTAAAATGGTGGAAACCCTCAGTAGTGTAGGGTCAAAGAGACCTCAGTTCTACATGAATCACAGCATGCATACCCTGTCCATAAAGAGATTCTCCTCTTTTAGTCAGTTGACTTATTAAGTGGTTTTCTAACATGGAAACAATTCTATTCATTGTTTCCACTGTCAAACAGAGTGGATGTTTACATGATGACATCCTTTTGCACTCATAGCTAAAGGCAAGCCTATGCAAGTGGGGCAACAGCCATACAGATGGACCTGTCATAGACTCCCCTGTCACAATGAGTGGGATGGATTTGTCCTGTGGCTGAGCAATTTGTAGAGTATGAGGCCCAAGGGTCAGGCTGTGCAGACAGCACAGCTCAGGGCTGCAAGCACCAGTCAGGGCCATTCAGGGTGGCTGTGCTGTGGGCCAGCAATTCCCCAAGCTACTACTGGCTCCTGAGCAGAATCACTCCATGGAGTAACTACTGCTAACACTGCTGGGATCAACACACCACCTATGATATTGTTACCCACTCACCCACCATGGCCTTTGCAGTTGGAAGCTCTGGCTGGGCTCAGGTGGAATAGAGCAGAAGCAGCAGCTTTAGCATCCTAAAAAGCTAGAGTTCTATCAGTTAAGTACAATGGAAATACTGGCAATTTACAGGCTGTGGTCTAATTAACAAGGAAGGCTTGGGATCAGGATGTATTTCCTGGAAGTACATTGACTGTTTTCACATAGAAAGCTATCTTGGGCCACATAACCCAACTTCTTCTTCCCTTTTTTCCTTCACTTTTTTTTGTCTGTGTAAGCCAAGTACTCTCATGAATCAGTCTTCGCAAGTTCTTCAGGACATAACTCAAGGTGCCAACGGGACCCACGAAATAGTAATAGCTGTAGTGACACCAAAAGCCACAGCAGCACCTGGACCTGCACTAGCAGCAAAACGTGCAAGATTTATAGGCATTACTGAGCCAATTCAGAAAACATAGCTGAAGTCATCAGCCTAGAACGAAGCAAACTTACTGTGCTGCGGCATTGGTGGAAGATTTTTCTTCAAGGTCAGTTGACCCCAGAGGTTCCAAAGTTTTTAGAAAGAGAATGTCTGTAGCATACACGTATGATCTTAGTTTTATGCTGCTCATCTTTATCTCCCTGCCAGCCTAGTGAGAATAACTAGCGTGTCAAGACATATGAATGGATTATACGCAGCTTTAAACTGCCAAATTCTTTGCTGCAATGAAAAGTATAAAACCTCAGCACAGTGCAGAACACATATAAGAGGGAAAAGGAGAAAGAAAAGGAGGAATGAAGTATCAGGATGGCCCGTTTTACTCTGCACACATAAATCAAAATCTCCAGTAATCCAGTATTAACACTTTGTTAGTACAGTGTGACATTATATATCAGTGTATCAGCAGGAGAGAGAAAATAGCAGACAGTAAGTTACTAGTGAGCAGTTCAGTCTTTATCTTTGTCTTAAATTACATCTTGCAAAGAGCAAATCAAATTGTCTCTGGCCTCACAAGCAGTGTGCTTCAGTACAAGCACAAGCACAAGCACAAGCTGAACAACAACAAAAAAAAAAACCCAAAAAAACCCTCTCTCTTGCATTGTTTACAGCTATTTGAAAAGCCATTTAGCATGAGCATTTATTAATTGCCTGCAAAATCAGCAAAATATGTTCCGTGTGTGTCAGCTCAGCATATATTGGACATAATTGCACATTTGAGCCACACAGTTGTTTATGTCACTTTGTAATCACAGTACTAATTAATAAACAACCAAGTAATTCAATGAACAGTAAATGTAACATTTAATTATGTTATTAATTTACACATACCATGGAAGAAGGAAAATAACCAGCTCAATCTATAATTTCACTCTGTTTGAAAACCCTATATTTATGCAGATATATAGGAGAAATTGTAAAAACACAACATAGGAGATGCACAAACATAACTCAGGATTTGCCTGATGTTTTTCATGTTGGCATCTCTCCTGCTTTGAAAATTTATCCTATAATGTCAAGAAACTTCAAGGCAACCTGGACTTCGAAAATTAAAAGGAAAAGAAAAAAATAAATAAATGCTGCACGGAGACACAAATTCCACCTTCTGTCAGGAACTTACTGATTAGAAAACTCTTTATAGGTTAAGTCAACCATTACATTTTTATGTTGCTGTATATTTCAAAACATAAAAAATAAAATATTTTCTCCATAAAACCTTTCAAAACCATAAATACTAGCAGAGTCCACAGCTCCAGACGAAGTTACAATTTATTATTTATCTGTTTTTATATTCTGCTATTTCTTTTATAAGCCTGGCAAATTTCCCACAGAAGATTCTTCATCAGCAGTTATTTTAAACCATAGTCCTTCATAGTCCATGCACTCGTATGTTGAACCAGTCCTTAAGAACTGAGTAAGTTTTAGTAGCAAAGTGTCTTGGTTTGGGGAGATACAATAAGATCTCCACAGTTAATGAGTATTAAGAAAATCTGTTAAAATTCAAAAGCATGATTTTGAACTATGTCTGAATTCATTCCAAGGGTGATTTTTTTCATGGTGTTTCTGCATTCACATTGCCTTCAGTAATGATGAACAACACAAAGCTCAAGCTTTCAATCTCAAATAATGCAAGCATAAACTCTCCTAGGAGAAGATGAAATCCTGAATCTGAGTTTCCCTATCTGGAGCCTGTCTAATCTAGAACAAGTGTTAAGGAGCAATTTTAATGGTAATTTTTATGGACATTCAGAAGCATATTTGAAACACATGCCAATGTGGAAATATTGATGTAGCCTTTGAAGTCCATAAGGTTATTTTAAACCACCACTGAGTGTAACTGAGTATTATCAGAATGTGTCGTCCTCCCTGGAAAGCAGTATCTGATATTTTTAACCAGCCTTTTAGGCAGAAATAACTACTACACAGCTACCAAAAGTGTTTGACTTTCAGTGACATTGGCAAAAGGTCTGGAACAACTCTCACAGAAAACATACTGTAATGGTCAAAGGACTTGGATATTAGGTAAAACTTCTTCACTGAGAGGCTTGTTAGACACTGGAACAGGTTGCCCAGTGAAGCGGTGGAATTACAGTCTCTGGAGATATTTAAAAGATGTGTAGATGAGGTACTGGGGGACATGGTTTAGTGGTGAGCTTGGCAGTGTCAGGACTCCAGTGGTTGGACTTGATGATCTTAAAGGTCTTTTCCAATGATTTTATGATTCTATGACTCATTCTGGCCTGAGACGGATCAGGAAGAAGCTGCTTATTTGTGCTTTCTTAAAGTTGCATAGTGATGATCTTAAAAATGGGCTATTTTGCAGAGGATGCTATTTAATAGTAGGGCAAATGGGAAGGGGTTGCCACCTCTAAAACTACAACTTAGGCCTGTGTAGATAATGTACCCCAGATCAGAGCTGAGGCCTACTTTTATCTACACCAGAAAAATGGCTTTAGATGAGCTTGGAATCTATCTCAATTCAAAATAACTTTTTAGCATATTTATTCATTTTTTAAAATAGTTTGTATTTATTTTATTATTTTTATAAACTTTCAGACATTCATTGACTGCCTGGATGGCCTA
This sequence comes from Colius striatus, assembly GCF_028858725.1. Lineage (NCBI taxonomy): Eukaryota > Metazoa > Chordata > Aves > Coliiformes > Coliidae > Colius > Colius striatus. The sequence continues at coordinate 31,998,389 of NC_084767.1, forward strand.
CCAAAAGATAGAATAAGAAAGTAATGAAATAGACTGAATATTTAAAAAGGTTTTAGTGCAAAATGTAAATGTTTTGCTTTGTCCTTGATGTTTAATATTCATATCTTTCAGCTCATCTACTTTATTTATTAGACTTTTACCTTATCCCTCACATTTTCTTTGACACAAAGAAGTTCTTATTTCAGAGAGTAAATATAGTACAATGCAAAGGGTTATGAACATAAAAAATGCATTACAGAAAAATGTAAATCCTCAGATTTGCCCTTGATTTTTAATGCCTGTGTCTCTCAACTTTTCCACTGTATTTATTAGACTTTCACCTTATCTCTCACCATTGCTTTTACAGTAAAAACTTCTTAGTTCATCAAGGGGTAAGATTGTTTTTGCTGAGTACTGAATAGTACTCCTGCCACAATTGTTAAAATTACCATTTTTTTATAGCTGGAGACACTGCTTCTGAGAGAAGAATCTGAGAAGTTTTGAATAAAGTCATTGGTGCAGAGGCACATGTAACATCAGATTGTTCATGTATTTAGAGGAATTAAGTAGTCATTTCTGTTTGAAAATGTTGTACTGGGAGCTCTTTAGTACTGCTCCCAGCAAGGATCTGTGACCATTTGCACTTCTAACCTCAACAAAGAAAGTGACAAATCTCATCTATTTTCAGTTGCATTGTGTGGCATGACATTGAGATGTAAGTCAACTTGTCATCAATTAACACCTTGAGTGATAGTTGGTGTCATGCACAAGTGCAGTACTGTTTTGTTTTTTTCATCAAGTTAATACTTTTTATGAAATACAAATCTATGAAGTTTTAACAAGATAATCAGAAACTATAATTGAGGTAGAGTTGTTCTGGTCAGAGTTGTCCTAACAATCTATGCCTTCCACCACTGTCTGGAGCAATTAGGATTTTATACTGTTACCAACAGTCATTTTGCTGACTTCAGATTTAAGAGCTAATTTTCAAAGTCCTTTGATAATGTATCTGAAGACACTTCAACACAGATCTAGAAGCAAAGCTGAAACAAAAATCCCACTGGTTTCCCAAAGAGAGAACAAGAAGAGTCTCTAAACTCAAAGATGGTTGATTCCAACTACTGTTACTCATAGGAAAAAGTAATAATAATCATTTGACTAAGATAAGGTGTTGAAATGTTGATAGAAATCTAACTTACATAATATAAAATTAAATAATATAATATAAATGCAAAGGATTAAAATACCATATAATTTTGAAAACATTACAGTGTGCATGAGTGATTCTTTACTAGAGAGTCTCAAAAAAGCATGTAATTTCATCTTCCATGAAAGCTGTATTCTACCTATCGGATGTGTTAAAAATGGCATTTCAACCTCCCCTTTGAAAGTCTTTGATTTTGTGGGTTACTGTCAATCTGCTGTCATTAATGCATTTTGTGTATTTAATGTATTTCTTCTTGATGAATCTAAGTAAGAATCTCCAAATCAGCCTTGTGTAATGACAGGTAAAAGAAGTTATAATTGGATCAATGGAAACTATTGGAAATGAAGCAGTATTTAAACTTTATTTTGTTCATTTTCCCGAAGCAGAACTTATAGTAAAGGCTTCTGAAAACTATTTGAAGTTATATTTTTAGTTCTTGACTATAACACTTATGTGAGATAAATGAATTTGGAAGTGCACATGAAGTGCAAGTTATAATGCATATCTCTCTCACAAATCACTTGCAAACCATTTGGAAAAAAATCTCAGTAAGCCATGTACAATGATAGCAAGAGACAAACTTTTGAACTGAAAGCCAACATACTGAACCTGCCAAGAAACAGACTCCAGCAAATACGGAGCTACAGAGAAGAAATCTCAACACTCCTTAAGTGAGACTGACTGCCTAAAATTATTAAAAAGAAAAATTTTGGTTTGTAAGTGGCATCGCAATGCTACAAAATACAAAATTTATACTCAGTATCATGGAATTGTGTCTAGCCAGAAATATAAACCTTTATCAGCTCTTAGGAGGCCCCAAACCTGCAAATTTTTTCTCATCAAGGTTGTTTTCTCCGTTGAAGTAGCTGGACTATGTCTACCACTGAGTAACAGAGCAGAGTGTTGGAAGCAATTCAGCACAACAGTCATATCAACAGTAAACCATTATTACACTTTGGAAGCAAGTATCACTGTTTTATCTAAATGTGATGACAACTTAACAACATTTAACCTCCTGTCTTGTGCATATAATTGAAGTAATAATAATAAAATAATTAATCCAAGAAGGATATCTTCAAGTGCCATTATAATCACACACATCATTTTATTTCCACGTGGAAGCTATACTTTCATAAGTATGTTGTCATTCAAATGAAGGAAGTAGATTATTCATTAGAAGCAAAACTAGGAAAAGGTCAAATGTCTTGCTTAAGCAGAAACATCAAGCAACCATTTAATGATATAGAATAATAACACCACTACTGTCCTCAAGCAATAGAGAAGGCTTACAAGTTTGAGTATCTTTCAGCCAGCACCCTTAAATTGGGTTGAAGGCGCATGAAGACACAGTTACTGTGTTCAAGTCTTGGTCATTTCAGAAGTTGTGTAGTCCAATGGCCAATACTTTCAGTAGTGTAGTGAGCTTTTATCCAGTTTGAATACTGGAATCAGACTTTAGCTCACTGAATGACTGACACTCACATTAGGCTCCTTCTTGTGGATTTTTCCACTTATTTATGCAACCTCTTGAGTATTCTCTGAAAGGTTCTTGAACTAATGTTAATCAATAACCATTAAAGGATTTTAAAAGGGATAATTTAACACTAGCACTCCCTCACAGCTCTCAGAGAAAGCCAACACACTAAGAGTTCAGTGTTCAATCTGATCTAACCACAGTAATTAAAACCTTCAAATGTGGGCCTTATCCACACAGCCTCTTGTTCAGTAGAAACAAGTTTAGCCTTTGGCTTAACCTCTGTCTAAAAATCAATCTCAAACAGATGACATGTAATCTTACTGAACATTGTCATTTAATTCCACAGATTCATATTTCCTGTCATTGGGGATATACTGTATATTTTACAGGAAATATCACTTTCAGAAGCTCTATTGTTCTGACTTCAAGAGTTTTCTGACGTTGCCAAAGAAGTCTGGAGACTGGTGATAGGTTATTAAACAAATGGCCTTTTGGATTTGCAAAATCCAATGTGAGTGGGCTTCCACTCACATAATTTATTAGGATAAGAGAATAGGGTTTTTTTCATTTGGAAATTGGTTTATCCAAACAAAAAGCTGCACCATGAGCTTGAAAGAATTTCTTTCCAGTTCTCCCAGGCTAAATGTATCAATCCTAAAAGGGAAAGATCATTAAGTGATACCTGTGGAGTCAGAGAAGAGGAAAACTATTAGAAACTTTAATATCAAATCAAGAGAATAAAATTTTGCTGTTTGAGCCATTTATTATTCTTAGGAAACACTAGGTCTCAGATTTGGAATAGCAAGTCTCGGGTTTAGCTGAAAGAGCTCAATGTCTAAGTTCCCAGGATAGTCTAGTAGATGCTCAAGTACACACAGCTGCACAGGAAAACAGATACCTTTAACATACAACTTGAGCAGTTGTTGAGAACATGAAAAAATTATTTTGAGAACCGGGTAAAATGTAAAAAATCAAAAAAACCCGAGGGACTAAAATACAAAGACTGATGGTCTTATGTCTGTTTGTTGAAGAAAAGATTGTCAGGCAAAAATTGTAGGAGTGATCTGGGTCAGGTCTGCTAGGGTGTCTGGTCACCTGGGATGCAGGCGGCAGGTCTGTGCAAGGTACTCTGACATGTAAGAAAATTATTGACTCATCTGCTTCTACTGAAGGTCAGCACTTAATCTACTGTGATGCTTTTTAAAGCACCTTTTCTAAATTACCACTCAGTTTTGCACCTGGTCACTTTTTGACACTGAGCTGTCAAAAAAAAAAGTTTGAAATGGAAACTAGCTCTTAAATCTTATGCATCCTTGAGTTAGCAAACCTTTATATTCCTATTCCTGAGCACAAAGTACTGACAGATTTGTCTTTTTTAGCAAATACATGCATAGCTTCTCAGCAAAATCAAGCCACTGCTAGTCAAGATGCTTTTTCTGATTGCTGTATTTTAAAATCACGCATTATGACTCCTTTATAAACATCCTTGTCTTCTATTTGTACAGCTCCTACCAGAACAGGGAATCTGTAGACACTACTGGTCCATTCATACATGTTGACACGAGACATAGAATAATGGTTTTGGAGTTATATTACTTCTCCATTCCTGAACTGGTTAGGAGCAAATATGGTTGAGAGAAATTGGACTTAGAGCAATAAGCTATGGATCAGCGGAGCCAAGAGCCTTAAACACAGTAGACGAAACAAGGGAAAATGCCCCATATTAAAGTTCATATTTTCTTTTCTCAGTTAGGACATTTCCAGGATGTCACTGGATGGCACAGATGCTGGAGGAGGAGGGAGTAAACAGAGCAGAAAAACCTTAGCAGGTCACTTAAATTGTCTATTAAAATCGTGGCCTTAACCTTTCCTGAGTGTGTAAAAGGTAGAGATGTGATTGAGCATGGAAGGAACAAAGAAAGTAGATTCTTTTTGTGCTCTTTCACAAGAAAGTTGATGTGTGCATAGATAAAATAAATTATTTTTAACATTTACAAGAATAAAATAAAAGGAGCATAGTACATTCTATCAGTCTGCTAAGCAAAACTGTTATTCTCTTTCATGGGTTAAACTATATCTTTAGACTCCTAGGGATTTTTTTCATCGTTATATTCTGCAAAAGGCTTTACTTTTAGGGTCAGCCTTGCAGATGAAGAACATGATTACAATAAATTTAAAGAATCCTACTTGGCCTTTAGAAACTGCATGTATAACAAACATATTTATGACTGCAGACACAGGAAAAAATCTACACTTCATAGGTATTAAAACCATGGTTAAACTGAAAACCTTTTCCTTTCTTTCTGCTATAACTTGGGACAATGCTTAATTATATGTGGGAGCAGTATATTTTCCAGATAGGAAAACTTTGCCTGTTGTCTTTTTCAAGTGTTAATGTATCCTGCTAATAAGACATAAACAACTAAGAATATTGATATGTAAGGAAGCTGTGTTAGTTAAAAGAGAAAGCTGGGAGTGTTGACATAGGTCTTTCTAACTCTAAATTTTGTCTGTGCTTCCTTAGCTAATCAATCTTCCTTGAAGAATATGGGGAAAAGAAAACCCCTGTATCAATTCCCTGCATAGATGCCCATTCAGTACATGCTATTCTTCATCTATATTAACAAAGTGATACCAGATTTCCTAGAACAAAGTCATAGACCTTTTCATAGTCCAATATTTTGCAAATTGTAGCATTAAAACTATAGACATTTGGAGAACTGTATGGAGCCGTCAATCATATAAGCATGTATTTTCAGTCTTTTCTTCTTGAGAATATGGAGGAATTTTTCTTCATACTTTAAACTGTTGACATAAATCCATAAATTCAGGATGAAAATTATAGCACAAAAGAGAGATGCTTCATAAAGTTATGAGTGATTGAAAACAGGTTACAATGCTAACTACTTTTCTACATTAATTATAGACGCCACTACCAGGCACATTCTATAAATACTCATCCTCTTCTCTAGAACAAGAGCACTTTCTGTGATCCTGTTATCACACTGAAACAGGAATTTTCATCCTTTTGCATTAACTGTATTTTGAAACAGAGATTTGTCTCACATACAGAGCATTTACTGTTCATGACAGTGTAATACCTCTGAAGTAGAGTAATTATGGCATTTTATGTATTTGACCACCTCTTACTAGCAGAAACAAGAGTAATTATTTCTTAGACCCCTTGCCCACAGCAGGACAAAGTTTGGGAATCTCTGCGCATATTTAAACTAAGATTTTCTGATTGGATTGGGAATTTCTTGAGATCAGTTTCATAATTTGGTATGAAGAGGAAGCTCAGCTCTGCACAAGTGCAAGGACCCAACAGCAGAAAAAGAGACTAGTACTGTTGCAGTTTAGCCTCAAGTACCAAAGACCTGAAGATTGCCAAAGGGCAGGGAGAGTTTAATTGCTGCTTAAGTTCCAGGACAAAACAGACCAGGCTACTGGGCTTGGGGAAGAAAACAGAAAATAATTTAATGCAATACCAACTAAAGCATAATCATAAAACCCCAAAACATAACCAACACAAAGCAGCACAGGGTGGTACAACGATAAAAAGTCCAACCAGCCCTTTAAGACCACCTCCATAGAACCATACAATCATAGAATGGTAGGGGTTAGAAGGAACCTTTAGAGATCATCTAGTCCACCCCCCCTGCCAGAAGCAGGTTTACCTAGATCAGGTGGCATAGGAACATGTCCAGGCGGGTCTTGAAGACCTCCAAGGAAGGAGACTCCACAATCCTCTGGGAAGCCTGTGCCACTGCTCCCTCACCCTCACAGTGAAATAGTTTTTTCTTATGTTTAACTGAAACTTTTTGTGTTCCAACTTCATCCTATTACCCCTTGTCCTGTTACTAGATACTATAAAAAAAGGGGATGTCCCAGCCTCCTGACATCCACTCTGTAGATATTTATAAATGTTAATAAGATCTCCTCTCAGTCTCCTCTTCTGCAGACTAAACAGCCCCAGTTCCTGCAGCCTTTCCTCATATGAAAGATGTTCCAGTCCCCTGATCATCTGGGTGGCCCTGCACTGGACTCTCTCCGGAAATTCTCCGTCCTTCTTGAGCTGAGGAGCCCAGAACTGGACAAAGGACTCCAGATGAGACCTCAACAAGGCAGAGTAGAGGGAGAGAAGAACCTTCCTTGACCTGGTGGCCACACTCTTCTTGATGCATCCCAGAATGCCATTGGCCTTCTTGGCCACGAGGCCACATTGCTGGCTCAGTTAATTCCATGAATTTCACAAATAAGAGAATTAATCTTTTGCTTATTCTTGTTTTGGAATGGTTTTAGGAAAATGAAATTTTGATTGGATACTGACAAGTCTAGTGTAAAAAATATGAAAAAAGAAATATTAAGTTTGAGCAGGACTTCATACTATAATCTCTGGTGAGACAGTCTGAGGTAAATTACTTAATAGCTATCCTATTTTAGACTTCTAATAAAAGTGCTATAGTCTGTATGTTGTATATGTTCTCACTTTTTCTTCTTCCTTCTATACAATGCATTTGATGTGATATATATTGGTTGTAAATATTTTAATATCTTGCTACCAACAGAAAAACTTGCACAAGAGTGATTGATCTAAAAACTGATAGCTATTTCAGCCTGATAGCATGTTCTTTTCCCTTCCTCCATCATAAAAATCTTACTTTATCTTTCCTTACTTACAGTAAGTGTAGGGACTCCCTATTTGAAAAAGTCATAATTAAACGGGTGAACTATCCCCATGTTGTACTCTAAAAATGTCAAGAGATATTTCTGAACAGTCCATAATTGGCCTTTCACATATTTCCTATGTCAAACATTTACCACTAGCATAAAGCTCTTCTGTAGTAAATTTTTGCCACAACTAATATTCTAGTTTTGAAGCACAATGGCATAAATACAAGATCTGTTTTTTAATATATCTTCTACTCTTACATAGCACAGAGGGACAAAAAAGGTAAACTATTGTAATCTGATGGAAAGATATTCCCATGTACACAAAAAGTAAAAATCAGTATGAATTATGTTTTTAAGCCTCTTTATGTGTTTTAAAAGTTTTATTCTCAACGTGCAACTGTTTTACTGTGAAAATATTAATAGCGAAACACTGAGAAATTTGCAGCTCTAGGATGCTAGACATGGTCTTCCTCATTGATATCAAAAATCTGATTAGAGATGAAAGCATGTGCATCCACTTTAAGCTTAAATAGCAATTTAAAAGAAGGATAAATGTCATACCAGGGTTCTCATGAGGTGAGAGGCTACACCAGAATTCAGCTGGTTTTGTTTTATGGAAAGTTCACTTTTCAAGGTCACATATGGGAGCAGTTTTCTGGTGAAACTTCCATAGCTGGCCATTTTTCAGACAGCTCTACAGAAAGCTCATTACTTTGAAAAAAAACCCCAAATTAATTACTTCTTTTTTCACAGATTGATTTAATACAACTTAAAATTAAAAGAACCCCAAAAATGTGGGGGTTTTGATACTCCAGTAAAAGAATATTAAAACTATAGAACTGAGAACTTTCATGTTGTTTTTTCCCCTTTTTAACTACTATGCTTTTATGTAAAGAATCCTTTTCTAAAGGGAGTTAGTAGGAATGTAGCTGATAACATATCTTCAGAGATATTTCCTAAGGAATTTTACTTTTTTGGGCATTTCCATGCACTCAGATTAAAACTATGTGAAGATGAAAAACCAATAGTTAATGTGTACTGCCAGAATTATCTTAAAAAAAACTATTCTAAAGCAATATCTGCTCTGATTTCTCTTTAACCAGATTTTATATTTTGGTTCTAACTTAAGGCTGTGGATCTATGGAAACAAAAAATAGCAATTGCTCCCTGGGGTTAATACAGTGCTTCAAAGAGGGACATTTAATAAGTACATAAGTACAGAGATAGAGTCATAGAAATCCTGTAAATAATGAGCTGAAAAGAAAGAAGCATTTCAAAGAAGGAAAGAACCATGCAGAAGTAGCATGTTTCATCTCTCTGACACAAAAAATTATGCTGAGCACTCTGGAGCTCCATCTCCTGGTGCTTGTCAAAGAACTAAAATAATTTCCAAGTGTTTCCTAATCTATACACAGATATCTCAGAGCATCCAAATTACATTGTAGAGGTGATTGCAAGATTCCTTATCCCACAGAGAGTCCAGTTTTAGGTTTGTAACCCTTGTGGACACAACTTTACGGAACAGTGGAGACCGCAATTATACAAAAGCACTGTGCAAAATAGAATTAAAATTTTGTGTTCTAATTTAGTTAGTTAGTTCTCCAGCTGTGAGAGTTTGAAGGAACTGTCATTTGAGGGTCAGAGTATTGTCTAAGAAATAACTATATTAATTTCTCAGTAGAAGCTTGTAATTTATAACCGATATAGATATAGATATAGATATAGATATAGATATAGATATAGATGATAGATATAGATATAGATATAGATATAGATTAGATATAGATATAGATATAGATATAGATATAGATATAGATATAGATATAGATATAGATATAGATAGATATGCATGTATGTACAAAAAATTCTCCATACATTTTTGATCAGAGATATTAAAACATTATTTTTACTTGGCAAAACAAAACTTGGCCAGAGGAAATACAATACAGACAAGTGTACTAAATATACAGTAAAAAAGTAAATGTAATACATGAGGGAATAGATCAATCAAGGTTAGGATACCACTTTGGAACAATGCATTATATGGTCTCAATGTGAGATTAAGTTAATGCATTTTGTCTATGCATCAGCCACAAAAACATAATAGGAAAGACACCACAAATAATAAATTTCAGGAATATTTCTGAAACAAGACGATAATTAACATTATTATGAACAATAATAATTTTATTAGACTATTTTTCTGTCATCTTGCTGGTAAATGTACTCATTCTTGTAATATTTCTATTAATTTTTCTTCATTAATAGATTCTGAAGTTAATATCCCATCATTTGTTAAGAAAGATCATTGCACAAATCTTAGAATGGGTTTGCTTCTATTACAGTATTTACAAGTAAATAAGCTATTTTCTTCAGCCAATCAAAAATATCATAACTAAAATACATTGCTACTACTGTATGGTAGCTGGATTGTTACTTTAATATACTATCTTCATTTGAGATATGGCCTTTTTATCAGCTCTGCCACAGTCAATCTAATAGTTAAGTTTACAACTTATCTATTTTTACTTTATTTGTTCATAATTTGAAGACTTAGAAGAAATCAAAATGGAAATAAAAATCTATTTAACAGAGGACTCTCAGGAGAGAAAAGTATATCAAGTGGAATGATGGTTTCTTTGAGAGTAAGTGGTAGCTGTGATCTGCACGTGGGAGCTATCACTTCCGCACTGCTAACATGTTGCTCTCCCCATCTTACACACAGTCTAGCCATCATCCAACTCCAGGTTTGTTTTCCCAGTGTAAAAAGATACTAAACTTGCCAATTTAAGCTAGTTTATTCCAGATTTGTCTTACTGTGAGAGCACATTAAATTGGGATAGAAGTACTCAGATGTACTCAGTAAAGTAAGGTGCACCCATTTCTCTTTCAGATAAATTAACTAATTAATAGTTTTAACATGTAGTAAGCATAAAAAAGAAAGAATAAATGTGAAGAGGGATATGAAGAGAAAAGAACAAAACTATGGACTTTTGCAACATTTTTTTTAAGACTAATATACACTGTATCTATTCTTAAGTTTAATAACATGTAGTCGTGAACCTAAAAAGATAGATAGGAAATTATTTGGGGCCACAAACTACCTTTCTTATGAATCATTATTCAGAAAGTCCAGTAATATATGTCCATTCTCCCACAAGGAGTAGAAAATACTAGAAATCATTGGTGTTTTTTGGATTTTTTTTAAATGTGGGAGACAGTGTCAAATGCTTTACTGAAATCAAGACAAATCACATCCACTGCACTACCACCATTTATCCACCTGGTATGTCTTCATAAAAGGTGATCAGGTTGGTCAAACATGACTTCCCTTTGGTAAAAACGATGTTGACTGATCCTAATGACCTTCTTGTCCTTTCAACAAAGTGTAGTCTGGCTGAACACATAGTGAGGTGGATTGTTAACTGATTAAAGAAAAGAAGGCAGAGAGTTGTGATCAGTGGGGAGGGTCTGGTTGGGTGCCTGTATCTAGTGGAGTCCCTCAGGGGTCAGTGCTGGGACCAGTACTGTTCAATATATACATTAATGATCTTGATGAGGGAATAGAGGGCACTGTCAGCAAGTTTGCTGAGTTTGTTGATGATACTAAACTAGGGGAAGTGACTGACACACCAGAAAACTGTGCTACCATTCAACAACACCTAGACTGGTTGGAGAGTTGGGCAGGGAGAAATCTACTGAAATTCAACAAGGGCAAGTGTAGAGTCTTACATCTGGGAAATAATAACCCCATGTACCAGTACAGGTTGGGGAATGAACTATTAAGAGAGTAGTGTAGGGAAAAGGGACCTTGGGGTCTTGGAGGACAGCAGGATGAGCATGAGCCGGCAATGTACCATTGTAGTGGCCCTGCTCTGGCAGGGGGATTGGACTAGATGATCTTTCAGCGTCCCTTCCAACCCTTAGAATTCTGTGATTATATATGTGACAATTCTCTTAGAAGTTATTCTTGCTACACAAATTATTGCAGATTCTTATTACAAGGCACATGCCAGATCAATAACGGGCTTTTATTAGTTCTCTTTCAGACCTTTCAGTATATTAGACATGGCTGATGTTGTAACTTAAAGCTTGACAGGAATAATGCAGAAAATTTTCAGAGCATTGGGAGTTTGAATGGGAAACTTCCAGTAGCTATGCTTTTCTTCACTTTTCTTGTAGCAGTCTGATAATATTTTAATGAATTCTGGTCTTAAGTTTAGACTCTGACAACACACAGACACATAATAATTCCTTAAAGTGGGTTTGTAATTCTACCCTAATATTTCTCCAGGCTTTCGTCTCTGTGTCTCCTTATGGACCACTTTCAGTTCTAGTATGCACAAGTGCTTTTGACATTGAATGATGGTTGGTCTACTTCAGGTTTGTTACACAACCTGTAATGATTTTAAAATTTCCATTGTATAGTTATAATTTCTAATTATTTTTAGAAGCTAATTATTATACAGCCTGTACTATTTTGTCTGTTGGTGCAGCCAGCAAAAAACTGCAAGCTGGAGATTTCCCACAGGAATGATGGACCTGAAGCTAATTACTCTTGTTGAAGAAGGGTCTGCTAGTCTGTGCAAGGAGGATTGAGCTGCACAGCTACTCAGTAGACTTTCTGTGAGGCTGTAGACTTTTATGCTACTTGGAAAATGCAAGCTGGGCTAGATTAGTATTACCTTAAATGTATAATATTCCTGTAAATACATCACTTCTAACTAGCCAAAATAGTTCTGCTAAGCCAAGCAACCTGTAAGTTGCTCAATTTCGCTCACCGCTATAGTTTTTGTTTCCTAGAAAGTATGTGCTAATTCTTACAGTGGTAGAACCACAGAGATCATTACACTCATGACCTTTAAAAAGACTATTGCTTTAAATGTTAGAGCCAAAGGCCTTTTAGGTATTTATGACTCTGGAACTTTGTTGCAAGGCATTGAGAACAGAACAATTTTGAATGAGACTATCATTTTGTTAAACTTAATTGAGGATGGAAGAAAAAGTTTCTTGTAATAGAGGACTCCTCGTAAGAACATTCCTTATACTCCTGATGTCTATTTCCTTTGATAACATAATATTTCCAGGCTCACATCATTAGCAATTTCAACAACATGTTGTCATTTTTTGTCAGGTAATTAATGAAAATGCTGGTTAATATCTAATGCAAGGTCAATACTTCCACTAATAATTTCTCTGCTCCCTAATTATTCACACTTTTTATGACTTTACATTAGCTTCCCATTAGCTTACCTTTCTTACTAGCTCATTAGCTTACCTTTCTTACTATCTTGTTATGTTCTCCATCTTAACTCACACAATCTCATGTGATAAGTATCAGTTGCATTAGTAGAACATAGAAACATTATAGGTCTACCATTTTCCTAAACCCAAAGAACAATTCTTGTCACCAAAGAAAGGCAGTAGCATGTTCTGCCACCACTGTCCTTGGTGAATCAATGATGTACATTATTAACTACATTTCTGTGATTTTAATTAGTCATTATGTCAAACTATTTTAAACCATACATGATATTGAATCACACTCAGCTGAATTCTGTTTGCACCTTAACTGCATAACAAGAGTTAGCTATTAGTCCCACTACTATACCATGGCAAGTCCAACGGCTATTGTTCAAATTTGAACAGTTGAATTACAGTGTCTTGGCTTTTTAGATTATCTCTGAATTACAGTGCCTAATGTTAACAAACTCATTGCAGAAATACCAGTGTGTGAGTTTTGACCAGATGACTAGAGAGAACATCTTCATCTACTACTGTTAATTTAGAATTAGCTGTTGCTTTTAAATCTGTATTTAGTGTACTACAGCACACTGACAGAGCACCTTTTTTAAGGATCAGCAAAATGTCCTTATAAAAGAAGCAGTAATGATTGCAATAAGCAGTGGAGTACACTGTGATTCTGTGATTCTGTGAAAAGAGTGTGACTGACAAGGAAACTACTGGAGGAGAATATAGCAGACCTCAAATGCTGTTTAACCTTGGGCAAGCTACAGCACAGTAGGGCTTAAGATCCCTCATCACTGTGTAACAGAGGATATGCAAACTGCTTTCTTTAAAAAGTGCATTGAAATACATTAATATTATATATTAATGAAACTGTTATTAACTATTTTACCAGAGAGTAGAAGCTATATATTTCCTGAAACCTTGCTAAGTGGACTCTCATGGGAGACCTTACAGCACACTCCTTTGTGAATTCACCCAGTGTGATTGGTAACTTTCAACTCCAAAAGGGACATCTAAGGCTTGCAATAGTTAGAAAATCAAACCATTCTCATTAGGCATTCCTAGAATGGCACAGAATCGAGTTAAAGGCCTGTGGTCAGTGGAGTTCCTCAGGGATCGGTTCTGGGACCAGTCTTGTTCAACATCTTCATCAATGAACTGGATGAGGAGACAGTGCACTCTTAGCAAGTTCCCTGATGACACCAAACTGGGAGGACTGGCTGATTCCCCAGAAGGCTGTGCTGCCATTCAGCAGGATCTCAACTGGCTTGAGAGTTGGGCAGAGAGGAACCTCAGGAGGTTCAACAAGGACAAGTGCAGAGTCCTGCATCTGGGAAGGAACAACTCCATCTGCACCAGTACAGGCTGGGGACTGACCTGCTGGAGAGCAGCTCTGCAGAGAGAGACCTGGGAGTCCTGGTTGATAATAAACTAAACATGAGCCAGCAATGTGCCCTTGTGGCCAAGAAGACCAATGGCATCCTGGGATGTATGAAGAAGAGTGTAGCCAGCAGGTCAAAGGAGGTTCTTCTACCCCTCTACTCTGCCCTGGTGAGGTCTCATCTGGAGTCCTGTGTCCAGTTCTGGGCTCCTCAGCTCAAGAAGGACGGAGAATTTCGGGAGAGAGTCCAGTGCAGGGCCACCCACATGATCAGGGGACTGGAACATCTTTCATATGAGGAAAGGCTGCGGGAACTGGGGCTGTTTAGTCTGGAGAAGAGGAGACTGAGAGGAGATCTTATTTATATTTACAAATATCTGAAGGGTGGGTGTCAGGAGGCTGGGACATCCCTTTTTTCTATAGTAGCTAGCAACAGGACAAGGGGTAATGGGATGAAGCTGGAACACAAAAAGTTCCACTTAAACATTGGAAAATCTATTTTACTGTGAGGGTGATGGAGCAGTGGAACAGGCTGCCCAGAGGGGTTGTGGAGTCTCCTTCCTTGGAGGTCTTCAAGAGCCATCTGGGCATGTTCCTATGTGACCTGAAGGAGTCAGGTGAACCTGCTTCTGCAGGGGGGTTGGACTAGATGATCTTTAAAGGTCCCTTCTAACCCCTACCATTCTATGGACTCAGTTATGATATGTCATGATTTCATATGTAGATACATACACTGACATTTAATAACCTCTAACCTTTCCTTCTTTTAGATGCAAACTTACAGTGTTAGATTTGGAAAAAGGAAGAATTTCCACTAACTATGCAGTGCACCCGCATACTTAGCACAGTAAGTTTCTGTTGTAAGTTTTCTTCTTGTTCCCATTAAATTGGACTTCTGAAGACTAAGGGCTTGTGAGCTTTGCACGTTAAAGGCTAAATTCTTGTTATAGTAAACCTGATTTTTCTTGAGAGAGATTGAAGGTAAATTGAAAAGAATGCCATGGAGTCCTTGTGCAAGTCATTTACCTTGTAGAGCTCTAGGATGAGAACTCAAATGCCACTCTATATAACAAGCTCAAAAATACTAATTTAAATAACTCCACTTGGGATCCACAACTGAGGCATTTTTTGATTGTGCATCCTGAACTCTCAAACAACTTTATTTGAAGAAAAAAAGAAGAATTTCTTTTTCAATGTATTAATTCAGGGTCTGAGTCTCAAAAGCATTTGAACATTCAAGGACTATTGCTATACCAAATCCTCCGTAACTGCAAGTATTAAACTTTAAAAGGGACAGACTACTTTTTTCAAATTCAAATTATTACCTTTACTTTTCACAAGAATAATAAATATATGCATATTCTTGTTTCAACTTTAGCAGAAAGTACAGTATTTGTGCTTTAAAGCTGAAAAGGTAATGCTTGCTAAGAAGTGGTGGAGAGGATGTCTAAACACCACCTTAATGGCTCAAAATTATACACAGGAACAAAAAACAAAGCTCGTATATCTAATATTGATCAAATAATATTTGGGAGAGTGTAATAAACTTATTTCATGGAAGATGCAACATGAACCACATTTGGCCAGTGAATTCCTTTGGTACAGATTTGTTGAATAGAATGCCAGGAAATGCCAGTTTAGTCTGGACAAGAAAAGACCGGGTTCCTTATCAATGCGTACAAATACATAAAGGGTGTGTGTCAGAAGGATGGGGTGAGTCTTTTTACTGCAGTGCCCAGTGACAGGACAAGAGGCAATGGGCACAAACTGGAACACCAGGAGTTTCCAGCACAAGCTGGAACACAGGAGCACATAGTTCTTTCCTGTGAGGGTGAGGGAGTCCTGGCACAGGCTGAGGTGTGGACGGTGTGGAGTCTTCTTCTCTGGAGATTTCAAAAACTACCTGGACATATTCCTGTGCAATCTGATTGAGGTGAATTTTCTCTAGAGGTCCCTTCCAACCCCTACCATTCTGTGATTCTCAGATATGGAGGAATATTTAAACTTTTTTGCAAAACAACTTTGTATTTTGTTTTTAAATATCCATAAGATCTTAAGTTCATGTTAGCAAGCAAACTTTTTCACCTGATTACTATGAGTTTTAAATATTTTGTGTTTGCCAAAAAAAGAACAAGATGCTAATTTTACTTCTTGAAAATGAAGAAAAAAATACATTTTGGAAATGGATCCTATGTCCTCAAAAAGGATGAATTTTATTAAACTCTCCCTTTTAAGTCAGCTGAGCTCAGTATTTTGCTGGTTTTAACAGATTTTTTTCCAATTCAAAAGTGACTTTAAAATACTTCTATGGACCAGAAAAAAAAAAAAAATCTTCAAAGGAATCTTAGTTCTTATAAAGATTTTTAGATGTACTTATGTTAAGTAGGCATCCCAACACCAATTTTTGGAATATCATTAATTTAGAACTCAGTGCCTCCTTTTAGCTATTGTGAAGATGGTGAGTTGTGTAAGAAATATATGCAGATATAATGAAAGTGTATGGCTTAAGGCAAAAGCAGTAGGTAAGAAATTAAAAATCGGCTTTCAAATTCAACTAGTTTCAGCATACTGTAGTTTTTCCCAATTAGTTTTTGAAGCTGGTTTTCAGACAAGTCCTACAATTCATATACAGTCAAAGCTCTCATTCAGTCATGGGAACTTTGCCTACTTACAAGAATGCAAGCTGCAGCACTTGGTCCTCAGAATTTAATATAGCTATAATGATTCATTATTAAATGTTTATTTGAATAACAACTGCTTATTAAGTGTATTACTATCAGATGATGAATGCAAAAACTGTTTAGTGAAAAGATGTTTTTTCTTTACATTAGTATGCAATTATTTAACTGAAAGATTCAAAGAGACACATCTAATTACAGTGTTGCTTTAAAAGTATTTAAGCATCAGTTATTAAAATAGCATTTGAAATATGCTTATGGACCTCCTGTAGTGTTGTTAAAATGCAAAATTATGTTTTCAGATTAGTACTTACAATATATTTCCTTTCAATACTGAACAAATCCTTACAGAATCTGCTTAATGTAAAGGATTGAACTGTTTCCTGTAAAACAAAGGAAGAAGATTCAAGAATTTCTATGTGTGCAGAACGCATCTGCTCAGGCTGAGCGATGCACATTTACCATCAGGCAGTTAAGAATCTTGTTGCTGAATTGGCATTTATGAGGAAAGCATCTATTATTATTAAAAGTAGTTGGCCATGTAGTTGTCTGTTATTAGAGAAATAAAGATACTTACCAATATCAGCAGCAAAACTAATTCAGCTTGCCATTTAGCATCTTCAAATATTTGTCCTCAAACTACTCACCTATAAGACAATATCACAAGTGTCTCGGTTGTGTCCTGATGTTTTGGTCACCTGGTTTTGGGGGATACTTATTTCTCCATCATGTGCTCCCAACAGTCTGTGGAGGACAGATAAGCAGCCTGTTCCCTGACAAGCTCCGTTTCCTGACAAGCTCTGTACTTTTAAGAACAATATAAAGAGTATAAAGAGAATAATCAGTGGTGGGTAATGTAGCATGTCAAATATCTAACAGTATTCTGGTTGGTCAAAGACACATAAGGAATTTGGATAAAAGGAGACAGATCCATAAATGGACATATGGATGTTAAGAGTAACTTTATACTACAAAGCAAGCATGATGTGGTAGAGCTGCTAATCTGCTGAACTTTAACAGGAACAGTAAAAGTCTGAATGACAATTCCTCTCCTCAGAAAAAAATTCTCTGCCCTATGGCTTAGGCACATAATAACTATCCTTGGTGAACTATTAAATTACAGGCTTTCAGTCTTTCACGGATGCAAGGCATCAAGAAAGAGTGCTAGATTCTTCTCTCACTAAGCCCCTAAACTGCTCAGTTAACCTCTTTCCACTCTTAAACTTCAAGTCTATATAGTATTATTATTGATTCTTTCTTTCTTCTTCATGCTGGTGTTAATGTTATTGATCTTTCTGACTCACATTTGTAATCCTGACACTTTGTTTTCTTCTCTGCCTTTTATTTCTTAGGGGCAGGAAGCCTTGGTCCTCCTTGTTCAGGGCTCAGGTTGTATACCTATGTACCCCATGCTGTTCATGCCCGTGGAAAGGATTCGGTTTTTATTTTTCATTTTTATTTCTTGTTTTCCCTTCTTTGTCCTGATTGTTGATTAGTAAATCAAACCGAGTTGAGTCCGTTTAGCCTGTGATGTTAATTGCTCAGCAATCTCTCTATCCTCACCTTGACCCATGAACCTCTTGTTATATTTCTCTCTCTCCTGTCCAGTTTAGGAGAGGGCATAACAGAATGACTTGGTGAGCATCTGACACCCAGACAGGGCTAAACCACCTACAATTAGTTAGCCACAAAATTTCCTAGAATGCTCAGTCTAGAGACAGGCTATTGGTTTCTTCCTTAAGATACCTTGCTATTCCATCAGTTTTGTGTAAACTAACTGTTAAAGCTCTAAGATTGTTGCCTCTTTCACAAACACCTTTATTTACTTTGCTTCATGCTTCATGCTTCATTTTTGCATCTGTTTTTTCCTAGTGTAGTAGCATGGTTATTTTGTTCTGTTTTTCTATTGCTCTATCAGATTCAAAGTATTGATTTTTGCCAAGTATCAGGATTCATTAGTAAGACTGTGGGTTGCTCCTTGAGCCTTGAGAAACAAGACTTTTTTAGGGGAACATGAATGTAAGAAGCAGGGAGAAAAGCCATGGACCACCACCTCTGCAGCAAGCCCTGCTCTCAAGTGATATGCATCACTCCCAGATCCACATACAGGAGATTTCTGACTCACAAAGCTTCTCCAAGTAGAATAGTCTATACGAAGAATACAAACTATGTAATAATATAATATAATATAATATAATATAACATAACATAACATAACATAACATAATATAATATTATAATATATAATATATAACATTATATAATAAAATTATATTCTAATATAATATATTATATTAGAATATAATTATATTATATTATACATTTTATATCTTTTATGCATATAATATATAATGTATATTATATGAGAAATTAAATAAACATATGATAATCTATAATAACATGTTAATGTATAATACAAACTATACAAAGAAATACATAAAGAATTAATTATCACACATAGGAACCTCAGGGTTAATTTTTCCAGCCAAACAATAGCACAGTGGAAATATGGTCATATTAACTGGAGAGCTAATGCAAAAAAATAAAAAAATCTATGACCAGTGCAAGTGGTTCTTACTATCACTGTTGGCCAACACACAGAGGTTCTGGATCCATCAATCAGTCAGCACTGAAAATAAAATAAAATATGGTCTAAAACATTACAGTATTGATTTAAAGTAAACTTTTTTAACTTGTGATCTAATTGTGACTTCACTTTTGGCAACCCTGCAGGGAGAGACTTGGGAGTCCTGGTAGATAACAAGCTAAACATGAGCCAGCAATGTGTCCTCGTGACTAAGAAAGTCAATGGCATCCTGGGATGCATCAAGAAGAATGTGGCCAGCAGGTTGAGGGAAGTTCTTTGCTCCCTCTACTCTGCCTTGGTGAGGCCTCATCTGGAGTCCTGTGCCCAGGTCTGTCAAGAGGGACAGGGAACTTCTGGAGACAGTCCAGCGCAGGGCCACAAAGATGATCAGGGGACTGGAGCATCTTCCTTATGAGGAAAGGCTGTAGGATCTGGGGCTGTTTAATCTGGAGAAGAGGACATTGAAAGGGGAACCCCATTAATATTTACAAATATCTAAATGGTGTATGTCAGGAGGTTGGGGCTGTTGTATCCAGTGACGGGACAAGGGCTAATGGAAAGAAGCTGTAAAAAAAAAAGTTTGGTTCCAACATTGGAAAAAAATATTTTACTGTGAGGGTGACGGAGCCCTGGCACAGGCTGCCCAGGGAGGTTGCGGAGTCTCCTTCTCTGGAGGTTTTCAAAACCTACTTGGACATATTCCTGTGCAACATGATCTAGGTGGACCTGCTTTGGCAGGGGGTTGGACTAGATGATCTCTAAAAGTCTCTTCCACCCCTACCATTCTATGAATTGCAATTCTATTACTGTATCACTGGACCTGGAGAGTGCTTTTTAAAAATTAAAACTGAAAAACTGAGAAAAAAACAGAACCAAGGCAGAATCCCATTTTCAGCAACATCTTGGAATAAAAAAGTTAATATTTTTTAGTAATAGCATCACAACATTTGCTTTCCCAGTAAATAATTATTAGCTTCCTTCTTGAAGGTGAAGGGGAACTGGTGTTAAGGCAGCTCCATGGAAGGTGCAGTGGAAATCAGAGTTGCTTTCTATTTTTTTCCCAAAAAATATAAATACTTTATGTTAAAAATTACCAGGTGCTAGTTTCAAGAGATGTGTCAAGAATAGCATGTAGCATTGACAAAGTTCAGAAGTGTGAGTACATCTATTCCATGTTTCCTTTGTTAAGCCTGCCTTTCTGATTCCTTGCCTAGTTCTGCCTTCAGTATAAAAGGACTCACAGAAGGGAAGAGTAAGAAACTTTCAGTCCTCTATAAAAATCCTAACCCAATCACAGTTCTGGTGTCTCTTTATATGTCTACAGCGGGATCTAAAGGGCTCTTAGAAGTGATTATGGGCAACTTCTCAACATGGCGCATGAGAAGAAGAGCAGTGTAGCAACAGGAACCCTTGGTCCCTGCTGTGAGACCTAACTGGGGCTAGTGGCAACTATCAAACTCTCTGCATGGGAACCCAGCAGGAGAGTCACAACAGCTCTTAAACCCTCTGCAGGACATTAGAGTTGAGTATTAAAAAATACTAGAAAAATAACACAGGAGTACTTAAATATTATTTGATCATTAACACAGTAATTAAGTCAGTGATGCTCTTGCCTGTTGCCGTAATTTAAGAGGTTTCAGCATCTTCATTATAATCAGTAGCAGTGATTTCCTATGGTTCATTGCCCATAGAATGTTTACCGTGGAAAAAAAAATACAACAAAAAAAAGGAGAGGAAAAGACATTGCCATGATGGCAACTAACATCCACTATGGTGCTCATGCCATGTCTGAGCTACAAATCACTCTGGTGAGTGCTTCATTAGGCTTCAGGGGTCCACACAAGGCTCATGTGTTCCTGAAAGCTTTTTATAGAGGCTTTTAACTAAGATTTCTAATGGAACCTTTTTTGAGGAAGCAGGACACTTCTCAAGTATAGCTGTGTTTGGAGTTTTTTCTCTTCTCACTTTTATTTTAAAGATAACATTCTGTATTTACTAGATTATGACACAAGCATACAGAAAGTGAACTATCAAGCTCTGCTGCCACCAAGATGCGACTTTAAAAAGTTATCAGATATTAATTTATCTAACAAGCTCTCACACATTTTGCAAATGGGAATGTAAGTGATAGTTTCTATATACCAACCAGATTGCATGATTAATTAATGCATTACAAGAGAAGGAATATTGACACTTAAAGCAAGATTGCGTGACTCTCTTCAGAACATTAGTCTTTATGGTTTTGATCTGAACTGGGCAAAGAATTACAACAGTCAATCGACTTGAACTGTTTGTATTGATCTGCATAGAAGGTTGGAAATAAAAAGATATATTGTCTTACTATAAGCTTTTTTTCTGCTTTTATTTGCTTTACAACAGAGCAATATTTTTCTGAGCACAGATTGAGAGCAGTGGCTCTATAAAATGGCCCAGGAGGCTTCTGCGGCACCATTAGAAGCACATTCACTCTGCTCAGAAGCTGCTAAGCAATATTGCTGAGGAAATCAAGTTCCCTGGTATATTATTCTTCCAGCTGCCATGATGAACCAGTACTTGAAATCCGTTTGAAATCATTCTGGACTATGGTGACAATGATAAAAGTAGTGTAGTGAATTTTTCTCCTAAAAACATTGCTTGCCATTTGAATGACTCTTTCAAAAATTAAATTTCTTGGGAAATCACTTAAGATAAGAGAATTACTATTAGGACCATAATTGTTGTTTCTCGAGTTAATGACACACAGGTTTATTTATTTGTTTTCTCGTTTTCTCCCTTCTTTTATTTTTTTTCTTTATTTCTTTATTTATTTCGGTCTGGGCTCCAGTTTTCCACAAGCAGGTTGTGATTGCCTTGAATTCATCTGTTAACTGAGTTTACCCTCCAAGAGCTGAAAGGAGCTGTTTGACTCAGCACAGATATGGGCTCTGGCACAGGAAGATAACTTCGGAAGTAGCTGTGACTCAGGGTACAGCTCTTCCTGTGCTCTCTTCACTTAACAAGATAGGAAAGAGGTAGGGGTGCAAAGTGCATTCTCTCACTCATTCTCAGGGTGCAGCTGGCCCAGGCTGCCTTAGCAGATTGGGTTGCTTACATCTCCATTGAAGAGGCTTTCAGTGACTAGAAAAGAGCATTTTAGCTAGAAATGATAAAGCAGGCATGGAAGAAATTCTATCATACACTCCACAGAAAGACTAAGCTGGTGAGAATTAACAAACCATTGATGCAATAGGAGAAAAAGGGAACCTTCCTGGGAAAATGAAGGCATCTCCTCTCAAATTAATCCATGCCATCGAACTGTTGTAACCGAGAAGACCGTTTGTTCCCAACTGTTTAACTTTGCCACATTTTGTACCACCTGCAATGACATTTCATTACTGTGGAGTGACAGCAGCAAAACTACCACGCAGTTATCAGCAGGAAAGGAAATTAGCAATGTTATGATTAACAAAACAGCTCTGACTTAACCACTGCTGAGAGAAGACAGCCTCCAAAGAAATCAAATACTGCAAGTTACAAGGAATGAAATATCAGCACCACCATATGGTTCCCTCCATCTACTTCCTCGTGTGAATCAAAAAGGGCTGAATGTGGCCAGACAAACTCAGAAGGAAGAGCATCATTTCCTTTTGGATTTTCTCTGATCCTCTTTCATACATTTGATTCTAAAACCTCAATGTGCTGCCTCTCTATCCTGAATGAAGTCCAAAAAGCTATTCAGAAAAAATAAGAGGTTTTGTGGTAATTTTTTGAGGCAATTTTTAATGAATACCCTTCTCATGTGCAGCCAACAGTCTTCATGTTTGCAGCTCTTTAAATTGTTCCCACAGGGCACAGTAATCTGATGGGAAGCTTAAAGGCACACAGCTGAAATCTAATCTGTTCTGTCATGCTTTTTACAGATTTCCCTGTTCTTGTAATCTCTAATTCAGATAATTAACTGGAAAACAGTTGTGAGTGAGGAATAAAATCTCTCCTGTGAAAATCAACATATGCAATGAGTCCTGTCATAACTAGAGTGGTTTGCTTGTGCAAAGCAATACTCAAATGCTATCCTTACTTTAGCAGAGATTTCATTATGGTATCAAATCAAGAAAAAATTGTATTAGCTGCATATCCTTATGGTGTAATTTTCTTTGTTGCAGGAACTACTGACATAATTTGAGCTAAACTGATGGAGTTATATAAAAGCAGAAAATGTCATTCAAGAAGATGCTTAGGATGAATCAACATTTGTAAGGCTATCTGTGCCTTTCCCTACACAGCTTGATAGTTAAAACAATCTTCAAGATACAGATCAAGCTTCCATGCTATTTTTGTTAGTAATAAAGAGAAAAAGTCTCTCTATATATAAATCACTAAAATAAATGCAAACATTCGATCATATTATCTTTATATTAACAAGTCTTCCAAGGATGTGACAAATTTGTGCATGAAATTAATATTTTGCAGCATTTTTCTACCTTTTCAGAAAATCAGAATGTGACATACATAACTACTACTCACTTCTGACTGAATTGTATAATGAAATCCAAATAATAAATCTATCCAAAATATATACTAAGTTTAAGGATGCATGTGACTATCTGTGGTACCTGATGTGGTGTTGTTACCACCTCCACACTGGTTGACTGAAACATAATAAACAGAACATTACAGATGCCGTCCAGCAAAGCATCTACTTACAGGGACACACAAACTAGATGATAATCACAGCCATGAAAATCTCAGCATTGGAACAGATAGGTCAGCAAACTGTTCTGAAAAAGATCCATGTCATCAGTTCAAAAGAAGACCTATTAAATAGTGGACAGCTGGGATCCCAGCACATTCTACTCCTCACCATAGTGAAAACAAAGATATGCATGAAGTGATTTTAATAAAAGTTCAGGTTTCTAGAATTACTTCCTTCTCACACTTTGAATTACCTCTCATGTGAGTGACTTCAAACTTTTTTTAGATAAAGTTTTGAGGCACAAGGAAAGAATGAGCTCAAGAGGGACAGAGAACTTCTGGAGACAGTCCAGTGCAGGGTCACCAAGGTGATCAGGGGACTGGAACATCTTTCATATGTGGACAGGCTGCGGGAACTGGGGCTATTGAGTCTAGGGAAGAGGAGACTGACAGGAGATCTTATTAACATTTATAAATATCTAAAGGATGGGTGTCAGGAAGTTGGGACATCGCTTTTTTCTATAGTAGTTAGCAACAGGACAAGGGGTAATGGGATTAAGCCAGAACAAAAACAGTTTCACTTAAATATAAAAAAAAACTATTTTACTGTGAGAGTGACAGAGTAGTGGCACAGGCTGCCCAGAGGGGTTGTGGGGTTGTGGAGTCTCCTTCCTTGGAGATCGTCAAGACCCACCTGGATGTGTTCGTATGTGGCCTGATCTAGGTGAACCTGCTTCTGCAGGGGGATTGGACTAGATGATCTCTAAAAGTCCCTTCCAACCCCTACAATTCTGTGTGATTCTATGTAGTGAGAAGGAATCTTTGTAGGAGTCTGTCCAACTGAGTGATTAGTTTAATATTGCTGAGATTTTTATGGTAATATTAATGATGTGTTTTGGTGCATAAAGTCCTGGATCAACACAATTTATTATTTTAAATAAAAATAAATAAACAAATACAAGACACATAGGAGAAGCTTCTTGCTTAACCTTATCCACACTGTGGTATAACCACAGAGACAATAAAATTAGAATAGATATTCTACCCATTTAAGAAACTGCATGCATTGAAACCTCTGATTTTATTTAAATGGTAAAGAAAATATCAAGAAGATGAAATTTATCATCAAAGTGTATATTGCCACTCTAACAGTTTACTGTTAGTAAAGAAAAGGTTCAGGCTACCATATGGGAAATGCAACTATCATTTTCCCTTGATTATAAGGCAGTATAATTATAAATTTATTTAGCTAAATGAACATTTTAAATCGTGTTTGTTCAAAAAAAAAAAAACCTATCAAAACCAGTAATGTCCTCCTTATTTACATCTTTTAATCACTACACTTCTTCAGACTACATGTATCAGCTTTTAAAATGTAGTAAGAAGAAATCATTTCCAGTCAATCTAGAAAAATAAATCCAGCTCAAGGTTTCATTTTCTCCATGTTTTCTAACTTTAAGTTTCTAGGGAAGGGATTTCTGGTTTTCCTACTACTTATTTTGTTTTCTAAGGCAGTAGAAAACATCTGGCTACCCACTGTCACATATTTTATAAATTTATATTTCATACATTTTGAAAACCTCGTGGGTATTTTGAGTGCAGCTTTAAGTAGGTAAATGGTAATGCGTCTGGTGAGCATGACCCATTCTGTATATCTCAGCATAGTATAGCAACAATTAAGTCAGAAGTAGTTTCACAATTAATTTCATCATAGAACTGACTGTATTACTATATTAACATTGTTAAATTCCATGTTAGTTATGGGTAGGGAAATAGCTTTTGTACACCTACTTCTAACACTTACTCAGTCTAACATCATCTCAAAAACAGCCAAATCTAGGGGGGGAAAAATGACATAAATGCTAAAATAGAAAATGCTCTAGTCCATACTGCTCTGTTCTACACAGTTTTTCATTAAGCTCATTGCAGCTCAGTTTCTCCTTCAATGAAAATTCCTGTTGAAACAGTAAGAGTTCTGACTATCTAAAGCACAAAGAACTGACAGACCTGAGTCACACACAGAGTTATGTGTCATCTAAATTTGTGAGCTGATTAGTTTAGTTTAATTGGTGCAAGATTCCCAGTGGAAAATTAAATAGATCAAGTTGTCCTCTGCTTAGGCAGAGAAAACCATCATTTGTTTAAATTGGCCTAATTCCTGAGTTTAAGCAAAGCCTTTCTCTCTCCTTCTTTCTCTTACTACTCTTTTTTTTGAAGAATCTGGCTACTCTGAGAGTTTTCCATCCAATATGGCTACATCATTGATAGAAGACAAGGTACTGTAAGACTATGGAAAGCTATAGAGCACATCAGATTACATTTTAATTTCCTCTCTGTATGATTCAGCTTACTAAAAAAACTTTTTAAAAAGTCCTATTGTCTTCTGCCATCTTTCTCTCTGTGTATTTAATGTGATTAGGAGGAGTGTCACAGTTTTTCCCTGTACACACAGTGATAGGTCTACAGTAAGATCAGACTTCTGATTTTGCCTAGTAGTTAAATTTTTGGTAATTTCTTCATACATATGTCCTGCTAGCTAAAATGCATTTCTGATTGGGATTTTTTTTTCTTTCCCTGACATGAATGGGAAGCTTCTTATCACAATTGGTATTATGTTGAATTTTGTCAATAAGGCCATTAAAGTTTGAAGAATATGAGATGCTACAATGAAGTCAGATGGCCTATGCCAAAGGAAAAGTTGGTCAAGGTTCCTTTTGGTTTGGTGTGATTTTCAGCAGATACATAGGATTTTTACTGGCCTATATTACATGAATAATTGTATTGGAACTACTATTACCTTAGGCAAACTCATTTTTCAGGACGATTTTTCTAAACATGGTACATCTTCACAAATGAGGTACTGTTTTCATAGCCTGAAAAGCATTTGGAACTGAAAAGAAGGCTTTTTATCCTTCAGATACACTTGTATTGATTCCCTTTAGAGCTGGACAAAAAAAAAAAAAAAAAAAGAAAAGAAAAAAGGCAGCTGAGAGCTAATCAATGCCTCTGTTTTGGGAAGCTTGGCTGTAATCTAGAAAGAATTTGTTTTAGCATTGCATACTCCCAAAGTCATGTAAAGAGGTTGGTGCCCCTAAGATGACTGCTACACACTTATCATGGTCTCCATTTCAGATTTGGGATTTGATGGTGTAAAAGCTCACGCTCCCTTACTAAACTTGAGTGATTCAAGCTTTACCCCAAGGATGGGGCAAAATCTCTTAAATTTTCACGTGCTACACATTACTGAAGTACATTCACTCCAGTATTTGCAGATGTTTGCATTTTTAGAGAACAGGAAATATTTCCTTCACAGAAAACAAGAAGAGTTCTTCCAACACTCTTGAATTGAGCCGTAAATCCAGTCCATGCTGAGCGGCGGTAAGGAAACACCAGGCTGTGTAGAGCAGATGAGCTTTCATACCAACTGGCTGCAACTCACTCTGGGAAATGTTTGGCAGACAGAAAAGCAGCTGAGGCACAATTCCCTTAAACATGTACTCAGGGCCACACTGCACCCCCAAAAGGCACACAGGGCCAACAGTGACTCTCCATGTGTTGTTCAGATTCATTCAATTTCTTTAGATAAATGGACATTTGAAAGAATGATCTATTCCTCAACGTAATTAAGACAAACCTACATTACTGTCAACTTTCAAAAATAAGGTACTCAGTTTTCCTAAATCAGAAAAGATTCATTAGACAGAAACATGTATAATGTCATGGTGGTAACACCCACTGCTATCCATCTACCTGAAACTCCCAGATTCATCTTACATTTAGTGAGAAAAAGCAAAGAACCAATGCTTCACTTCGTTATCCTTTTCTCAGCTAATTTTCTTTTAAATTTCATTTTTAAATCTTTCTGCATTGCAGAGAAGCATGTGTCAACGGATCAGAATTTAAAAGGTGACAAACTGTGAAGAATTAAAACTTCTAATTTAACAGATGAGCAACTGCAAATAAAATCTCAGACAAACACAATTTTAATGAAAGGTGACATGCTGGAGATAGGAGGATTTTTTCCCTCTCCTTCCATCAAGTAACAACAAATTCATTTAGGAAGCCATACAATAATGCTGTGAATGCAATGACAAATTCATATTCTGTGCTGTTTGCTTGTTTGCTTTCTGAAATCATATATGACACTTCTTTTGTAATACTACATTTTCTTCACACTAGATGTGTCAACATTTGCTCATGTCTGGACTAGCTCTCATTCCTATTACTATCAGGTATAGCTCTTATTTTTCATCTGCTCAGTGGAGCTTTCCATTTACTACATTTTAGCCTGCTGACTGATGGGGGGAGAGCTAGCATTGCAGCAGCCTTTCTGAAGATTTTCAGCATGTTGTGACAATTTCTATGAAGAGAACTGGCTGGATATATATGTTGGCCACTTTCTTGTAATGAAATTTTGCGCTGCAACAAACATCAGAAGGAAAACTAAACATTTATGTAAAGGAGCACACTGCACATGAAGTACTATTTCTTTAGTCCTTTTATTAGGGCTAAATCCAGGTCAGTCATTAAGATTTGATTTCCTTGAAGTCAAAAAGTCAGGTCCAGAACCAATTCAAAGCAGCAAAGCTTTGCAAAGTTAATGGGTAGCCACACTAATGTACATGAATTAGGGAATTTGGCCCAGTCATACGTAATCTACCTCTTTTCAAGATTAATGCAGTACTCTGTGTCTATACCCAGCAGTGAATTAAAAAGTCAGCAGAGTGATAAAATCTACTTTAAAAGAAATAGCATTACCTCCCTCATACAAAGTGTGCACTTAAATACATGTGAATTATGCAATTCACCTACTATTGGTAAGCATCACTTGACTACCTCTCTGAGGATCATGTTGAAATAAATTTTTAGATGTGTACAATTAAACTCGAGCACAAAGAGAGGCTGAATAACTTCAAATTATTTAGTAACAAAATACTGTGTTTACTACACAGAAGATTGTTATCACATGCAGGAATAGGAAGGCCTTAACCTAAAATGCATTGTCTTACATAAGATCATAGGAATAATTCTTTTGGTCCATCTGTGCTTCAAAGTATAATGCATGACAAAGATTTTTGTAAATTATAATTGCAATAATCCAATAATAAAAGATTTGATCCAGATCCACTGAATGAAATTTCCAACCCAGTGACTGGGAGACTTCAAGGTACCAGAGTCAACTCCCAGCATACCTTCCAGCTAGTAGTCACAGAATTACAGAATCTTAAGGGTTGGAAGGGACCTCGAAAGATCATCTAATTTAGCCCCCCTGCCAGAGCAGGGCCACATAGAGTAGGTCACAAAGGAACTTGTCCAGGTGGGTTTTAAATGTCCTCAAAGAAGGAGACTCCAGAACCCATCTGGGCAGCCCATTCCAGTGCCCTGTCACCCTCACAGTGAAGAAGTTTTTCCTTATGTTTCTTTGGAATCTCTTATGTTCCAGCTTATACCCATTGCACCTTGTTCTATCATTGGACACCACTCAAAAGAGCCTGGCTCTATCCTCCTGACACCTGTCCTTTACATATTTGTAAATATTAATTAGATCACCTCTCAATCTCCTCCAAGCTAAAGAGCCCCAGCACCCTCAGCTGTGCATCATATGGGTGATGCTCCACTCTCTTCATCTTTGGACTCTCTCCAGCAGCTCCCTGTCCTTCTTGAACTGAGGGGCCTAGAACTGGACACAGTATTCCAGATGTGTTCTCACCAGGGCAGAGTATAGGGGGAGGAGAACCTCTCTCAACCTACTGCCCACAGCCCTTCTAATACACCCCAGGATGCCATTGGCCTTCTTGGCCATCAGGGCACATTGCTGGCTCATGGTCATCCTGCTGTCCACCAAGACCCCCCAGGCCCCTTTCCCCTACACTACTCTATAAGAGTTCATTACCCAGCCTGTTCTGGTACATAGGGTTATTCTTTCCCAGATGCAAGACTCTATACTTGCCCTTGGTGAATTTCATACTTGCTGACAATGCCCTCTGTTCCCTCATCAAGATCATTAATGAATATATTGAACAGTATCAGTCCCAGCACTGACCCCTGAAGAACTGTGATAGATACAGGCCTCCAACTAGACCCTGCCCAAAACTCTCTGCCTTCTTCCCTTCAACCTGATCATCCAGTCCACAATTTCTCAGTTTTACTGCCAGGATGCTGTGAGAGGCAGTGTCAAATCCTTTATTAAAATCGAGATAAAACACATCCACTGCACTACCATGATCTATCCATCTGGTTACATCTTCATAAAAGGCTGTTGGATTGGTCAAATATGACTTCCCCTTGCTAAAGCCATGTTGACTGCTCCCAATGACCCTCTTGTCCTTTACATGCCTGGAGACAGCACCCAGGATATGTCATTCCATCACCTTTCCAGGGATAAAGGTGAAGCTGACTGGTGTGTAGAAACCTGGCTCCTCCTTCTTACCCTTTTGAAGACTGGAGTGACATTTGCTTTCCTCCAGTCCTCAGGCACCTCTCCTGTTCTCCATGACTTACTGGAGATGATGGAGAGTGGTTTAGTAATGATTTCCACCAGCTCCTTCAGAACCCACAGGTGTATCCCATCAGGATCTATGGATTTATGGACATCCAAATTGCTCAACTGATCCTTAACCCAGTCCTCATCAACCAAACATCCTTTAATCTGACTTCCCCTGGAGTCTGGCGCTCCTGAGGACAGTCTCCAGGAGTTTAGACAGAGGCAAAGAAGGCATTCAGGAACTTTGCCTTCTCTTTAATGTCCCAACAGTTCATAAAATGTATGGTATATATTCCTCTAGAATGCAGAATATCCTAATTTTTACCTAATCTCTACTCATATACTTGAAAATAACGTTCTCATTTATTTCAATATATGGCAGGTGCCACAGTAAATCAACCAGTGGGAGTCTCTCATATGCACCTCTGCTTCACTGGATATTAATGAGATTTTTCATTTAGCTTCCATTAGGGAATGATTTCATGAATTCAGCGTACAGGACCTAATGTTTATATTGTTTACAAGTGATAGTGGCTCTGCAAATATAAGGTACATATGACAATGGGAGCTGTTTTCTCATGTACCCCATCTGTGAGAAATTGTTGTGTATTTTATGTAAGAATCTGAATTTAAAGCAAATGCCACAACTTACATTTTCCCTCTCTAACACATAATATATATTACAGTATAAACTAGCTATACTTTTTTAAACTGCAGATAAATTTCATTTTAAAATAGTCTGTTTTACATATGTTTGAGGGAAAAGGACTTTACCAGTTAACAACATCCTAGAATAAATTATTGAAAGAAACAGCTCAGATATGTCCAGTGTAGGCAAAAGAAAATTACCACTTGCAATTTCACATGAAGTCAAGTTATATGTATTTTACACCACAGTTGAACTGAACACATGTATTTCTCACAGCAGCTAGGGACAGCGGTCTGGACTATTACTTCATTGTGCTGACTTGGTACAAATCAGAAAAAGACAAACACTTTACTTGATATTTGCCATCAAAATATAAAAGGAAATTGATGATTTGAAGGGGTACGTGAGAACATTGTAGTAGTATTTTGATCAGCAAGATATGCAGCTGTCTTTGCACACTGTGAAAATTAATGTCAGGTTTTGGGAGGCACTGTGGAAAGGAGAAATGTGATAAATATAACATCTTTGATTGTTTCTGACAAATTCATTCCAAGTTAAGGTCATAGCATGGCAGAAAACATTAATGTGCTTGTTTGAGATTTTAGCAAGAAGATAAGGAAGATTGACATTGTGAGCTAAATGCAGCATTTTAAAGACCTTGGGAAGAGTTGGTAGGTAACAAAGTACCTGGTGATAAAAGACAAGTAAACACATAGTTTTACTAAAGGAGAAAGTTATAGTACAGGTAAATACAACAACGACAACAAAAAAAAGTGACATTATCAAAGGGGCAAGATAGACAATTGATATTTGCAACTGCATTTGGGTAAATGAGAGCTGATGAAATTTAGATTCATTGAGCACACTGAAGGAACTTGCAACAGATGAATCAGGAGTTACCATGTTTCCTGCAATTAAATGTCAAAAAAAAGCAAGAAAGAGCAGTAGCTGGAGATCTAGGTAAGGACAAGAATGATTTGCTGGGGAGGAAACTGTATGATAGTAAAATCATACTTTCACTATCTAGAGACAGAGGCTGGGATGACGGAACAGTTACATGAGAGTACACAAAAGGGGATAGAAAATGACCAGGAAAGATCAGGGGATGGGTCAAACAGGTTCCTCCTTCTCCTTGTTAACTTCAGCCCCGACCTACTGGTGAAACCATTCCTGGTAAACTGAAAGACAATGTGAACTCTATTGTGAAAAGGAGAAAATCAGTCACAAAAAACAATTAGTCCAGAATTGTGGTTCATAGAATCATAGAATGGTAGGGGTTGGAAGGGACCTTTAGAGATCCTCTAGTCCACCCCCTCTGCAGAAGCAGATTCACCTAGATCAGGTTGCATAGGAACATGTCCAGGCAGGTCTTGAAGACCTCCAAGGAAGGAGACTCCACAACCCCTCTGGGCAGCCTGTGCCAGTGCTCCATCACCCTCACAGTAAAATAGTTTTTTCTTAAAGTGGAACTTTTTGTGTTCCAGCTTCATCCCATTACCCCTTGTCCTGTTGCTAGATACCATAGAAAAAAAGGGATGTCCCAACCTACTGACATCCGCCATCTATTTAGATATTTGTAAATATTAATAAGATCTCCTCTCAGTCTCCTCTTCTCCAGACTCAACAGCCCCAGTTCCCACAGCCTTTCCTCATATGAAAGATGTTCCAGTCCCCTGATCATCTTGGTGGCCCTGCACTGGACTCTCTCCAGAAGTTTTCTATCCCTCTTGAGCCGAAGAGCCCAGAATTGGACCCAGGACTCCAGATGAGACCTCACCAGGGCAAAGTAGAGGAGGAGAAGAATCTCCCTTGACCTGCTGGCCACACTCTTCTTGATGTATCCCAGGATGCCTTTGGCCTTCTTGGCCATTGGGGCACATTGCTGGCTCATGTTTAGTTTATTATCAACCAGGACTCCCAGATCTCTCTCTGCAGAGCTGCTCTCCAGCAGGTCAATCTGCAGCCTGTACTGGTGCATGGGGTTGTTCCTTCCCAGGTGCAGAACTCTGCACTTATCCTTGTTGAACCTCATGAGGTTCCTCTCCGTCCAACTCTCAAGCTGGTCGAGATCTGGCTAAATGGCAGCACAGCCTTCTGGGAATCAGCCAGTCCTCCCAGTTTGGTGTCGTCAGCAAACTTGTTGAGGGTACACTCAGTCTCCTCATCCAGTTCATTGATGATGATATTGAATAAGACTGGCCCTAGAATCGATCCCTGTGGAACTCCACTGGCCACAGGTCTCCAACTCGATTCTGTGCCATTGATCACCACCCTCTGGGCTCTGTCATTCAGCCAGCTCTTGATCCACCTCACTGTCCACTCATCCAAACCACACTGCTTGAGCTTTCTGATGAGGATGTTATGGGAGTCAGTGTCAAAAGCTTTGCTGAAGTCAAGGTAGATGACATCCGCTGCTCTCCCCTCACCTAGCCAGCCAGTTTTGTCCTCACAGAGTTTAATCCCCCGATAACCATCTTTTCCTTTGTATGTTTATTGAAAGCATTGAAGATGAGCTGTTCCATCACCTTTCCAGGGATGGAGGTGAGGCTGACTGGCCTGTAGCTTCCCAGGTTATCTTTCTTGCCCTTTTTGAAGACTGGAGTGACACTGGCCTTTCTCCAGTCCTCAGGCACCTTGCCTGTCCTCCATGATCGTTCGAAAATGATGGGGAGAGACTTAGTAATCACATCAGCCAGCTCTCTCAGCAGTCTAGTATTCATCCCATCAGATCCCATTGACTTATGAGTGTTAAGCTTGCCTAACTAGTCTTTAACCTCTTCCTCTTCCACCCATGGCAAGTCTTCTGTTGTCCTGACTATCCTACTATCCTTGCTGGACTTGGATTCCCAAGGGCCAGCCTTGGTGATAAAGATATTCAGTAGTTCAGCCTTCTCTGCATCCTTTGTCACCATGGCACCCTCTGTGTTTAGCAGTGGGCCCACATTCCCCCTAATCTTACTTTTCTTTGTTGCCGATGTAATTGAAAAACACTTTATTACTGTCCTTAACTTTCCTGGCTAAATTTAATTCTAGAAGGACTCTAGCCTTCTTAGTTGCACCTCTGCATGTTCTGGTAATGTTCCTATACTCCTCCCAAGAAGAGTTCAGTTCTCTTGTTCAGTTCTAACTCTTTAGCAATTTTTAGCTCAGTAGGTAGTGCCAGGGTCAACCCTGCACCATCTTGGTGACTTCTGAACTCCAGGCTAATGAGGAGGATTCATAAGACTAAGTGAAGTGGCCTGATTGCACACCCTTCTTATGGTGTGCAAGAACTACCCCATTATATTTATTGCTCTCTAAATAAAAAGGAACACTCTCCCTGGGGAACTACAGTATTAACTGTTCTCATGAGGATTGAATTTTCTGCTGATTCATCTTTGAATCTGTCTGTTGACATGTTCAGCACTTTTTATTCCTGAGTATTTTTTCTCATCATCCCTGTAGATCTTTTCAAACGGATGACAAGAGCCTTACCATATGCTTCAACTGTCACACAAGACTTCCTTCTACATCTCTGTTAAAACATAAATATATATTCCAGCCTACAGAAAAGCCTGAATTCTCATCTTATCTATAAGACCAAAATCTGGAAACAAACTCCCAGTCATTACAAAAATTGGATCCTGACTCCCCTGCCTCTAGAGATGAATGATTTCTGTAAATCAGACCTTTCTTTAAATCAGACCTTTCAGCAGATACTGGCTTTATTAGAAAGAGGAAAAGAATAGATATCCTACTTGTTGCAGCTTTTTTCTGTTAGACAACATATTAAATAATAAGCCTGAGTATTAACTCAACAGGGATAAAATATACTGTAGAGTTATGCATAAATTAAAGCATTCATTCAAATTAACAAAACTATTGATGTTACAATACAGAACCATCTGTACCATGCCATATGTCAGGTAGAAGGACAAATACAAATCAACAAAGATCATCAATAAACTTTCAGGGAATAGTTAAATATTTTCAATAAATTAGATTTACAGAGATCATTGCATTTTTTAAGCAGGAACATATTGTTGCCATTATTTATGTATGAGATATAGACTTAATGTGGAATATATCACCTAATTAATTTAAATAACACTTAAGTAATTCTACAGTATTTTATTAAATCTTGTCTATTATTTATTAAATTCAGATGCCTGGGAACAACCTATCCAAATTCCTAACTCTCTTAATTACAACCTAAAGAGGAAACAGGAGCCCAAGTACAGTCCAGAAAGCCAAATGTATTCTGGGCTGTATCAAAAAAAGTGTGACCAGCAGGTTAGGGACATGATTCTGACCCTCTGCTCTGCTCTTGTGAGATCTCATCTGGAGTATAGCTTTACCTCTGGGATCTCCAATGTAAGAAGGATATGAATCCAGAGGAGGGCCACAAAGACGACCAGAGGGCTGGAGAACTTCTCTAATGAAGACAGGCTGACACAGTTGGGATTATTCAACCTGGACCTGAGAAGACTCCAGGAAGACCTTATAGCAGCCTTCCAGTACCTAACGGTGTTGATGGATCTGCAATCCATCAGAAAACTTATCTACATAGGAATACAGATAAGCAGGTGTCTTTATTATGCAGCGCTGGGAAAACACGGGGGATAGCTCCTCCATACATGCTTCGTTGTTAGTTATCATTTTCAGGGTTTTTATACACCTCAAACAAAAGAATCACATTTGCCAAATAACGTATGCATAAAATGTCCATCTATCAGTGTTGCCCTTCACCTTGATTGGTTTCCAACCATCATAAAATTCCCAAAATCACAGTGATTGGTCAACAAATATATCAATCCCTTTGTTTTAGTAACAACTAAGGAAACAGCCAAGGTAACCTAACAAATACATTTACCAGGGTCTTGTGGTTAAAGTAACACATCCCTATCAGGTGTAACTCTTGCAGTTTGATCCTTATGTGATTCAAATGAATACTTAATCAATAGGTGTTTGAGTTATTTGCAAGTGCTTAGCTAATTGATTGAACTATTACTTGGTGATTAACAAATGCTTAAGTTCTGAACTACTTATTGTGATGACTTGTGTTGTCAACTAAAATAATTGTGTATCTGCAACAATGGGGGCCTACAAGAAAGATGGAGAGGGACTTTTTACAAGGGGATGTAGTGATAGATAATGGCTGTAAACTGAAAGAAAGTAGATTTAAATTAGATGTAAGGAAGAAGTTCTTCCCTGTGAGGGTGTTGAGGTTGTCCAGTGAAGTTATGGACGCCCCATCCCTGGAAGTGTTCAAGGTCAGATTAGACGGGATTTTGAGCAACCTGGTCTAGTAGGGAAAGTTCTAGGTCTCTCCCTCCAATTGAATCTATTTTATATTCATTTCCTCTAGATATATTTCATTTTCAATGGTTCTAAGTCTTCTAAGCCTTGATTGTTTATTTGGTGTATAGTTTAAGCTCTTTTTACTTTAATTTAGCTCTCTGGTATTTTATAACTCTTTACAAGGTAATGTTAGCTATGGATTTAATTTTTTTTAATGTCCTTTTTATAATTGTAAAAACTAACGCAAGTATTTTATGAGATTAAACATAAGAAACATTCTCATAGTAGCCTGTACACTGTTACTTCATAATTTAGTCATTCATCCTTCTTCCACATTTCAATGTATATTGCGTGTCCATACATGAACCAGACACATGAAGAGTTAACAATAATTCATATTACAACCATCACACTGTCCCCAGTGCCTAAAGCTGTAAGTCATTTGCAAGAACAGCACTTGGGTTTCAGTGGCAAGGTCTATCCTCTGTGAACCCAAATCACTTTTTGTTTATGTCTCAAGATCATTTAAGGACTTTTACCAGTACTTACTTTGTTAATTGGGGTGAGGGAAGTGGAGGGGCTAATTCCTTTCCACAGTTGAACTACATTGATAGTCTCACTTTCTGGCATCACAAAGAGGACACCCTGCCATCCATACCTGCTGCACCTCAAACGTCACTCTGAGGCCACTTAGACTCTCACGAAGAGATTAAGGCTTGAGAGGAAGATCAATCCACACTAATATAGAGGTATAGTTTCTAGACCTGCACTGTCCAAATGCTTTAACCAAACACAGCTGTATGGGAGACTATGCTATAACCTATGGTATGTACAAGCTCTCCTGGTGTGGATCTTTGCTATTTGATTCATTCACTGTAACTGTTAACATTCAGAGCAAGTTGCAAGATTAAGATCATGGTCAGGTGCTCTGAAGACATAGAACAGCAGAAGGTTTAGCCACAGATAAAAGCAAGGATTGGTAGGGCATTGAGCAACTTATGGCATCAATCCCACAAACATCCACTCCTGTGACGTTCAAAAATGGAGGGACACACAAAGCTGTAAAAGGACCATTGTATCTAAAAGTTGAGTTTGTCAGGCATTTGGAACCTCACTACCTGATGAAATTTTCTAAGGAGCAAATTAATTTCTGATCAAATTTTTTCAGAAAGAGGGACTAAAGATCAGCCTTAGAACCTACTCTTCCTGTCTTTTTAGCCAGATAAACTTGGCCATAAAAGTTTGTGGCTACAAACACCTGACAAAACATAAGCACACAAAGAAACATTTGACTCTTGAACACCAGATGTTGCATTAGCAGCCATTCCCCACCTCCTCCAAAAATAAGAGACAACAGACATACATAAATACTGGGCAATGCTAGGAAATTTCAAGCATTGATCAGCATGGTATGTTCAGGCAGAGGGTATAACTAGCAGCCCTGCATCAGGGAGACTGACCTGATTCAGATGTGCAGGTGTTTACTGGGGACTCTCATTTCTTCCCAGCCACCAGGAGCCTGCTAAGAAAGGTGAGCTGCTGTACTTGGCAGGAGCTGGATGACAAGTGTGGTAGTTTGAGCCTGGCTGGATGCCAGGTGCCCACCACACCGCTTTATCCCCCACCTCCTCAGCAAGCCAGGGAAGGGGAGAAAATAAGATGGGAGTCTCGTGGGTTGAGATAAAAGCAGTTTGATAAATAAGCAGCAAAGCCGCACGCAGGAAGCAAAGCAGAAGCAGATAAAACCGTTACTCTCTACTTCTCATCAGCAGCGATGTCCGGCCACCTCCCGAGAAGCAGGGCTTCAGTACGCGTAGCGGTTGCTTTGGGAAGGCCAGAAATGAATCTCGCCTCCCCTTCCTGCTCCTCTCCCCCAGTTTATATTACTGAGCTGACGTCATATGGTATGGAATATCTCCTTGGTCAGCCTGGGTCAGCTGTCCTGGCCATAGTCCCTCCCAAGATCGTGCCCACCCACAGCTATTGGTGAAGGTGGGGGAAGGAATGCTGGAGGGACAGCGCTGATGCTGTGCGAGCGGTAGTCATAATATTGATATCAACAGTAAGCACAGCACTGCAGGAGCTGCTGTGGAAAATCACTACCGTCCCAGACCCACTACAACAAGATTTTAATTTCTGAAATTAAAGTGGAGTAGAGTTGTGAAAGAAAAGTAGAATCTTCCCTTCTGTTACATTCCTAGGTATTTCATGCAGGCATGGGAATACAGAAATTTTAAAATTTAGGGTTTAAAATGTCAATATCAAAGATTTGTTCAGTCTATGTAGTTTCTCTCCAGCTGATGTTTGCTTATCTAGCTTGGAAAAACAACTTGATATCTCTCTGTGAGTGTATATACGTGTGCAAGTGTGTATGTGCGTATTTATAAAAAAATACACATGTTTATAAAACACATATATAGTACTTCCTTTAGTTTCAGAATGTCTTTCCCTGTGGCCTTACCTCTATTACACACATCATTCATTAGATTATGAAAACCATTAATGTCAGGCAGCAGAACCAAATGAATTCACTAAGGGACCACCATTAGCATATCAAGTAGCTATTTCTCAGCTAAATATTCCTGACAGCTCTCATTACATATGATGGATGGGCTTTATAAGAGGTAGTAGTTCCAGAAGAAAATAAAATCTCAGCATTCTACCACATGTGGCCCAATAACTAGATATCATTTTTTTACTGTCTGTTTGCACTTCCTTTTTTTTCTTTTAGTATGAATTGTAAAACTCACAAACAGATTAACTGCATAATTCAAAATACATTTTAAACGTTGTAATCCTAATTTATTCTAGATTCTGAATTCTGCAGGTGCTTTAGTCATGGGATATCAAACACTGTGTGTCATCATAGCTGCATTGCCAGCAGCATATCAGAAAGAAAGATATAATTGAAAAATCAAGTCTGGATTTTAAGACTCTATCACAAAAACTTTTTTATGAATTGAAACACAACGTTTTCTAAGGTATGAAACCAAATTTCTTCAGGAGTCAATGACTAGTCATTGTAGTCATTTTCTAATGAAAATGGGAATTGGGCATTGTCATGGTTTATGCCCAATCAGGAGACAAAAGCCTCAAGTACCAAAGACTTGAGAATTGCCAAAGGGCAGGGAGAACTTAATTGCCCCTTAAGGTCCAGGACAAAACAGATCAGGCTACTCAACTTGGGGAAGAAAATATAAAATAATTTAATCTAAAATCAACTGAAGGATAACCATAAAATTCCAAAACATAACAAACACAAAACATCACAGAATGGTACAAGGATGAAGGGTACAACCAGCTCTTTAATATCACCTTCTACCCGCTTCTCCCCTCTTCCCAGGCTCAGAGTCCTGATCTCAGTGTCTTTATCTCCTCTCCCGATGAACAGCTCAGGGGGGCAGGGAATGGGGTTTTCAGCCAGTCTGTTCCTGATAGCTTCTGCTGTTTGTCTCTCCTCAGGGTTGATGGGCTCCGCAATAGTCCTCCCTGCATCTCTGCAGAGTCCCTCACACACGGCAGCCCTACATGGGTTGCTCCGATGTGCATTCATCCCAAAGACTGCAGCTGCTCTCTGTTTCTCGTATGGGTCTGCTCTGCAGCCCACAGGCTCTCTAGCATGGCCTGCACCATGATGACCTTCTCAAACAGTCTCTCACCTGTCCGGGCACACTCATACGGAGCTGCTGATGGCTCTCAGTGCAGTCATTGCCCTCTACAGGTTGCAGGGGTACAGCTTGCTTTCTCATCATGGCTTGCAGGGGAGTCTCTGCTCTGGTGTTCCTCCTTCCTTTCTCCTTCTCTGACCGTGGAGTCCGCGTGCTTGCCTCCATCTTGTACTGCTCTTACACCTCCTCTCAAGCACTTCAAATTCCAGTCCCCAAATAGAGATCGCAGAAGTGCCAGATTGACCCAGCTGGGCCGGAGGTGGGTCTGAATCCAAGCGCAAGGGAGAGTCCGAGAATTCTTTACCGGGTCTGCACTGCAACTTGCTCCCCCTATTACCAAGCAAAAGCAGCACCTCGCTAAACCCTGACACACATGGAGCCACAAATCACCACATATAAATATCTACTCATGCTTGCAGTCTCCTGCTAGGTGGGAACATCTGTAGAAACTGATAACATCCTTTTATGGGAATACAGACCTCATGGAACAACTCATCCTGAATGTTGTCACTGAACATAACCACTGAAAAGATTGTTATCAGGGGGAGCCATCATGGCTTCACCAAGGGGAAATCCTGTTTGATCAACGTAATATCCTTCTATGAGTGCATAACCGGCTGGCTAGATGAGGGGAGAGCAGCGAATGTCATCTACCTTGACTTCAGCAAAGCTTTTGACACTGACCCCCATAACATCCTCATCAGAAAGCTCAGGCAGTGTGGCTTGGATGAGTGGACAGTGAGGTGGATCGAGAGCTGGCTGAATGACAGAGCCCAGAGGGTGGTGATCAATGGCACAGAGTCAAGTTGGAGGCCTGTGGCCAGTGGAGTTCCACAGGGATCGGTTCGGAGGCCAGTCTTGTTCAACATCTTCATCAACGATCTGGATGAGTGGACAGAGTGTACCCGCAGCAAGTTCACTGATGACACCAAACTGTGAGGACTGGCTGATTCCCCAGAAGGCTGTGCTGCCATTCAGCGGGATCTCCACCGGCTTGAGAGTTGGATGGAGGGGAACCTCATGAGGTTCAACAAGGACAAGTGCAGAGTCCTGCACCTGGGAAGGAACAACTCCATATGCACCAGTACAGGCTGCAGATTGACCTGCTGGAGAGCAGCTCTGCAGAGAGAGACCTGGGAGTCCTGGTTGATAATAAACTAAATATGAGCCAGCAATGTGCCCTCGTGGCCAAGAAGGCCAATGGCATCCTGGGATGCATCCAGAAGAGTGTGGCCAGCAGGTCAAGGGAGGTTCTTCCCCCCCTCTACTCTGCCCTCATCTGAAGTCCTGTGTCCAGTTCTGGGCTCCTCAGCTCAAGAGGGATGGAAAACTTCTGGAGACAGCTCAGCGCAGGGTCACCAAGATGATCAGGGGAATGGAACATCTTTCATATGAGGAAAGGCTGCAGGAAATGGGGCTGTTGAGTCTGGAGGAGACTGAAAAGAGATCTTATTAACATTTATAAACATCTAAAGTCTGCATGTCAGGAGGTTGGGACATCCCTTTTTTCTATAGTAGCTAGCAACAGGACAAGGGGTAATGGGATGAAGCTGGAACACAAAACGTTTCACTTTTTGTGAAAACCCTATTTCACCGTGAGGGTGAGGGAGCCCTGGCACAGGCTGCCCAGAGGGGTTGTGGAGTCTCCTTCCTTGGAGGTCTTCAAGACTTGCCTGGACATGTTCCTATGCGACCTGATCTAGGTGAATCTGCTTCTGCAGGGGGATTGGACTAGATGATTTCTAAAGGTCCCTTCCAACCCCTACCATTCTATGATTCTATGATCCCGTCATTTTACAATGTAATGGGAAATAGTTTGTGCATTTCCCTGTAGGTGTCGGTAGTGGATCACATATAAGACCAACAGATTATTTGGCCCTTACATGTATAAAGACTGAATCTTTTTTAGTTTTTATTTTTAAAGTAGAATTGACCTTTCTGCCCTCAGACAGTTGAAAATTAATGATATTCAAGGAGTCAAGAGATCTTTCATTTACACTGTGATAACAGAGACGAAGTCAGGCAAAATTACCTAGGCAAATTTACCTAGGCAAAATATGTGTTCTCACTAAAGAAAAGTTAAGCATCCCTCTACTTGACTGGCTGTTTTTAGATGGGTAGTTCCCCAAACATCCATTAATCTTATAATTAGTTATTCCCTTTACTCATTCTATATCTGCCCTAAAATTGAATGCAGTATTTTATTTCCTTTCTTCTCTCTCCTACACAAATAAACATTCTCAGTGGAGATGTCTTACTGTCTCCAAAAGCAGTCATTGATATCAAGACAAAAAATATTCTGAAAAGTTGACTTCATATATGTTTTGCTACTAATTCACACTTCGAATCTGTAACTGTCATTCAGATTGAAGATATCTGTTACTATGCATTGCAAAAGTGAGCTCCCACCTCCCCAGAAGAAGTCATTTACGCCAATGTATCAGAAGATGTGCTCATGCTTCTTTGGCTGCTCTCCCTTCTGTCAATGACTGTATCACTTGAGAGCCAGGACCTTCTCCTAAATAAGAGGTAAGAGGAAGAGCATAGTTTTGAAAAAAGTGTATTTTCCATCATATTTAAATACTTTCCATTGTATATTACAGTCATTTTGGAATGCAAAAGGATTCTCTTTTCAAATAACTTTAAATCCTGCTGACCTTCATCTACATATAAAGAAAAAACCCACATTTCTAAAACACTTATTGACTATTGAAAGTATCTGATCTGCAGTCAGTGAAATCTATCAGTCTGTAATTTTTTATGGTGTTACTTCCTGCTAGACCAGCAAGTCAACTGTAACCCTTCAGTCACTTCTGTCACACCAGAATGCCTTCAAATATTTCTAGACTATTGATAAATTTCAGATATAATCTTTTGGATATAGTTTTCTAACATCTAAAGTTTTCAAATTAATCAATTACTCTAGCAACTTGTCATGCCAGGTGCCCACCAAGTCCCTCTTCTCCTCCTAAACTCGACAGAAGAGAGAAAAAAAATATAATGAGCAGTTTGTGAGTTGAGATAAGGACAGAGAGATCACTCAGCAATTAACGTCACAGGCAAAAAAGACTCAATTTGGGGAGAAAAAGGTTTGATTTGTTAATGAATGATCAGAATAGGGAGATGAGAAATAAAACTGAAACTTAAAACATCTATCCTCCCTCTTCCCTGGACTCCCCTTCCTTCCCCCTCAGCAGCACAGGGGATGGGGATTATGGTCAGTTCGTTACAGATGGAC
Organism: Colius striatus; assembly: GCF_028858725.1. NCBI lineage: Eukaryota > Metazoa > Chordata > Aves > Coliiformes > Coliidae > Colius > Colius striatus. Next base: position 32,041,612 of record NC_084767.1, read on the forward strand.
TTCTCAGGGGGAGACCTCACACTTCCTAATGCTACAGTGTAGGATCTCTCCCACAGGAGATAGTCGTTCACAAACTTCTCCAACATGGATCCTTTCCACAAGCTACAACTCCTTATGCCCTGCCCCAATGTGGGTCATCCACCAGAACAGTCCTTCAGGTACCGACTGCTCCAGACTGAGTCTCTCATAGGATCATGATTTGCTCCAACACGGGCCTCCCACTGAGTCACAGCCTCTTTCAGGCATCCACCCACTCCGGTGTAGGGTCTTTCATGGGCTGCAAGTGGAGTGCACTTTTTTATGTTGGGATTTTTTTTCTTCCTTGTCACTACTTGTCCTGAATGCTCAGAAATTCTGTTCTTATGTTGCCTATTCCTCCTTCCACGCCATTCATGAAAACGTTAGTTAAGATGCAGCTTCTCCAAGGACACATACTGCTTTCCTTATTATCCTTCAGTTATGATGCTTTCTGTGTTTTCTTCCTTGGCCTATGAAGCATTGTTCATATTTGAAACAAAGTAAATTAATTTACATATCCATATTCATCGGAATGAAATCAGTTTTTCATGTACTGATTTCACTTTTTTTTTTCCAAAAACTGCAATATAATTTGTCTAGTGTGATTTATTCCCAATACTGCTAAATTTTTGTGGTTCTATTACCCTCTAAATCTGAAGTGATTTAACTTAAATGAGGCAGAGGACTCCTTTGCAAACTAAATTATAAAACAGTAGGGTATTAATTTTGTTATTATTCAGAAATGAGTATTATTGTAGAGTCAGAAAATAGACTGAACACATACCACACAATGATCATCAATGCCACGTGCTGATGTTAGTTTCTTTTCTCACATGTAACTTTAACTTTCTACCTGTTTCAATTTTCTTTTTTTCACTGTTACTTAGAGGGAGAGTATCACCAGTAATGGAAAAAAGTTAATTAGAACAAGCCATGTAAAACCAAAGTGAGGTACAGGGAAGTCATTCTTTCAAAAACTGGTGAAGCCATTGGAACAATACTATCTAACTCCAAAAATACCCTTTTCCCCTCCAGTATAATTCTGTAGCATTTGTCTGCAGAAGTCCTGAAGTGCTAATTACACTTCTGAGGTATTTTAAAAGAAATGAACTTTGCCATCAAAAAATTAGCCCAAAATAAATGTCTGCCTTTCAAAACCCTGACTCAGAGAATTATATGCAATTATAAAACACTGAAAAGGAGCTAGCTAGCAATACTGTAGCTCAAGATTTTTGGCCAATAGATATTGAGATGTCTTAGATTTTAATGGAGTTGTAATGAAATATAATGGTGGTAATACTGCCTACGAAAGCACAAAAATGTTTACAGTTACCTTTCCCAAGCAATTGACTTCAAAGTAATACAATAGTGATGTTTATTAAACAAAAATAAAACTGTGAGGGCATCATTTCAAGATACACCCTGAATATTTTTCTTCAGACTGGCATCAGATTTATTCTAGTATCAACAGTTACATTAAAATGAAAATGAATATTTAGTGATAGAAATTCAGTGCAGGAAAATCAACTGTCACATGTTGCTCGTGAAATGTTAGTTTAAATACTCAGTTCTCATCAAACAGTATAAATAATAAATCACAGAACTTTTCACAGATGATGTAACTGCCAAATAGGAGTAAATGTGTTCATTGCTTTAAACTTCAATTACCTGTGCATCTTGATATATTAATTCTCATACCTCTCACTACTTGGAGAATTGTTTAAACAGAGGTTTATATACAAAGCTATGATACATTTTGAGAATTTAGAGTTGGGAATTTATTTAGTAGGGCTAAAATCTGTCTTCCAATGCATTTTATTTAAGGAAGTTATGTGGGGAAAAAAGTACTGCTGGAAACAGAACAGAATAAAGATTTTCTCCTCCTAGCGTGGAAAACTATAACATTTACCTACACAGAACTACTTGCAGTTGCATAGAAGAAAACAGGAACACAAAAAATGGCAATGATTGTGTGGTGGACAGTATCTTTCATTACCGGTCTAGGGCCCAGTTTCAATTTGTGTAAAATTCCCGTTAGTAAGTTTGCTTTATCAAGAAGATCCAGTAAAAGTCAAAAATGTTAACATGATGGAAATAGTTTGATTACATTGTGTTGGATTTTCTAATTAACAATATTGACTTTTTGTGGCTTTCTTAATTAGGTATTCATGGGAACATAAAACAAATTAACAGTAGACTCAAGAGGTCAAGCTTGGAAGGCTCATGGACCCGAGAGCTAAGAGTAACACCAGTTCCCAGAGGTATCTTCTCAGGTTGTGTTAGGAAAACACACATGAGAAAATGTCACTGGAGAAGAACTATTAGGAAATTATTGCATGAGTTGCATTCTGTCATGGTTTAGTGATGGCAGAGGTGCCAGATTGGCCCAGCAGGGCTGGAGGTGGGTCCAAATCACAGAGCCAGGGGAAAGTCCAAGAATTCTTTACAGGGTCTGCACTGCAGCCTCTACCCTTGTGATCAAGCAAAAGCGGCTCCTTGCAAACTCATGACAGATTCCCATGTTCATATATCTAAACTTTAATATTCAAATGTCTCTCTCTTTAGTGTTAGATTAGCTAGTGCAGAGACATGACATAAGCCCATCCTATACATTTTTTAAATTTAAGTTTGGCAAAAGCTGAAAATCTCAATTGATTTGTTACCTCTTCCTTGTCACTGTCAGAGATTTTTCCCATTTCAGTGTAAGGTGATTAACAGATTCATAAAATGGATACTTATCTCAAGAAATCAATAACACAATGATTCATAAAATGATAAGAGAATGACTTGTGTAAGATTATTAAGATAAGTAAAAGTTGTTAAAACCCATTTAGTTAGGTTTTGTGAAATTGCTAAGCTTGCAGACTTTGTTAAAAGAAGAAGATGAAGAAATAACAAAGGACCACAAGAGGAACTAGAACTGGTTTACTCTCGACTTGTGGATTAGAAACTGACTCAATAGCAAGAGGTGAAAAGGATAATGTGAGGAAGACTTGGATCTTCATCCTCAAAGACCACAGGGACCATCAGAGGAGGCATGATGGACCTGGGTGCACCAAGGCAGGACTATGGGCAGAATAAACAATAATGAGCTCCTGGAAGTAATTTGTATAGCCCAATATGCATGTTTGTTGTAAATATAAGGTAAAAATCTAGAGACTGGGATGTACATGTGTGGTGAAGAAATGCCCCATGCACCCAGTGCTGCAATAAATAATAGTCACATTGGCTATTGAGTCCTGACTGGCATTTTCTCGGTATCAAGGGACTGTGTTTTCTAGTAGTAGTATTGCCAGCAGTATAGAAATTCCCTTGGAAACATTCTTGGAAGTTTATACAACAATGCGAGAATTGTTTCAGATAAAGAGCTGCAACCCATCTCAGCTCTCTAGTTGATCTCTTGCTTGCTCTCCATATCTTGTTCAAAGTAGTACTGAAAACAAGCGAAATATTGTTGCTCTTGTTGCATCTGCAGTTTCTTTAAAGAAATTTTTTTCTTCAGCAGCTGATGATCAAATCCTATTTAGCAATATCTATTAAGCACTTTTAGCACCTCAAGATAGGCACAAGATACATAAAACTCACAGATTTTAGGAAATAGTCAGGGCACTGTAACATTTGTTTCACCAACTGAATTATGTATTTAGTGCTTTTTCATTTAATACTAGGCTATTATGTCTCACCTGAATATGTAAATGGGGCCTTACTGAGTTCATTGTAATTACAATCTTCTTTAAGTTAAGATGTAGCTAAAGAGTTCTATCTGAATATGGCTTGCAGAAAATTTAGTAGGGGTCTCATAGTTTGATATCCTGGGATATAACTATTTCCAAATGCATTCACAATTTTTTCCTTACTTTCTGTCAAAGCTCACCTTTCAAGTTATGAGAATTATGTTCTTACTAGAACATCCAGTTAGCTTCCAAGATCATTTCTGTAGTTCTTTTTCACTCCTCCAATTTTAAGAGTCTTGACTGCAACCCAGAATTCTGCAGTCAGACTCACCAATACTATATGAAACCAATCTTTTCTAAATTATTTTCTTTTCATTTCAAGAACATGCTACACTCTTCTGTAGACAAAGATGGTTCTCTCCCGACTACTACTTTTTTATATCTGAATAATCAATGTTTGGTAGTTCCTATGAATAACCATTCTGACAGATTTTCAAAACGAAGGAAATCTCCTTCCTCAATTTGTGTTCATGAAGTTGCATTGGCTTACCATGAAAGGAAGGTATCTGTTTATGTGAGTATTTCTAAAATTAGTTTTTTATTGAGTCTTAAGTGCTCCAGGAAAACAAGCCACGTTGGACTGACGTTTTCTACTTCTGAATTTGTTAAATATTTGCTCTTGTATAGATTTGCTACAGCTGTCTCTTTTCGCATTTGATCTTCCTGCTTGATATTGGCCCATCAAACACTGTCCCAGCACACATGCTGTTCAGCTACTGTACGTGCCCTTCAGTCTTCTTTAATTGATGCACAATTTGTACTTCTTACAGGGATTCCACAAGGACAAAATTTGTGCAGGCAAAATGCCAGAGCAATTTTCACTGGAAAGCCAGATGTTTCATTTCATCAGTTCGCTGTCTGGAAAGGTTTTACCAAGGGGGTGAAGAAGAAGTCTATGTCTTTTTCTTAAAACAGACTCAGAGTTAATTCACTAAGTTAGAACCCTCGATTTTGAAGTGAATTCTTTTTTTCAACATTAATTTGGAATGAATTTGAAAGTAAAACAAGCAAAGCCCATCAAAATAATTGTATCTATGGCTTAAAAGAACTCTAGCAAGGATTTGAACATCTTATAAAACATTTCTCAAGACAGTCTTAAAAGACACATACAGCAAAATCCTGTCATCTAAATAAAAACCAAAGTACGATGGTTATGCTTGTTAATTGTGTTTGGTTTTCTTATGACTAATTTATTAAGGACAATTGAAAAAGCTAAACCATTTGAGCTTATTTTCTATTTGTTTGGCTATTAAAGTTTGTCTGTGAAATGCATGTTTATTTAAAATATCTCCAGCTACCCTTTTACAATGCATTTGTTAAATTAGTTAAGAGACTATAATTGGGCATTTGGGATTTGTTGTGCTATTCTCAAATCTGTTTACTAAAAATACATGAGAACAATGAGCAATTTATTTATAACCTTGTTATATTAGGCTATTACAAACATCAGGGTTTTTTCTTAATGTGTTTTTAATTTGCATTGACCAAATTCAAGCCATGTTTGCTTTTTTCTTGTTTTTAATAGAGCAGTCTACAAACTGCTTCTAGTTAAATACAGTAGAAGCACCTGTTATATTTGGAACAGTGTTAATAGAAGCAGACTCCAGGAAAAAAAAAAAAACCAAAAATCAACAATGTTGGATCAGCAATAGAGAACGCTGTCTTTCTCTCTTTTGTGTCTCATTAAGATCGATAATTTGATTAGTTATCAATATATGAGATTACAAATGCATTGTAAGACATTGGTATTATCATCAAACATACACTTACTTATTTTTATGAGATCCTAAAACACAGTAAGCCAATAAAACTATTACAATGCTTTGTTTAGTTCATGGACTATCCTCACCATCATACTGAGTCATTCAGCCTCTAACATCCCAGTATCAGACCTATACACATGAATATCTATTAAGAGACAAGGAAACATAGATTTTTAGAACCATTGTCTTAGGAAAAAAAAAAAAAGAAAAGAAAAAAAAAGGTTTAATGTAAAGAAAGTGGAATAAAAGACAGTATTTCAAGCATCTTGGCTAGAGTTCTAAACATGAGGATTTCTCTGCAGTGCAGAAACCTACATCTATTTTTTTAGAAAAATAGGGGTTATTTTCAGGGTGAGTTTTTAAAACAATTTTACAATATCAGTGCTCTCTGTAACATTCCATCAAACTTCAGTATGTTGTCCCTAATGTATTCTGAAAAGAATCAGAAATTTGGTCTTGCATTTTCATGTAAAAAAACCCTCAAACAAACAAAAAAGAAAATATCTATGGATCCTTATGGTTTTGCTTAATCTTAGTCAGCCAACAGACAGCAATGTATGGTAAAGGGGCATACATTTGTCTTAAGAAGAGGAAACCTGGAAATTCTGTGTGAGATAAAAGGCTAGGACCTAGAAGAATGCATGATGGTGGGTTTCTAGAATTTCAGTTGACAATCTTGAATACAAGGCTCCCTGCTTGGCCACTAGAAATTTCCAGACTTTTTTGGTTTGCTTTCCCCCCCCTCCCCCTAATTTCATTAAACAACCATAAAAATCAAAATACCTTCACAAGAAAAGAAAGACACTGTAATGTTTTGGGTCTTTTTACTAAAAATTGTTCTATGTGGTGACTCCCCAAAAGAGTAAACTATGTTCTACACATTTAACTAGAGAAAAGTTCATATATTAAGCCTTTCTTGTCTTGAAGTCAGTGGGGATTTGAAAACTGTTCTTACTGAAGACGGTGGAATGTGTTGTAATGTCCTGGATTTAAAATATGCTATCTGCTAAACAGTGAATGAAAAGAATAATCTTCATGCCCTTGTAAAACTTCAGCAATAACATAAGCAAAAATTTAGACCAATTTGCATACGTGACTATAGGAAATTCTTCCACTTGAACATCAGTTTTAAGTTCAAAGCTGTAAGAAAAAGGAATCTGATTCAAAGTATCAACCTTCATTACCCTATTCTAGCCAGGGTCAAATGCTACTTGGAGATGAGGATGTCTGCACACCTCTTCAGATGGGGCATTCACAGCCAAAGTCAATCTGTTTCTAAATCAAAGTCCTACTGTTAGAACAACATTGTACAGGCAGATCTCTGTGCGCACCTAGAGCCCTGGGGAAAGTCATTGAACCACTACACTGAGGAAAGTAGTTCATTCACAGGAAACAGGGTGTAATTAAATGTTTCGACTTTCCAGAATTAATTTTTTCTGTCTTGTTAAATCCAGTTGCTTTAACATAATTTTCACTCTTGCTGACACTGATCTGTTGTGATGTGATAAGTTAACTGCTGTAAATGTTAACAAGTAATTTATTTAAGCTGTTATAGAAGTCAGACTGCTTTCATGGTAGGGGAAATCAACACCATGTTCTCTATGCCAAATATTTTTACTGAAAATAATGTTATGTGAAGTTTGAGTTGTTTTCCATAACCCAAAGAACAACATTATGTTAATATACAAAAAAAAAAGTGCTGTCATTTTTCAAAGGACTACATAGCCCTGGTATATGAGGAAAGTCCTGCGCTAGTATAAATTAGCATAAATACATCCATTTCAGTGTAGCTCTTCCAATTTACGTTGTCTGACTTCTTGACCAAATATGGATTGTTTACCGAAATAGAAAACACTAAGAAACACAAAATATTTCAGACAGGATATAAAAGAAAGGGAACATATTCATACATACATACTCTCCTGTCATCCTACAAAATGCATGAAAGATAATGCTTTGTCCTTTTTTCCTGTAATTTATCATAACCTACAGAAATTATTATATGTCAGAAAAGTTCTCCAGTCTCTGCGTCACAATTTAGGGTTTGGGTTAAGTTTCTCTTTCTAGCAACACTTAACTTCATAAGCTTCTATTCAAAACTAGTCACATTTAGTATTACTCTAATTAAAGAGCTGTGTCTGCTTGTCTGTGGAATGTTGTACCTTTCCCCTTACTTTGAGAGACTATAATTAATGATAATTTGTGTGCAGTTTCAAGCACTTCCTTGAAAGACCACAAATTCTTTCTGATAAATTAGGATCTTGTCTGATTTTCCAAATGTGTTCAAAAAAGTTTTATCTAGGTTAAGACATTTATTTTTTAAGAGTGCTCTAAGCATATGGAAATAAAAGTGAAAAAAGCTTAATGAATCCTTTTGAGGTTTATGACTGCCATCAAAAGCTTGGAAAGAACAAGAGGTAGTAATCCGATTGATATTACTGTACAATCCTGGCATAAGCAGCACAGGGGAGAGTATTTGCTTGACTTGCAGGAGGCTTACAGCTAAAACTTATATTCAATAAACAGAAATAACAATTAATACACTTACATGATTTTTCCTAAGAGACCATAGATATCCAACAGTGCATAACAACAGAGGGAAAATGTGGACACAATTTCAATTAATGAAAACGTTTTTTAAATCACAGAGTTGATTTTGCTCAAAGCTTAGAGCAAATGTTGTTTTAAATCCTGGGCAAGATGAACACTGACAAAGAGTTTAAAAAAAAGAAAAAAGAAAAGTGTCAAACATTTCTCATAGCTTATCAGGAAGCATCAAGAGCAGCCTGGTGAATGGAGAGTATAGCAGTTAGCAGCTAATATTCTCACAATGCCATCTTGACAAATTTAACACTCCATATCCTGAGAGCTCAGATTTATACCCATCTGGCAATACTGAGAGAAAAACACTCATGAATCAGATATGCTGCAGAGCTAACATTCCCACGCAGAGAGTAACAGTCATCTTGTTTCAATCTCAGACTATCTCCAAACATGGCATATTTTCTGATTTTGTTGGCCTAAACATTGTACTATGCCACAACAGGGGAGACAGATCTAGTCATTTGGAGCTGCTGGAAAGCACTCATAAAAGCCCATAGATAACCTGGTGAAGAAAGCTCATGCCAATGCTATAAGATGTCTACAAAGGACATGAAAACATATTTGCTTCTGTGACACAAATAAACAAAATGCATAATTACAGCAGAGAGTGAGCAGAGATGACAGAAAGCTGTAGGTTAGCTAAGACTGAAATTCACAGAATGAACCTAGAGTTATGTTTGAGTTCCAGTGAGTTTCTTGTACAAGAAATGTATTTGTAATAATGGAGGAAAATATCTCTTTTACAATGTAATTAGTCATGCTTAAAATAACTTTCCTAAGTGTGTAATTTCATTTCTATACTAAATGCAATGACAGAAGACTAAAAAAAATAGATGCAGAGTTGTAGGAAAGCAGGGAATTAGAACATCATTCCTTGGAGTACATGACTTCTGTCTGCCAAGAAACCAATTTCAGCAAAAGTTCATAGGGCACCTATACACGACATGGGAATAACATCTTAAATAGATATTTAAGTTTATTGATTACATCCATAACAGGACAGTGTGTGTCTTTCACATCTGCAAAGTGTCTAAAATGAATTATCTCTTTTCATACAAGAATTATTTATTAGGGCTTTCTTATTTTGTTCACAGGTGAGCTGTGCCATTTAAGGGCCACTTTTATCCAAACAAGAAAGCCCTGAAGAGATAAAAAATATATCATTTGCCATGCAATTAATTTCTTCTGACTCAAAATGCTGCTTTTTCAAGTGTAATTAGAACTTGGGCTGACCTCAAGCTTCCAGAAAGATTTTCTGACAAGGGATGTGAACTATGAGCAACTTGTCCACCAGACTGCACAAAGAGCCACAATGAACAGTTTAATGAGGTCAGGTTACCTTCTGCAAAGTTTATTCTATAGAGCTTTGGCTCAGCAAGGCAGAGATGAGGAAGGAAGTCAAATGAAACAGAACAAAACAAAACAAAAGAAAACAAAACCAACAAAACAAAATCCCAAAAAGATGGCAGAAAAAAGATTGAGGCACATAGAGACTATGCAAGAGAAATACTACTGTACAGATGTCAATCTTAACAAGTATGCTTTATGCATTATCAAGGAAAAAAGAGAACAAGACAGCCAAGAATTATTATTCAGAGAGAACAAGAAAAAAAATTAAATTTCTAGGTGGAAAAAAAAGAATTCATTTTTGCCTATTACATGAGTATACCAATGAAATAATGCTGACAGCTCAGTTGGGTTGCAGTCCAAGTCCAAGTTTCCCAGTGTTGCAGACATATTAATAATAAACAACAAGAAGAATGCTGTAACCTGAATATTGATTTCTCACAACTTTCAAAACATAAATTTTATTGTTTTCAGGAGCATCCTTTTCCAATATTTAACAGTAATCTAGAATAGACTTTGTGTAATATTAATGTATTTTTAAGTGGAAATGTTTATATATTCATCCAACCTTTAATATACATGCACACCTACATTTAGAGGAGTAGTTCAGTCATGCATAAGACTCTGAACTTAAATACCTTAATCAATGCTTAGTTATGCATACAGGAAGTGAGATATTCAAAGGAACTCAGGATATAAGCTCCTTTTTATTTCAATGTTAATTATCGACAACATTTTTAAGTTTCTTGCCACAAAGAACTTTATCCATTATCTTACCCCCTCAAACATGCAAACATAAACCACAACATATATGTCTGTCTAATTACCTATCTGCCTGTTTATCTATCTGTCTCTACACACACATACTTTCAAGTAACAAGGTCTAAAGAGCCCTCCAAGGTGTATGAATGATTGAAAGTATAGAATATCAAATTGTCTTCTTAATGATACCTCTGAAGGGAATAGTAGGAACAAGAAAATAGTACTAGGCCAAACACTCAACCTAAAAACTCCCCAGTGAGGTATGGCAGTCTAGGAAAGTGTAATAAGGAGATCAAATAAAAAATTGCAATATGAAAAGTGAAAATTCAATATTCAGGCATGAATAATACAAAATTATATTAGAGAAGCGATACCATTTATTAGTGGAATATCGTACAATATATGAAACTACCTACTTTAAGCAATGTATGTACTCTATTTTGTATGTGTAACATACATATTCTTCAATATTTCCAAAATTTAGCTATACTAAAATACATCTTATAGTAAAGTAGCTGTTTTCATGTGTAACAGTATACTCCAGAGACAGCAAGGCATTGTATTAACAGAAGGCCAAACCTCCACCTTCATTTCTTCAGTGTCAACTGTAGAATGTGGTGGAATATAACCCCTCCACACAGTTCTGAGAGGGTCTAGACCTCCATTGAGAAGCATCGCATTTGCGTGACAAGAAGTAGCACAAGGAGTCTATTAGGAGTAAACTATCATCTTGTTGAAGTTGACACCAATAGTTTAATGGGAAATTAAATATGCACAGGCTACTGCTGGTGATATACAGAGACATGTGTGGGCTCCCCATATATGATAGCTGTTTGGAGAAAATAAAAGTTATAATTTAGTTTTTTCTGCAGTCCAGATATAGATAGGCCAGCAAGACCCTTACTAGGAGTAAAATTTTATATGATGCATTTTTCCTATAGGACTTTTACTGTACATTTCAGACCAAAGAAATAGAGAAAATATAATTTTTGCTCTGTTTAGTAGAATGACTCCACTAGACTATCCAATCAAGGACCACAGACTTTCTCACTTGCCCACTACCAAAGAGGCCTTCACTAACCCCAGCAAAAACAGACCATTTCCTGACATATCCTATTTTGATCTCTTTACCCTTGCCTCTAAAGAACCACAGTGGAATCAACTACCGAAATGTACCCATGGAACAAAAATCCTTTGTGTAAATAAGGCTACACAAATTCATCCTTACTATATGCAGAATTACCCTTTGCAAAGAGAAAAAGTGTTTTTCTTTTATTTGCTATGCAGTCTTCCAAAATCCCCCAATACTATGTTGAAAAGAAAAAAAAAATCTGTTTTCTGAAGATACATCATGCAGTAAAATTAAAGGCATAGCATGTATTTTTGGCTTTCCAGGATGAAGGCCAAAGAACACTGTAGTAGTAAATCTTAAATCAGCGACATTTCCTGTGGTGGTGAGAAAAAAAAGCCCAAGGACTTTTTGACTTATTGTAGTTTTTATCCCATATGTTCAGTACTTTCACATATGATGCTGGTTTTGAAATGGATAAAAAAATAAAATCTCTATAATACACTCTTGAATTTAAATTATATGCAGTAATCATGCAGTCCCAGAACAACTGTAGGTGTGAGTAGGAATCTCTTCTTAGCCCTCCTGTTTGATAGAATAATATGTTGTCTTCCATGGAACATCAATATCTCTGACTTTACACATGTATACAAAAACAACTTAATCCATCTTTGCTCCTGATGGTACTTGCTAGCTTTATGATTGTGTATATGAGCATACCCCTGAAAAGACTACAGTTCATAAATAAGGCTCCACTTGGAGCAAGGGCACTTCTAAGAGACTGCAGCCTGTGGATAAGTCCAAGCTGGAGTATAGGTAAGGAATCGTGGTGGAGATTCTAACAGAAATACCTTTAAGTTGTTGTAACCCAAGATTCGAGTTGCATGTTACGAAAAAATAAACCAACAGACTGCTTCACAAGAAGCAGTGTAAGTGTAGCAGTGATCTGACCTGAGTTCAATTTGTTACGTGGGAACTCCACATTACACAACACTTCTTCTGTCCTAAGTGGCGACCATAAAAAGTGGAGCCCAAAGTCATGGACTACGTGAACTCAGAGGACATTTTGTGAACATTTTAGAGATATTTTGCAGGGGTAGTGCATAGACTGAGGGAATAATATTGTCTTGTATTGAAGAATGGGAAATAGGGCAGGGAAGGGGGATAGTTAATGAGGATGTATTGGATAGTGTGACACCTCAGAATAACATAAATTACATAGAATAGGGGGTGGAGAACATGGTGATTTTGGCTGGGGTGCAATTAATTTTCCTCATAGTGGCTAGTATGGGGCTAGGTTTGGATTTGTGCTGACAGCAGTGTTGATAACATAAGGATGATTTAGTTATTGTTGAGTAATGCTTACATACAGCCAAGGCCTTTTCTGTTCCTCACTGAACCAGTGAGTAAGCTGAGAGTGCAAAATTTTGGGAAGAAACAGAATGGAGACAATTGACTCCAACTGACCAAAGGGTTACTCTATCGC